>NC_056734.1:931322803-931422803 GCF_019279795.1 Protopterus annectens
GCAACAGTGTGGACCTTGTGTGTGTATGGCACACACATACGGAGATATATATGTGTGTCATATATATTAACACCTGTATATGTGCATAGAGCAAGGGACATAGTGCAACTGTTTGTGAAGGGTGGACATATATATGTTGGTGAAGGTTGTTTTGTGCATATTTGTATGTAGGTTTTAGTGTGTGACAAACAAGACCGCATACAGTGCTGGTATATGACATGTGGTGGTTAAACACTGTGTGTGTTTTGTTCAGTTTGCAGTGTTGCAGCCATTGAGGCCTGCTACAGATACCTGGGCTGAGAACACTTTCAGTGTATTTCTCACAAGACTGTGCAATATTATTACATTACTGTATACTTCACATCCTTTGTATAATTGATATTCCCACCATGAAAGGCGGACTGTATATGTGCCTATATGTATATGTACACCAATGGATGTGTATATGTATGTATGTGTATATATATATATATATATATATATATATATAAAATGTGTGTGTATAGAGAGAGAGTCATATATAGTCATACACACCCACATCTACTTGTTGCAATAGATTCTTTGTAAAGTTGACTGAGTGTGATGGTCAATGTGTTGGTGAATGTGTCAAAGATGTGTATTTGTGGGATAGCTTAGTGGGAAACTGTTTCTGTTATGGTATTATGTGTCCTTGCTTTGATCCCAGCAAAAGCTGTATATGCTGTTGCTAGGCAGATAAAGCACTATGGCATACAGTCTGATGTAGTCCCTTGGTGTTAACTGGGGTGTGTCATTGGAGGCTAAACCACTACATGTATGCTAATTGATTGGTACTGATGTTGAATCCAAATCCTGTATGAACTGTTGTACTACTTGAAGCTGTAGGCCTAAACAGCAAAGTATGGTGTATGTCCACATTGCTTGGAACCACTGTTTTGTCTGGTCCCTGTAGTCCTCACAGATTACATTCCTCAGGCTTAAGGTTTTGTAAGTACTGACACACAGTACTGTATGGTACACACGTAAAGCTTATCTGGGTTGCCATAGCTTTGTGTCTTGTAATTATGTCTGATGTGTGTGTGGGTATGCCTGTAACATGTCCTCTGTCATATGTGTGTTACAAGATATAACTGCGCATCTAGCAACATTTGTAGTTTACTACAGCAGTATGCCACCTATATCCACAATTGTGCACATATTTTGGCCACGGGTTTGCCATCAACAAGTTGTGTGGTATAATGGTAATACTGTAACTGGACTTTACAAACATTGCGATGGATGACATATTTCTTTATGCATTCGCTTGATCTATACCTTCTGTGGCTAGGTGGTGCATTGTGTCGCATACAGTGTGCCATGTACTGCTGCATAGTCTTATATAGTGATTTTATTTTGTTGCTGTGCAGAACATGGTTTATTATATAGAGCGTGCCAGGCACTTCCAAGCAGTTGCGGGGTGAGCACTGATAAGTGGTATTGAAAGTGTTTAATCTCAGTCAGCTAATAGGTTGCTATATATGGCAGTTCAGTGATATCTGTACTGTATAATGTTAAGTGTACCATATGACTTGCTCAGACATATTTTTTCTTTGTCTTCCAGGGATCATGGCCCACCATCGTAATCCCAGCTACAGTAGTACTGAGGATGACATTATTACCAGCTGTCTGATTCAGCACTACAGCCTACTATTCTCGAGAACCAGCCAAGACCAGCATGAGCGTACTGCACTGTGGCAAGATGTTGTCTGGAGGGTAAATGACATAGGCATGCATAATCGGGCATATGAGCAGGTACACCATCACTTCAGCGATTTACTTAGATATGTCTGGCAGCGTGCTTCTGATGTCCGTAGACAACAACTTGCAACAGGTGGTGGGGTTAACATCCATTCCCCCCTCACCAGAGTGGAGGAGCTGCTACTGAGCCTGGTGGCACCTGCCCAACAACAGCAGACATTTACCTTGATGGAGGTTGGGGCCACCCAGCAAGAACACATGGAGCGTGCAGGTAACATATCTGTAGACTACTGTTACCTCTATTGGTAGATCATGCATATGTGAGATGTATACTGTGTAGTTAGAAGATGTGGAGCCTGTTGTTGTGCAATACTGATCATTTGGAACATAATCTGTAGGCCTGTGAATGAAAACTGTTGTACTACTGTAAGATTGCAAACCCACAGTAGCAATGCCACAGTTGTCGACACTGACAAACTGTCTCATATCCATGTAGGTCCCTCTGGTGTGACAGCAAGGCAGCGGACACATGCTGGTGAGTGTGTTCTGCATTTATTATTGCAAATAAAAAGTGCATGTCATAGTTAAGGTGTAGGCCATGTACACATGTAACACACCTACGCATAATGCATGCTGTGCATGTTTGCTGTGAGACTACGCACATCTCAGTAATGTGATTAGCTGCCTCAAACACATGCAATACACAGACCATCTCAAACAAATGTGGCTACACTGTAGTGACCATTGGATAGGCAGAGTCTGTACACATGCACACAACATACACAACTATGTCATACACAGAACATGTTAACATGCTACACATGAAGTATTCACAAACCCTCTATAAAGTCACACTCCAGTATCCCAAATGTCATCCACACGGCACACATAATATACCTGAGGGATAGAGGCCTATCATGGGGCAGTGAAACACACTGCAACACACAACACATTCATGTTAGCAATGCTCCTTAGTGGCCTCCTTACAAACCCATGTAACAACTGGCTGTGAAATGGTGAATGTAGCCATGGTAGTGCAGTTCTGGTACAACATGATAGGTGCTGGTTTGGGACACATTTGTAGCCTTGAGTGACCACATGATGCTTCATGATGATGGCCTATGGTACTACACCCCATCCAGTTATTGTAACCACAGTACTACACATAGCTTTCATTGCTATACACCTCAATGTTGTGTGTGTGCAAACATATGCACCTATAAACAATATGCATACCAATCACCATTTGCGCAACCGACACATATGTCTTGTAATGCTATTGAGTGGCTAGGTCATATGACACACATTAGGTATGTGTGATGTTTAAATATGCAGTTGTGTTTTAGCAAGCCATGTCATGGATGACACTGGCATGTCCACAATATGATCTACACTCACCATAACTACTGTACATTGTATGTGGACCAATGGTATTCCATCAGTTATACATGCATCAGGACACTGATCTTGTGTGTATACACATCATGCATGAGCTAAAACTGTGTCCACAATTATTTGCTAAAGACACAGAGGCGCTAATCAGAATTGGATATCTATGTGACACACACATACACATCCAGCCATGGTATGTATACCTGTGGGTGATGGTGCACAGTACATTAAAGAGTTTTTAATACTTGCACAGCAATGTTGTGTCCATGTATACATTGCGTTCCAGGGGGAGGCCAATCACCGAACAAAACACATGCATCAAAGCCATGTATACTGTTAGTAACAAGGACTGTCTACACTCGCACTGCATGCTGTTGAGCAACACATGTCCTGCATGCTGACATGTGTGGTATGACTGTTTGGCTTGTGATACTGTACCCCACTATCTACTGCTATTGAGTATGTCCTGAGATTGCTAGTGGTGTGTGTGTGCTTGCTTTAGTGAGGAGTGTATTTGTGTGCATGTGTTCATGTGGTCATGTGTTCTGACATCATGTACAGGTCTTAAAGTGTGTTTCCTGTTTTACTCTCACAGGTGCTGAGGTTGGGCTGGTTCAGTGCAGCAGGGAACCTGATGTCACTGACACAAATAGTGATAATGAAGATAGGTGTGTTGAGGCACAGGTATGTTTGTCAGGGTCTGTTGTTGGCCCACCAATTGACAGTACACAAGTCTCCACCCCATCCATGCACACAGTCATACTGCCTGTACACCAGTGCCCTTAGCAGAGGGAAAGTGTACAGTTGGCAATGGCCAGGACAGTGTGGTATCTATGGCACATGCATCAGGACACAGCAGCCATAGCCAGATGTCTGGAACGGTACCACATAGGCAGATGTCCAGAGGTTCTCATCAGAGCACTGCTGGTCATCATGTCCCTGGCAGACGTGCCCCAACTCTTACAACCACACGCATGTTCCAGGCTGTCATGGAGGCACAGGCACATATGGAGCGGTACACCAGACAGGGACTAAGGGCACAGAGGGCTCATAACACCTCTTTAAATGACAGTATCCGTGACCTAGCAGGTGCCATCCGTAATTACACTGAGGTCATTGATAGACGTTGGAGTGAGACATTAGATGTCCTCCACAATATCATGTCCATGTGTCAGGACAGTGTGGGACAGTTGAGACGTTGACGTGGACGTATGCCAGCAACATCATCAGCTGGCAGTCACCGTGGATGTCCATCAAGTCATAGCCGCTCCCGTAGTGCCAGTACCAGCCCCAGCAATGTTGGGGGTGGGCTGTCTATAGACCATCCTAGAAGACCACGTGCACTTGGCTCTGGCCAGTCCTAGCAGGGACCTGGATCCAGTGTACATATGTCAACCTCTGAGGATAGTACCCAGTCTGGATTAGTACCTGATACTGTCTGTAGCACCCCTGCCAGGCACAGGTCCCATATCCGTGGCCAGAGATGGTGATCTGTAAAGCCTGCCAGGTACAGTTTGTAGCTGTTCCACAAATCCCTGTATATGGCAGCCACATGGTAGAACTCTGTGCATGCAGACACACACACATAAACTAGACACCTAGGGAAAATGCATACCCACACACATTACATCCACATTGGCCCATAACAGTACTCTTGGCCCTCACACACACACACACACACACACACACACACACACACACACACACACACACACACACACACACACACACACATGTCAATTGTATGGCTCAATGTAGGCCTCTGGCAAACCAACAACACACCCTGTGCATATGATGAAACCTGTGCCACCTCCTGTCATCTGTAACATTGATGCAGGAACAGGCTAACATGGTGCTGATGCACAGGGTGACTTTATAACAGAATGGCAATTTTAGCATGTTGTCAGCAGTAAAGTGTAATGATATCCTTGAAGGTGTAGCTGAGCAGGCATGATGCATTAAAGCTATAATTATCAATGTAGTATTGTTTACACCAGTATTTATTCCATTTGTGTATTGTCTGCCCATGTGCCACTTGGCTGATGTGTGTAGTTTTGTTAGCATGTGTTAGAGAGTGGACAGTAACTGTGGGATGTGTGCAGCACAGATTTGCAGGTGTACATTTGTGAACATGGTTGAGGTGCACTGTCTGCATGTACGTGCATATTGGACACATGGGCAGGGTGACATTCCCTGTATTAGAAGGTGTTAACACTCCATAGTTTCTATTGGTGGTCATTATGCATTGTCCTACACACATTTTGGAACTTGAGTGCATGTGTGTGTATGATACGGTTTGGCACTGTGCTGTAGGTGATACTGTTACTATCTGTCATTGGTTTGCATTCTGGTAGTATACATAACCTCAACAGCCTGACCATAAACAATTGTTAGATGATGTCTTGACAACTGATACACAGATGTAGGACACACACAGTAACATTTGCAGCCTTCAAGTACTATTCTATGTCAGTAACCAGTGGTATTCACCTGCACTCAGTCCTGGGACCACTCCTGTTTGGCATATAGCTTTCTTAGGTACAAGCAAGCACAGTAGGGATATGTCTGGCCACTTTGGCAATGCATACTGTGGGCTGTAATGCATTCTCCAGATGACACACACATCCTTCAAAAGGTTATCCTACAGACAGATACCTGGTGTCAAACCCATGCTGTAAAGCTATAAGCCAAATAATAAAGCGTAGTCATCCACTTTTACAAAACATAGTATCCCCAGAGTACCACATAGGTGGTAGCCCCCAAAATGTTGAACAGGTACCAATGTATACATAGAGCCATATGTTACGTCATCTTTCCTTTGATCACATTTCCAAAGGGTTTTGGAAATCCCTCTGTGGATCACAGAAGCAATAAGGGGTCTGCATGCATATCCACAATGGTTTGCACACCTGTAATAAATAGCCATCTTTGACAGACTTTGCTGCTTTTGAACAGGTTTCAAATATACCTCAGGCATAAACCCTCACTCACACTATTCAATAAAAACCGTAATGAGTGTATGTGAAAAGGATGACGTAGGCCAGGGATCACTGCAGTGGCTAGGCTTGTCACAAGCATACAGATGTGACCTAAGGTCTGGAAAGCGGCAGCACACTCTGGCAAAGATAACATGTGTTCATGGAGAAAAGCAGGGTTCCCACCTATGAAATAATTGAAGTCACATGTATGTATATGTATTTGCCACACAGCTACCTGACATGTGTAATGCACATACTGTTGTCATTGTGATATGTCGTACAGTAGTAAAAGCAAAATCCACATCACATTGACCAACAGTGTCACACACGTGGAGCACACACACAGTCACCAAGTGCAGGATTCAAACCCCTACCTAACTACTTTATGATACTAGAGCAGTACACATTAACACGACGCGCTATACACATTACTGGGAGTTCTCTATTCCACAGGTATATTTGTAGGATGGTGACATCATCAGACTTGACAAAGATGAGTATACCACTTTTAAGGTGTTTCAGTAGTCTTCAAAAAGGTTGCTCCTCTCCAAGGAGATACACACACACACACACACACACACACACACACACACACACACACACACACACACACACACACACACACGCACACACACACTCATACAGTTGTCAAGTGCAGGATTCAAACCCCTACCTAACTACTTTATGATACTACAGTAGTACGCATTTACACGATGCGCTATACACATTACTGGGAGTTCTCCTTTCCACAGGTATATTTGTAGGATGGTGACATCATCAGACTAGACAAAGTGGGTTACATTAGGTGACATTAGGTGGGCTACATAGAAGGAATTTTTAAACACTTTGGCAATGTGATCATCAAATGAGAGATTACTATCTACCTGGGTCCCCAGGGCCATAATTACATTCTCCGTACATACTGGATTACCATTTCTCCCCGGGCCTCCACTGAAAATTGGTTTTGTTCCAAGTTGGACTTTCCCAGTTAACAAATGATAAATAAATAAAAATAAATAAATAAACATGTGGGAGACAGACAAATGTAGGTTTTTTAAAACCGAACTGGAAACAGTTGCACACCTTGTTGCTGGTTGTGATATACCAGTGGCAGAAGGACTGTATACTGAAAGGCATAATAATGTTGCAAGAAGACTGTTGCACTGGGGATTGTAACATTATGGTATTGAAGTAGCTGAAAAACACTGGAAACATGAACCAGAAAGCATCATAGGAAATGATGAAGTCTACATCAGATGGGATCACCCATTACCAACAGTTCAAAAGATAGATGTGGGAAACCCAGATATAGTGGTTCATGAAAAGAAGACAAACGTAGCATTGATCATTGAAATCACTACACCTAGTGACTGCAGTATCTTGTGTACAGAGTGACACAAAGTAATAAAACAGAAGGATTTGCAGGCATAAACGAAGGCAGAATGGAAGAAAGATACCCAGACAATTCCAGTGGGGCAATGGGTCTTGTAAAAAAGAATTTACAGTCATACTTGGATATGTTACTGATGCATGTAACTCCATACGAATTGCAGACGGAGTCATTACTGGGCACATTGCGGGTGCTGCGAAGAGCACTTTTGGCTAGCATCAAGGATTGAAACATATTAATTTCATGAATTTTAATCGTACTTTGACTTAGGAATGGGGTCCATTCCCATCATGGTATTAGAAACCCAAAAGACTTGGAGAAATTAAAAAAAGCCAGAAGATATAGCAAATATACTGGCTGACAACTTTAGCTTTATTTTTACCCCCTCTCCCCCTTCACACACCCCTCAGTAAATACCGTCAATCACAACTCCCCCAATTAGTACTAGGGAACAGGTCCTCATTGTCAAGAACACTGCATCAGTGGGCCACGATAATATCCCAGGATACCTCTTTAATAGTATAAACGAGACCTATTTGGACCACTAGAATCACTATTTAACTGTAGCCTCCAGACAGGCTTCATGCCAAGCAAATGGAGGACTGCGACTTTCATCCTGGTGTACAAAGGTGCGGTATCTACAGACCCAGATAACTGCAGACCCATAAGTCTTGACTGTAGGCTAAGCTAATGTAGACAAACTCATGAAATTAGGTATAAACCCTGTATGTCACCCAGCGGATAGCCAACTGCATCAAAGATAGGACCCAAGAAGTTAGGAGAGGGAAATCTACCTCTTCAAAAAGACCAGTCACTAGTGGAATCCAATAATGGCAGAAAGGCTTTGGTGGTGTTGAGATGTGATGAACAGTAGTAATAAGCCGATCCAAGTCCAATTAAGTTCTTAAACAACTTTATTGACACAAAATAAAAAATATAAAATCTGTCAGTGGAATCAAGCGCTTTCGTCTCCAATATTGGAGACTTTATCAAGATAGAGCATGCCCATTAAAATATTTCTTTTATAGCATAATAGTTAACAGATACTCAAGTAGTGCACCAATCACATTCAGAACTCATGAATAATTCATAAAGGATGAGGGGCATTGTTTATAGATGTACTTCACCAAATAAATGTATATAAACCATAATAGCATCATTCACTTGCAGTACATAGGACACACAAAAATATATTTTGTATTACCAGACTTAAAAGTAAACATTGACAAGCTTATATATATATATATATATATATATATATATATTTAAGAACATCATTGGACATGGATCGGCTTATTACTACTGTTCATCACATCTCAACACCACCGAAGCCTCCTTTCTGCCATTATTGGTTTTGTTTTTTTGCGAGTTTCACTAGTGGAATCCCTCAAAGCTTGGAGGAGATGATGCTACTTTTTGGCCTGTCCTCCTCTGAAATCATGGCCAACAACTTGGACAGCTGGCTGACCTAGTTTGTAGATAACAGGCACAGTCATAGAATCCCTCATAGACTCAAATACCATCCAGGAAAGCCTGTATCAAACTAATAATTGGCACCAAAGTCACTGTCTAAAATTTAGTGCCAAGAAATGCATAATATTAAGACGGTTACCCCTCAAAACTACCAGATTAATAATACATCCTTAACAGTAGACCCATTGGTCAGGGATTTGAGAATGTATATACAGTGGATATAAAATGTGTACACACCCTTGTTAAAATGCCAGGTTTTTGTGATATAAAAAAAGTGACCACAATAAATAATTTCAAAACTTTTCCCACCTTTAATGTGACCTATAACCTGTACAATTCAATTGAAAAACAAACAAATATGTTAGGGGAAAAATATAAAAAATGTACAATTAGCTGGTTGCATAAGTGTGCATACTTTTAAACGAATACTTTGTTGAAACATTTGCTTTAATTACAACATTCAGTCCTCTTGGGTACACACCTGCCATCAATTAAAGAGACTCTGATTAACCCCAAATAAAGTTCAGCTGTCCTAGTAGGATTTTCATGACATTTACTCAGTTGCCTGCTACAGCAAAAGCCATGGTTCGCAGAGAACTTAAAAAAGCATCAAAAGGATCGCATTGTTGAAAGGTATCAGTCAGGAGAAGGGTACAAATAAATTTCCACAGCATTGGATATACCATGGAATACAGTGAAGACAGTCTTCACAAAGTAGAGAAAATATGGACAACAGTGATGTTGCAGAGAACTGGGCATCCCAAAACTGATGAAAAGATAAGACAAAAAATGGTCAGGGATGCTGCCAAGAGACCTACAGCAATACTGAAGGAGCTGCAGGAATTTCTGGCTAGTACTGGTTGTGTACAACATGTGACAACAATCTCCCGTATTCTCCATATGTCTGGCCTATGAGGTAGGGTTGCAAGAAGAAAGCCTTTTCTTACACAGAAAAACATCCAGGCCCAGCAAAAATTTGCAAAACAATATATCATCTCCCAAAAGCATGTGAGAAAATGTGTTATGGTCTGATGAGACCAAGGTTAAACTTTTTGGCCACAATTCCAGAAGGTATGAATGGCACAAAAACAACACTTTGCATCACCAAAAGAACACCATCCCCATGGTGAAGCATGGTGGTGGCAGTATCATGCTTTGGGGTTGCTTTTCTTCAGCTGGAACTGGGCTTTAGTCAAGGTAGAGGGAATTCTGAACAGTTTCAAATACCTGTCACTTTTGGCCAAAAACCTTGAGGTGTCTGCTAGAAAGCTGAAGATGAAGAGGAATTTCACCATTCAGCACGGCAATGACCCCAAGCACATATCCAAATCAACAAAAGAATGGCTTCACCAGAAGAAAATTAAAGTTTTGGAATAGCCCAGCCAGAGCCTAGACCTAAATCCAACAGGAAATGTGTGGGGTGACCTGAAGATGTCTGTGCATAAGAGATGCCCTCGCAATCTGACAGATTTGGAGCACTTTTGCAAGAAGAGTGAGCACATATTGCCAAGTCAAGATGTGCCATGCTGATAGACTCCTTCCCAAGAAGACTGAATGTTGTAATTAAATCAAAAGATGCTTCAACGATGTATTAGTTTAAGGGTGTGCACACTTACACAACCAGCTTATTGTACGTTTTTTATTTTTTTATAGGTTCATAGGTTGGCACTAGGCTATCGGCCCTAGAGCCTATACAAACCTAGCCAAACAATTCACCAGATATTTTTTCCCACAATATTTACTTTCCTGGACCCCTGTCTAGCAGGGAGACTGAAGTGATCCCCAGGGTGAATTTTCTATCTCCCATCCAATCGTCAAGGTTCCTTTTGAAGAGTGCCAAGGAGGCGCTCTGCTTGACATGTTTGGGCAGTCTATTCCAGAGTATGGGGAGTCTCTAGGTCAGGAACCTATCCCTCTAGCATGTTTTGTTCATTGTGATGAGAAGGTTTAGATCCCTGGAGCGTGTGGCTCTGAGGGACTGGGAATTCTTTAAGTGGAGCATATCCAACAACTCAGGGTTTGACATGGCCTTGTATGTTAAGCAGAGATCTCCTCTGAGTAGCTGATGTGCCACAGAGTATAGCTGGAGTTTTTTTTTTTTAGACGGTCAGCATAGAGGATCTGCTTTATATTTTTTCCCCCAACAGATTTGTTTGTTTTTCAATTGAATTCTACAGGTTATAGGTCACATTAAAGGTGGGAAATGTTTTGAAATGATTTATTGTGGTCTCATTTTTTATATCACAAAACCTGACATTTTAACAGGGGTGTGTACACTTTTTATATCCACTGTATTCAGTAACCTGGCCTTTGACCATCATGTCTACAGTAGTAAGGAAATCAATCTGTGTTGCACAATTTATAAGCAAGGGTATGTCATCTAGGTTCAATAATGTCGTTTTTCTGCTGTACTTGGCCCTCATTAGACCAGTCATTAAGGACAACATCCCTTTTGTTATGTACCTGACCAGACATATGCAACAGCTGGAGTGTCCACAGACGTTTCTCACAAAAAGAATACAGGATGTAAACATGTCCTACTCAGACCACCTCAAAGTTCTGTCCTTGTACTGTTGTCTCTGAGAGACTGCTGAGAGGTGATCTGTGCCTGGCCATATAAAGCATCCCTTGATTCTGCTCAAAGAGACCTTTTGCACATATACAAAACATGTAGGACCAGAGTTATATAATCTAAGGACATAAGCATCATCTGCAACATAATTAGGACACATTAGAGGGACAGGTGTGTGTCTCAGAGACTACCCTTTCTTTGGAACAGTGTGTTCCCGTTCATGTGAAGCAGAGTTTTTCCATATCTCAATTCAAGCATAACTTGGCCAGTAAATGGGGATTTGGAAATTTACCCTGATCTGGTACCTATATCTATATTAGACAGAGGCAGCCTGTAAATGCTTGACCACCCATGTCCAAGCCTTCATATACTTCCTTAAAATAACACTTGTGTAGCAAAACTTGTCAGATACATTTGGTAAACATGGCTATGCTTAGAAAGACCCCCTTGGGTCATTAGCCTAGTAATCACCTAAGAGACTATGACCGTAATTAGCTATTTATTTCTTATGTTGGAACTAAGGATGAACAACCTTTGTAAAAACAGACTATTTCCAGATGGTCGTCCTCTACTTTTGACTTTTGTTATACCCACCATGCTAAACCGTTTCCAGACAATATCAAGTCACACACTGTTTTCATGGCTGGTATATTGGAAAGAAGTGTACCCTAGAAACATTCTAGAGGAAGCTACATGGTCCTCTGTAATTACCTTTACAAGGCACTACAAGCAGAATTCCTTCTCTAGATCCAGGACTAACTTTGCTAGGACCATTCTCCAGTTTCTGGATCCATATCTTTCCTACTTCACAGATTGGCAAGGCTTTGGTAGTTAATGTATATAGTCTAAATACTGTTGCAACAGTGGAAATAATGATTATATTAGTTGTGTAACTTGAACTTACCCATAACAATAGATGTTTGAATTCTTCACTGCTGCATTACATGCTTCCCTGTCCATCCTCCTAGTATTGTTGAGAAATAGTTTGGTGGTTATTTCCTGTTTAATTTCTTCAGGATGAGTACACTACTTCCTAACTTTTATTCAAGAAAGCCTAAAGATATTCCACTCTTGATTTCTGATTTTTCCTCCTCATGACTGACCAATGAGCAGTCAAGATTGAAGAGTAGTAAGATGCCAGAGTTTTTGTAAGTTGGCTGGTTGTTGGGTCATGGCCAAGAATCAACCCATATAGCCTAAAGGCTTCTGCATCTGTGAGGAATTTGAACATCTGCTATTATAGGTAAGTGCAACTATACAAGTGTACTTTCTAATGTGCCCCCCCCCCATCACTCCTACCTGTAAGTACCCCCTTCTGCACCAAACACGCAGAACATTCCAGGAATCCTGAGTTTTCCTTTTAAGTATTCATTCCTTCCACATCTCATATTTTCTCAGCCTGCTTACACCATCACCACATATGTAGTTGGTCCACGTTGCCCAGTTCATGTCTTCAGCACCTGGCCATATAGCCCTGGCCCTCTTTAATAACCCCCAAAAGGATCCAGTACTGTCTGTGAATTAGTCTTCAGTAAACATCCTCGATTGGCCCCATATTCCTAAGCATCTACATCATTTGTTTTACACACCACACACACACACACACACACACACACACGCCACCCTTCTTTCTGACTAATATGCTCTTTTAGCCATTGTTCCGTTAACCTGCTGATAACCTCAGTTGCTAGTTTATCTCCTAAACGTGAAGAAATAATTCATATCCCTTACTCCTTCCATCATCTATTCCCAGTCATCCTGATCTTATTTATCCCTAATCTTCATACTTCATCTGCTATTTACTTTCCTCTGGATTTCTGCTAATATTGCCCTGTAAAATCAATCCACCACTACAGCCCCATACTTTTTGTATTTCTTCAGTTTCCAGCTGCACTGTTCTTATTCCTAGTTTCTCCCATGTATGCTTGTCCTCTTTTTTACTTTAGCTAACATTTCTCTCTGCGTGGTTTAGAGCCTCTGTGCCCCAGCATCTTAAATGTTGTCTTGTTCTGCATGTATCTGTACGGCATGTTATTCATTCCTTTTTCTAATAAAGAGCCCCCCACCATATCTTCTCAGCTAAACCAATCCAGGTTTCACTTTTCATGCTAATAAGAGTGATATAGATTTTAAAGCCAAGTGTCTGCCATCCTCCCAGCCTTCTATCTACTCTCAGTTTATCTTTTATAAATCTCCAGTGCTTCCCTCTCCAAGTAAGGCTATCACATAATCATTGAAGGCTTTAACTAACATTAATTTACTCTTCAAGGTTCAGTTAGTACAAGTGAATTTAAGTATTTGAGGTTTTACCAAGATTCATTTAGTATCTGAGGCTTTAAAACCAAGTTGTATGTAGTGCAAATGTATTTGTTTAATATTTGAGGTTTTTAACCAAGGTTTGTGTAGTACAAGAGGATCTGTTAACTATTTAAGGTTTAGAATATGTGCATTTGTTAAGCGTTTGAGTTTCAACCATGATTAATTTAACGCAAGTGCATGTGTTAAGTATTGAGGTGTGCCGGTATGTACTTCAGGAGTAAAGCTATGGCATTTGGTATAGATGAAGGACAAAACACGACTTCTTCCAATGTTTAATAAGACTGTGCATGATGCGTCTCCTTGTGGGGTTAGGATTTGTTTGAATGTCACCAAACTGTAGTAACATATTTGATAAACCTGTAATTTGACTATAAATGGAGTATCAGCTTTTTTATGAAGATTTTTCTGTTATTTGAGGTAAACCTGCTGAGAAATGGGTAAGAGATTAAAATCTCTCTTTTCCCCATCTCTCACTGAGTTGTGCAGAACTAGGACAAACATATTTGGCATAATGAAACAAGCCCTAAAAATGATCAGTGACAAGGGAAGCTTTTCTGCTTGCAGCTCCATCCCATGGTGCAGAAGTAGTTCTGTCAGCTTTGAAGGTATGTTATTCCCCAAACTGGATTAGTGAACTTGGGTCTTTATGAACCATTACAAGTGTGCCATTTCATGTAGTTTCACAGGTACTGTAGCCTTTTTATTGTAGTAGGAAGGACTGGAGGCGGCACATAAGTTTACTGATAGTCTCAGCTACTTAGTTTTTTTTCCACTCCTATTGCTTTATGTGATCATTGATATCAGGAGTTTGTCCCATACTCTTTAAAACTATAAATGCAGCAGTTGCATTTGGGTTCATGTCAAATGAGGTTAGGTAATAGTCTGTCTTATGGTCTAAGAAACAGTCTGCTGTACGTGAGGAGTCCAAGTAAATGTATAGAAATAGCAATGAATGTTCTCTCCCAGAGTAAGTCAATTTTTCACTAATAGATAAATGAATGTTCCCAGAATTTATATGCTGCTTAGCATATCTTCGTTTTTTTTAAATTTAGACTGATGTTTATTGCTCTTTTCTCTAAGTACATCAAAGGCAATTATGTCCGCTGCTGGTGTTCCAGTAGTCGAAGGCTATCATGGTGATGAGCAATCTAATGAACGGTTAAGAAGTGAAGCTGGAAGAATAGGATATCCTGTAATGATCAAAGCAGTACGTGGAGGAGGTGGGAAGGTAAGTATTTGTTTTAATTCTGTTTCTAAAGATCATTTCTACATTCCAAAAGCATATAGTGTAGTTGTCATATTGGAAAAGTGGTCATTGACATGGCAGGGGATGAAGTGACTGATGTATAGCCAGCTAATGCCAATTGGCAACCATTCTAATGTGTGATACTGTCACAGTAATGCTGTTTGCTACCATTCTTGTGTGTGATACTGTCACTGTAATGCCATTGGCTACAATTCTGATGTGTGGTAGTGTCACAGTAATGCTGTTGGCTACCATTCTGTTGTGCGATAATGTCGCATTAATGCCACTGGCTACCATTTTGGTTCATAATAGTGTCACAGTAGTGCCACTGCCTATCAGTGTTTCTCCTTGATGTTGTTTTAGTTTTAGGGCCTGCACAGCCAGTGGCTTTCTAGTTGTGTTTCTGTCATTAATGAGCCCAAGGAGTAGGGAACTTCAGCTGGAAATGTATTCTCTTCTGTACAGAGCCTAATCTTAACTATGTGACTCTTTAGTGGTTTAAATATATGATGCCCCAACACAAGTCACTACACGCTTACTGGTTGTGGCCACATAGAGGTATATATTTAATGGCTTTGTATTGGTCAAGATTCTTTTTTTGTCCCTTTCACTTGTGTCGGGGTCAGGGCCTATGACTCTCTAGTACAATACCTGAAGGTTTTCTGAAGCAGCCTCAAGAAATCATGTGCTGTTTTTTCTTCGGATTATAACAAACATAATGAAATTATAACTGATGGTGGTTCACATTCTACTTACTCTAGATGTAGAAAATGTTTAATTTTGTTTTTTCTTTTAGCAACATCTGGCTTCACAAGTAATATTAGATTTTACAGGTAATCTAAATCAATAAGAACAGATAAGAAAATATAGGCTGTAACCTTAGAAGAGCAGAGATGTGGGAAATTCTGTGATTAGTAAGATGGCAGATGTTAAGTGTAACATCTTGATGACTGCTTTATCTTAAGAGCAAGATAGTTCCTGATATATTTTATAAAGTGTGGGCCTTATACAGTTCTTAGGTGAACCCACTTCAGGAAAGCTGCTTGGGTCTTGCTGATGTTAAACTGAGCTGGGGAAAGAGAAAGAAGATTTCAGACTTTGAAGACAGCAGCCATTTGGGGGGAAAAGTGCTAACCAAGCAGAGAGGTCTGCAGCCAAGTTAAGCAAAGTGAATACTGTCTTAAGTGAAAGTTCTGGACCATAAAGGCAGCTCTGACAAAATAGTTCACTGCCCCAGTAATGTAGCAAACAAGCAGAAGTATGGTGTTGAAGAGCTTCAAGGATATTTAAAACTGGCATCTAAAACATTAATCCTTTTTGCAAAATAGATTTGCAAGTAAATAACATATTTGCTACTACATTCTGGTAACAATTAATGCTAATCAGTAAAAACTAAATGAAAACTTCAGCCAAGCTAAAACTTCCACTGAGTGACCTCTCAAACCTCCTGTATCAGAGGCACTTGGGATATATGCAAATAACCCTTATGAACATCAGGTGTTTCAGCTATCATTTGCATACATCTCATGTGACTCTGATACAGGAGGTTTGAGAGGTCACTCAGTGGAAGTTCTAGCTTGGTTGGAGTTTTCATTTAGTTTTTACTGATTGTTTTTTCTGTGTGACCTTCTCACTCCTATTCTCACTCCTAGTTTGTTTGTTAGTTGGGATATTTTGCAGTCACCCTAATAGTAATGGACATCAGCTGGGTATAACAGCCCTGTGTTTCTTATGCTTAGTCAAACACTTCTCATGTGCTATGCTAATGAGGTCATAACAAGGCTGAAATATGCATATCCACAGCTAGTGGGGTTTGGCTTTATTGGCCTGAAATTGTCCATTAAAATGATTTAAAAAGAAAAAAGTCATATGCATTCAGAATCGCCATATAGCTGAAACATAAGGGTCATTTGCATATATCCCATGTGCCTCTGATACAGGAGGTTGGTTTGAGAGGTCATTCAGTGGAAGTTCTAGCTTGGCTGCAGTTTTCATTTAGTTTTTACTTATTGGTTTTTGTGTGACCTTCTCACTCTGTTTTAGTTCATAGGTAGGTACTAGGCTATCTGCCCAAGGTCATTTATAAGCCTAGCCAGTGTGTGTCTGCTTTCGCTGCCCCATTGATTAACTGATACTCCGTCAAGCAGAGCCAGTGAAGTGATCCCAGGGGTGTATTTTCTGTTACCCATCCCCTCGTCAAGGTTTCTCTTGAGTGTTAGTGAGAGGCTCTGCCTGATGTAGTGTGGAATTTTGTTCCAAAGCATAGGAGAGTCTCTGTGACAGGAATCTATCCCTCCAACATGTTCTATTTATTGTTGTGGCGAGGTTTAGCTCTCTAGAGCGCATGGCTCGCAGTGACTTGGATTTCTTCAGGTGGAGCATGTCCATCAATTCTGAGTTGGACATGGCTTTGTAAGTCAGGCAGAGATCACCTCTGAATAAGCGATATGCCACTGAGTGCAGCCGGAGTTTTTTCAGTCGGGCTGCATAGGACATATGTTTGAGGCCAGTAATCCTCTTGGTGAGGTACTTTTGTTGTCTTTCCAGCTGTTGGAAGTGTCTTCTGAGGTACATCTCAAATGGGGCATTGTACTCTATGATGGGTCTAATGAGTGACGAGTAGAGGGGCACAATAACCTCTTTATTTCTAGATGTAAACCCTTTAGTAATTAGATGGGCCACATAGAAGGATTTCCTAACTACTTTGGCAATATGATTGTCAAAGGAGAGATTACTATCTACCTGGGTCCCCAGATCTCTTATTACCTCTTCTGTATTAAGGGGGCTGCCACCTATGTGGTAATCCATGGGTGTTTTGTTTTTTTGTTTTTCCCAAACGGGATGACTATGCATTTTTGGCATTTAGCTTGAGGCCATGACTTTGATACCAGTTGTCTGTCTCAGTAAGGTACCTTTGGAGGGATGTTCGTGTCAGCCGGAGAGTCAGTTATGACTCCCAGTTTGAAGTCATCTGCAAACTTGGTTAGCCATGGTCCTTCTGTGTTTGCCTGTACTTCTGAGAAGTATATGCCAAACAGTAGGGGTCCCAGGACCGAGCCTTGCGGGACACCACTTGTGACTGGTTTAGAGTTGGACCTGGAGCCCGCTATTCTTACCGTGCGAGTTCTGTCTGTAAGCCAGTTGACAACCCATCTCGTGACATAGGGGTTTATGTTCAGGCTGGTGAGTTTTTCTGTAATACCAGAGTGGGGAATGGTGTCGAAAGCCTTGGCGAGGTAAAGGTAGGCTGTGTGAACCACCTTTCCCTCGTCTATGGCCTTGGTGACTGTCTCGAAGAAGTCAACCAGGTTTAGTAGGCATGATCTGCCCTTAACAAAGCCAAACTGGGTTGGGTCAAGTGTTTGGAGGTTCCCAATGTCTTTGTTAATGAGTTCCATGATGATGCACTCCATAGTCTTGCAGACCAGGCTAGTCAGGCTCATGGGACGATAGTTACCAGGGTCATTTCTGGCCCCTCCTTTGTGGAGAGGAATAACCGTTGCTGTGTGCCATTCTATGGGCATGTAGCCTGTGGAGAGGCTGAGGTTGAACAGCGTGTTTAGGTGGTGGGGGTTAGTTCGTTCTGTAGTTCGTGCAAGACGCACCCTGGGACACCATCTGGTCCCATTAACACTGTGTTTTTGGCTTTTGAAAGGGCTGTTTTCACCTGTGCATCTGTGATTTTTGGGACACTACACTTTTCCGGTATTGTTGTGGGCCCTTTTTTAGGTGAGAGGGGGGTGAAGTTTGCACTGAAACTATCTGCCAGGATATTGGCAATATCAGTAGGTTCAGTATATTTTGTGCTATTTTGCACTAGTTCAGTGCATATCTGCGAGTTGCCACTTAGATTGTTAACATAGCTAAAGAAAGCTTTGTGGTTTTCTTTTGAATCCTTGGCTATTTTTCTTTCGAAGTTAGCCTTGAATGATTTCATGAGGGACCTTAGTTTCTTATTGATACTGATCAGGGAAGACTTTTCTTCTTGGGATTTGCTTTTTTTCTGAACTAGTTTCCTCCTTCTATTGTATAGCCTGTTTATGGCAGGGGTCCACCAAACTGGTTTCCTTCTCTTAGAGGAGTGAGTCTTGGTTTTGCTAGGGATGGCACGATCCATGCATCCTTGTAGGTGCTCATAGAATGCATTTGTAAAGGTTTCTGCATCTTGGGCAGCGTTATTCTTTAGCGTGGGGGCTGTGAAACTTACCACCTTTGTCTTAAGTAAGGTGAAGTTTGCTTTAGATAAGTTTTTTTACTGTGGTTTCCTTAGTGGGGGTGGGGGGTGGACATCCAGACTGATTAGTTTATGGTCTGATCTAACCAGTGACGGGTTGACCTCCGGTGTGGAACACCTGTCGCCCATGTTGGTGATGACCAGGTCCAATATGTTTTCACCTCTGGTAGGGGAGTTTACCAGCTGATCCAGGGCATTTGAGTTGATGAATTCCAGGAAGCGCTGGGCCTGTGAGTTTGTACTCTAGTTTTCCCAGTGAATGCTAGGGTAATTGAAATCACCCAATATTAGGGTGTTCAGTAGGACCTTCATTTTTTCCGGTGTCTCCAGAAAGGTGGAGTGGTGATCCTGGGTCATGGAGGGTGATCTGTAGCAGGCCACAATTTGCATTGCAGATTTGCCCAATGTTAGTTGCACATGGATAATCTCAGAGGTATCATGCTGCGCCACTAACCTGGAGGTGTAGGTATCCTTGATGAATATGGATACACCCCAACCTTTTGTGTTTTGGTCCGTGTTCTGTGGATGAAACGTATGGTATGAGTTGTAGCCTGGTAGTGCTGGGGTGCTCTCTGGAGCCTTGAACCAGGTTTCAGTTACAGCACCAGATGTCGATGCTCTCCATACTGAGGAGTTCTTCGAGTGCGTGCATTTTGAGATTTAACAGTTAATGCTGAGAATTCAAGTTTGCCTTTTGTGGAAAAAATGTAGTAACAACTGTATAAAAGCACAACTTCATAAAGCATTTTGTTTGTGGATTTGAGTCCAACTTTTAGTTTTAAATTGTTTTGAGTTTTATGTGGGATTGGGTTGAGAGTTTAAGACTTACTTTTTTATTTAAGTTAACAAGCAGTGAAATTCAGCAGCTGGTGCATGGGACGGGAATTGTCACACATACCTGTGTTTTTACAGTCTGAAATGAAACAGGAGTATTGAGGCTAAGTTTACTCTTTGTTTAAGCATTTGATTTACATTTATACCCAGTTTTGTTTTGTACTATTACAGTAAAAATATATGCTAATAACTCATTCAATCATAAAAAATGTGTAGGCTAGTGAAAAAAGTTAGGTCTACAGGGACATCTTGAAATGGCCAGGTTGTGCAATCTCCACTCCCACTGGGAAGGCGATTCTACAGACAAGGTACTTGACAGTCACATTAGGAATGTCCAAAGGGTTGTCTTGGAACAGATAATTATTTGGCAGTTATTCAGGCAGCATTACTTTTTATGCCAGACTCCCCTACTGCAGTCTGCAGAGCATTCTAGATTCTCCCATTTCTCTTAATGTCCATATTTTCAGATCTAAGGATCCTATTTGCAAAATCATTCAGCTCTCTAGAATAGTCTAGTCCACTTATGGCAAAACAGCTTTTGGCAAGATGTGATAGACGTGGAAAAAAAAGTTCTACTTATATGTCAGTGTTTAAAACTGTAATACAGCTTATTAAAACAATTATATGTACTTCGTTAGTACTGCTTTTCTACACAAAAGGTGAGGGACGCAAAGGGCTAAAAGATGTATGAGACCAGGAACTCTTTTAGATGGAGCACCTGTATCATGTGATGCTAAGTACACCAACAGTGGAGCTTTAAAGGTGATATGAGAACAAATGGGTTGCCATCGTAGACTCTGCAGACCTGGAATGTACAGGTAACTAGAAGTACATGTAAGTAACAAGGCCAATGTATTCTACACTAACAAGTTCACTCACTCTTTCAACCACATAAAAATTCTCTGCTGGCTGGTTTAATGCAGCAGAAATCTCCCCTGACATGAACCTTGCCTTTATGTCATAGGATCATAGGAGATTATTAGGTTAATGGCCCCGGGGCCCTTACAAGCCTAGCCAAGAGTTTATCCCCAAAAAGAAACCTCAGTTAGTACCTGTCAGCCCTGTCAATGAGGGACACAGGTGGACCCCCTGAAACAAAATGTGTGGTTTCCCATCCAGTCATCAAAGTTAAGCTTGAAGAGGGTCAGCGAGGTGCTCTGTTTGACATGTATGGGAAGTCTATTCCAGAGACAGGGCAGCTTTTGGAAGACAAACCTGTTTCTCCAGCAGGTTTTGTTGATGTTGCATATTAGATTCAGGCCTTTTGAGAGGGTAATGTGTGAGAAGTTAGACTTATGGATATGGGGCATCTCTAATAGGGCAGGGTTCGAGATTGCCTTTTAGGCAAGACACAGATCACCCCTGAGCAATCTGTACGATACTGAATAGAGTGGTAGTAATTTGAGTCTGTCTGCATAGGACAGGTGTTGGAGGCCATGGATTCTCTTTTTGAAGTATTTCAGTGGCCTTTCCAGTTGGTGCAGATGTCTGGAGATGTACGTACCAAATGGGGCTTTATACTCAATTATTGGTCTAATGAGGGAGAAGTATAGAGAGGTAAAAGCCTCATTCTTTTCTGGATGCAATCCTTTTACTTATGAGATGAACCAAGTAAAAGGCTTTTCTTACCACTGCTATTAGATGGTTGAATGTGAGGTTATCAACCTGAGTGCACAGGTCTCTCACCACCATTGATGTGGTAATCAGTAGTGGCCGTGTTTTTGCCAAATGGTATGATTATACATTTTTTTGCATTTGGCTTGAGGCCATGACTTTTGGCACCAATCATTAGTTGCTGTGAGACCCTCTTGCAGTATGTTAACATCGTTTGGGGAGTCAATGACAGCACCCAACTTACAGTCATCCACAAAGTTGGTCAGCCACAGGCCATTTGTCTTTGCCTGGACCTCTAAGAAGTAGATCCCAAACAGTAGGGGTCCCAGGATAGATCACTGGGGAACTCCCCTATTGACAGGTCTGCTATTGGAGGTGGAGGCACCTGTTTTGACTTTGAGGGTCCTGTCATTGAGTCAGTTGGCCACCCACCTGATGAGATAGGGATTTACGCCAAGTTGTGTTAGCTGTTCGATGGTGCACTAGTGGGAGATTGTGTCAAAGGCCTTGGCCAGGTCAAGATAAGCTGTATGCACTGACTTTCCCTCATCCAGTGCCTTGGTGACAGTCTCAAAGAGGTCAACCAGGTTCAGCAGGCAAGATCTGCACTTGACGAATCCAAACTGGATGGGGTCAAGTGCTTTGAGATTGCCTATGTCCTTGTTTATGAGATCCATAATAATACGCTCCATGGCTTTACAGATCAGGCTTGTCAAGCTAACGGGGCAATAGTTTCCAGGGTCAGTAGTGGCACCACCTTTGTGCAAGAGGATGAATGTGGCAGTTCTCCACTGTGCCGGAATAAAGCCTGTACTTAGGCTGTGTTTGAATTGAGTGCTCAATGGTGAAGCCATTTCTTGCTGGAGATGGTGCAGAATGCAGCCTGAGATGCTATCAGATCCCATGGAGGCTGTGTTCTTTGCCTTGGATAGGGCCTTTAGCACTTGCTGTATAGAGATGTGAGATGTGGGACAAGTATCAGGGATGTTGAAAGGGCCTTTGGTGGGGACAGTAGCGTGAAGTTTGCGCTGAACCTATCTGCTAGCAGGTTGGTTAAGTCAACAGGATTAGTGTAAGTGATACTGTTATGTACTAATTCAGAACAAACCTGGGCTTTGCCATGGAGGTTCCTGATGTAACTGAAGTAGACTTTGTGGTTTCCCTTTCTTTCAGAGGCTAGATTTGATTCATAATTGGCTTTGGAGGCTTTCACTAATGATCTAATTTGATTGTTGAGGCTAAGGATGGAGTTTTTCTGTTTGGAATATGTTCATTTTTACCCTTGGACAATAGTTTCTTCCTTTTGTTGTAAAGCCTGTTGATAGAGGATGTCCACCAAACAGGTATGTATTTCCAGCTTTTAGCTTGATTACGGTTGGGGGATGGGGGGATAGAAACTTCAAATGAGACAGTCCAATGATCTTATCTCACTAGAGAAGAACATACTATGGGAGTAATGCAGTGTGCTCGATATACAACATAAAACTCCTCAAGGTCAAGCTTTGCATCTGAGAGGTCAGTGCATCTACAGTTGTGGTCAGGTTTCTGCCCTTTGCTGCTGAGTGGTGCCAAACTAGGACTTGCATGATGATGAGATAAACAAGGTGTACATGAAGGGGTAGGCAGAATCTAGCAAGTAGCTAATGGTTTTATAGTAGGTTCATAGGTGTGTACTAGGCTAATGACCCTGGAGTTTTTACAGGCCTAGCCCATATGATTACCCAGACATCATGCCCCCTAACCTTAGTTCCCAGTGCCTCTGTCAAGGAGAGCCACTGGAGTGATCCCCGGGGTGAATTTTCTACTTCCCATCCATTCGTCAAGATTTCTCTTGAAGAGGGCCAGTGAGGTGCTCTGTTTGACGTGTATGGGAAGTCTGTTCCATAGCATGGGCAGTCTCTGGGTTATGAACCTGTCCCTCCAGCATGTTCTCTTGGTTGTGGTAATAAGGTTGAGGTCTCTGGAGCATGTGGTGTGGAGGGACTGGGATTTCTTTAGCTGTAGCATTTCTAACAGAGCTAGGTCAGACATGGCTTTGTAAGTCAAGCAGAGATCGCCTCTAAGTAGGCGATATGAGACCGAGAATAGTTGGATTTTTTTGAGTCTGTCCATATAGGACAAGTGTTTAAGGCCTAGGATCCTCTTTCTGAGGTACTTTTGCGGCCTCTCCAGTTGTTGCAGGTGTCTAGTGAGGTATGTGCCAAATGGGGCATTGTACTCTATGATTGGCCTAACGAGGGAAGAGTAGAGGGAGATAATTACCTCTTTCTTCCTGGATGCAAAACCCTTAGTAATGAGATGTGCCACATTGAAGGACTTTCTGAATACAGTGGCAATGTGATGGTCAAAAGAGAGGTTGCTGTCAACCTCTGTTCACATTTCTCTTATAATGCCTTCTGTGTTCAGTGGGCTACCATCAATGTGGTAATTCATGGGAACCATGTTTTTCCCAAAGGGGATGATGACACATTTTTTTGGCATTGAGCTTAAGGTCATGGTTCGCACACCAGTCGTTTGTCTCAGTGAGGCCTTTCTGTAGGATGTCAGCATCACTTGGGGAGTTAATTGTATCTCCCAACTTGCAATCTTCTGTGAATTTTGTCAGACAGAGTCCGTTCGTGTTGGCCTGGGCTTCAGAGAAGTAGATACTAAACAGGGGAGGACTCAGGACCGAACCCTGTGGGACTCTACTCGTGACTGGTCAGCAGTCTGAATTGGAGTCAGCTACTTTCACACTGTGGGTTCTATCTGTGAGCCAGTTTGCAACCCACCTAGTGATATAGGGGTTGATGCCTAGCGTATTGAGTTTTTCTATGATTCCGGAGTGGGGAATGGTATCAAAGGCCTTGGCCAGATCAAGGTAGGCTGTATGAACCACTTTGCCTTCATCCACAGCTCTGGTGACTGACTCAGAGAAGTTGACCAGGTTGAGCAGGCATGATCTATCCTTCACAAAACCAAACTTTGTGGAAGCCAGAGTTTGGAGAGTCTCTATATCCTTGTTTATTAAGTCCATGATGATGCTTTCCATAGCTTTGCATATCAGACTCGTCAGGCTAATGGGGCGATAGTTCCCAGGGTCTGTAGTCACTCCTCCTTTATGGAGAGGGATAACTATAGTAGTGCATCATTTGGTAGGGACAAAGCCTGAGGTAAGGCTGTGATTGAACAGGGCACACAGGTGAGGTGCCAGTAAACTCTGTAGTTCATGTAGAACACACCCAGGGATATTGTCAGGTCCCATAGAAGCTGTATTCTTGGCCTTGGACAGTGCTGTTTTGACCTGTGCAGCAGTAATACTGGGTGCCTAGCAATCTACTGGTATTGTGATTGGTCCTTTGGGGGGAGGGAGAGTTAAAGTTGG
This sequence comes from Protopterus annectens, assembly GCF_019279795.1. Lineage (NCBI taxonomy): Eukaryota > Metazoa > Chordata > Ceratodontiformes > Protopteridae > Protopterus > Protopterus annectens. The sequence continues at coordinate 931,347,936 of NC_056734.1, forward strand.
CACTGAATCTGTTGGCCAGTATAGTGGCAGTATCTATTGGCTCAGTATAGGAGGCACCATTGTGCAGTAGCTCAGAGCAAATCTGGGTATTACCCTGGAGATTCTTTACATAATTATAGGAGGCCCTGTGGTTGTCTTTACTATCTGCTGCAATTCTGTTTTCATAGCTAGCTTTAGAGAATTTTATGAGGGATCTCAACATTTTGTTGAGACTGATAAGGGAGTTTTTCCAGTCTTGGGACTTCACCTTATTCCGCATCAGTTTCCTCTTTCTGTTGTAGAGTTTGTTTATGGCAGGGGACCACCAGACTGGCTTCCTTTCTTTGGAGGAGAGTGTCTTCGTTCTATTGGGTATGGTGAGATCTGTGCATCTGTGTACGTGTTCTTACAGTGCATTGGTGTATGATTCAGTGACCATACAAATATTCTCCAATTGCATGAGTGCCGTGAAGTTAGCCACCTCTGTCTTTAGGAGTCCAAAGTTAGCTTTGGAAAAGTTTTTCATGGTTGTTACCTTGGGGGGGGGGGGTGGATTTCCAAGGTGATTAGTTTGTGGTCGGTTCTAACCAGGGAGGAGTTGACTATTGGTGTAGAGCAAAGGTCGCCCATGTTAGTAATGAACAGGTCAAGGATGTTGCTACCTCTAGTGGGGGTAAGAACGAGCTGGTCCAGGGCATTGGAATTAATGAATTCCAGGAAATGTTGGGCAAGTGCATTGGTACATGAGTAGTTTTCCCAGTTAATGGAGGGGTAGTTGAAGTTGCCCAGTATGAGAGTGTTAGGCTGGACCCTAATATTCTCCAGGGTGCTTAGGAACATGGAGTGCAAGTCTTGGGGCATGGTTGGGGACCTATAGCCAGCTGCAACCTGAATCACAGTCTTGCCCAATGTTAGCTGCACCTGAATTATCTCTGATGCGTTATGTTGGACTACAAGTCTGGAGGTATGCACATCCTTTATGAATATGGAAACACCACTGCCTTTGGAGCTTTGGTCCAAGTTCTGGGGCCGAAAGGGTGGAATGAGTTATAGCCTGGTAGTGCCAGGAGTGCTTTCTGCTGCTTTGCACCAGGTCTCTGTTACAGCACAAATGTCCATGCTCTTTATTTTGAGTGCTTCGAGTGAGTGCATTTTGAAATTTAGACTTCTAGCATTGAGCAGCATGACCCTCTGATTGTATTTGTTTGTAGCTGTTACGGTGGTAATTTTGGTCTTTGTAACACCACCTAAAAAAAGGCACTATAGGGGTGGTAAGAGCCTTGGCCAGTATCCGGATGCCCTGGGGTGACAGATGGAGGCCATCTCTGGCAAAGTATCGAGGTCTGTCAATCATATCATCCCAGGCAGACAGGTATTGGATCCCCTTAGAATGACACCTGAAACTTAGCCAGTTGTAGACATTGCAATTTGCTGATGGAAGCAGTAGCAAATCTGTCAGTAGTCAGAGCATGATCATTTCTGCATTCCTTCAGTTCAGGATGGTTTAGGGATGCTGCAACAGGAGTAAAGAAGCTGTAAGCAGTACAAAGGTGATGATCCATTAATGAGGCAGATTCCATCACCAAGTCAAAGGCAGAGACAGTATGATGCAATACAAAATTCAGAATTGTGGTTAATAGAGACCTGAGTGAGGGCAAAACTCTTCATAATACAGAAAAATTAATGTGCAAGAGTCATAGACCCATCATCAGCTTAGATGCTGAAATACCCAATGCTAGCCAGCTTGGAGATTTCAACACTAAGAAAGCAAAAAAGTGAACATTTGTACATATAGAGGCTCACTACCAGTTGGACAAGAGATGAGAGGAAACCCACAGTGTGCTACAGTTCCCGTCAAATACTCACAAGAGGTGGTAGTCCCAAACTTAATTTTGGTCAGACATAGTGGAACATGGTACATACCTCAATCCCACCATCATCACCAGACTACGGCACTGAATTACACAGAATCCTGGGGCACATAAGCTGCAAAATAAAGACTGTAATGTTTTGTCCAGCCTGGTCTGTGTAGTAAAAGCCAGGTTAGCATCATACAGCATATCCAAAACAATGCCATGCCTTATGTAGATGGACTTTGGCATTAGAATAAAGAACAGTCAGAGGGACTTGAGGTGTCTAGGTCCCTGACATCTGTTACATTAGAACTGATGGTTACTTGAGTGTATCACACAGGGCAGAAAAATATTTCCTATGTCACATTACAGTGTAGAGCATCATATAGACGCCTTGACAACTGCTATTCCTGAGTGAGTATAGTCCCACACAAGCCCACCTCTGGCACTCCAGTCCATGGCACTTTAAAAATTCATACTTTCTACAGGATTAAGTGATATCTATATGTAGTCTGTGAGGGCACAAAAGGTGAAATGAGGAGAGGAGAGCCATAGAACCACAAGTAGTATGCCTTATAGTCAGTACTACAGTACTGACAGTTAACTTGTTTGAAGGTATCACCACAGAATGTTGGCTGCATTTTGAATGCCAGTCCAGTACCCCAAGAATTTTATGTATTCATGTAATTGTTGTACCTATTTAAAAGTCTGACATGTTCACTTAACCAGCAGCCTGAGGTTCAGACCTTCACTTGATGTTTGTAATGAGAAAAACATTCAAAACATGAGCAAGCCAAAATAGAGAAGTCACTGAGGGGTGAAAGCTGAATTAACAAGCCAAGTAGGATATATTTAAGTCAATAAGAGATTAAATAGAGAAGATAAGGAATGGGAGGAGTGGTTCAGTAGTGCATGCTGTGGTCTTTAGGGTAGCCAACAGAATTATGCAAAGGAGCAGGCTTTGGGTAGCACCGGGAGATTCTGTTACATGTAGTTTTAGGTAGACAATGGATTAGTGGCATTAAGTCTATCCTAGGCCAAATGATAAGCAAATCAAGCACTTTTGGAAGTAGTCGGATATATCCCATGTAATTGTGTTTCTTGAGAAATGTGATCTTACTGATAAGACTTGAACACACAGCAGAGATTCGTGGAAATGGGAGAGCTTTGCAGGATAACAGACCCTCCCAATGTAGCCTTCAATTATGCTCTGATAGTGGCAAGTGTGAGTAGAGCAAGGAAATCAAAAAATCCAGAAATCAGTGAATGAATGAGTGATGGAGTGGTGCGTTAGGCGAAATTATGCAATACTGGCTGTCTGTCTGTCTGCTTGCTTGCTTGCCTGTCTGGATAAATAAAACAATGCCAGGTCATCCACAGGGTGAAAACAAACCACCAATTATTCTGGTCCTGCACTTATGCGGGGCTTCAGTGTTCGCCATTAAAGCCATACTCATAACAAAGGCACTATAATGAAATTCTAATTGAGAGAATTTGCATGACTATAAATCATTCAGCTGGTCAGTTTCAGCAACCGCTCAGTTGAGCTGCCATACCATCTTGCATTGGTAGGTAGTGCAGGTATCTAGCAAGCCACACAGCTTCCCCAGTCATCCTCCCACACACAAATATACAGACACAGACAGTGAGACACACTCACAAACAAATATTCAGACACAGAGTGACACACTCACTCACTCACTCACTCACTCAAACACACACACACACACACACACACACACACACACACACACACACACACACACACACACACACACACACACACACACAAATTTGCATTCCCTATCTTGCCCATTTTCAGCGGAGGCCCAGGGAGAAAAGTTCTAAAATAACTACAAAACATTTTAAGAACAATAATTTTACAGTCTTCAAAAATAAAACAAAAAAATCTGCAGTTTTAAGTAATTTTAACAAATTAGACATAATATAAACATGGTTACGAATCGATGCAAGGTATATGACAATTTAATGTTTACAGAAATTTTAGACAGTTTGTAGGGAAATTAAAGTTAAGTTAGTCTAATACAAATAGGAATTGCAATATGAAGTGAAGGAAAACCAGCTTATGTTATATTTAGAGAGAAAGTCAAGGAAGAAAATTAGAATTGTGCACTGGTCTGTGTAAAAATTGATTAGTACAGATGTATCTAAATCATTGTCGTATGCAAGTAACCATTAGAGGAGTGCACTATGTTGCGGTTTGATTTCACTAGCATGTGCACCACTCCTGATACCATATTTACATTAAACACTGAACCTCACAGCTGAGTAGAGCAGGGCTGCATTACTAGGCAGAGATGTGGGCTATGTATTTGCAGAGCCTTTGTCAGTATGCAAAACAACTTGCCACAGCTTTTTGTGGTTTTTAGGCTGCCTCTGAATGCCACCCTTAGTTTTTAGGCTAGTGTCATATTAGTTAGACACACTCATCATAAGTCACTGACTACAGTATATTGTGTTATAATGAACATATACTGTACTGGTTTACTATCAAAGTGTAGAGTGCAGGTTCGGCAAACACAGGAATGTCGAAAATCATTAGGCAGCTTCCGATGTTGCCAGCCTGCATTACTGCAAGTGGTCAGTACAGTGAATGCCACTGTGCATTCGCACATATGTAGTCGACGTTTCGACTAGAGATCGCGCTACAGTGGGGTACAGAAATTACTCTTTTCCCCACTGTAGTGCGATCTCAGATTTGGAATATATAATTTGCAGGGGGTGTGGGGGGTGCAAGGGGGGCTTGCCCCCCTGCAAAAATGTTACGCTGCGTGATTTGCAGTAATGAACTGCAAATACAATGTCGAAAGTGTGAATGTGATTTGTTTTTGCTACATGCAATTCAACATTCCGACCTAATTAGTTTGCAGGAAGTGGTTTTGCAAAGGCAATATTTTGAACGGATTACATTGTGCAGTTCGAAAGTTTGTTAGTAAACCTAATTTATTAGCTGCTTTATTTTTAATTCAGGACATTTCTGTTCTCCAGTATCTTGTGCTGCCTTTTATTTTGTATGCTATTCTCGGAGTTATTTTGCCAGAGATTTTTCATGCTATGGATTCTTTCCTCTTTATCAGGGAATGCGCATTGCCCGATCTGAAGCAGAGTTTTTTGACCAGCTAGAATCTGCACGAAGAGAAGCTAGAAAATCTTTTAACGATGATGCAATGCTGATAGAGAAGTTTGTAGACAACCCAAGGTAGGGTTACTTCAAGAATTTATCTTTGCAGTATTTTACAGTTTACTCTTCACTGGTTACTTGTAGCTGATGTTTAATATTTAAATAATAACACATGAAGCAGATTTGTCTATTTTCTGGATTCATGTCATGACTTCTTTTGTTAGTAAATGTGCATGCTGACACTTTTTTATGAGGTGCACATTTTAAACAGATTAAGTAATGAAAGGGGTAATCAGAAAGAGACTGAAAAATAGAGGAAGTTCAAAATGTAATGCTGGACAAAAAAATACAAAAGGATTGTATATATATATATGTATATATATATATATATATATATATATATGTATATATATATATATATATATATATATATATATGTATATGTATATATGTGTGTGTGTGTGTGTGTGTGTGTATCACTGTACATTGTATGTATGGTTCCCAAACATTTTAACTAATGCACATGTGGTTGAAACACAAAAAGTTGAATAAAATTCATTGAATACACATTTTCTGGACTGAAAAGATTGAATAACATTTAATATTCCCTTTCTTCAGATGCTTAGAAGGGTATAGTCATTCTCTTCAGGTATAGTTTACAATCTTGGGATAGTAGGAGTTGCAAAGTAATATAGTCTAGAATATGATTTATTCCTGGCAAATGTCTGCCGTCATGCTGTATCCACATATTTGTATGCTATCAGTATTTCACTTTGAGTGTTTTCTCTTTTCAATATGGTTATACAACCTTAGAGACTAGTTAATATATTTAAGTAAGTGGGTGTTGTGCTATTAAATGTATTGTTGATAAAATTTGTAGTTGGTGAATTTTACTGTGATTTATGATGCAACCAAATGTAAATTCAATAAAATGTAACACACTCCTACATAGTGGTATTTTGATGAACCTGGATATGGAAGTAACTAAAAATACAGCTTTTATTTGGCTCACTTGTGGCTTTGTCCAAAGTTGTGTGTTGAAAAAAATATAGTTGTCTCAGTAGTCATCTTGGGTTTAATGCTTCTGTTTTCTCCTGGTCAGAGAGAACGAGCACAGGGACATTATTTCCCTGAAACTGCTGATCACCAAAAAGCCTAAAAACTGCTTCATAGGTGATAGCTTGGAATCTGTGCTTATATTTTACTCCTGGTGAGAGAAGGAGCAGAGAGCATTGATTCCTGACTGTTTCTGGATGGGCAGTGAATGTCTGTGTTTGACGTTCCTGATTGCTCTGGTTGCTATTAAATCCATGTATCAGGAAAAGGCTATAATAAGCTTACAGACCCTTGCATCATCTGGTTACAAGACTGTGCATCACCAAACAGGTTGTGGCCTGCTTCTCATCCTGGGATTGGTGATAATGTTTTGCTTCTGGTGAGAAAGGAAGCAAAGGAGCATTGTATCCCAACAGAGTGAAGCTGTGTTGAGACCGGCATTAGTAGTAGCCAGGCAGTAGCCATTCATGCAACTCCCATATTTTCATCATTCTTGACAAGCTAATTATTTGTTTTCAGTAAGTACTGCTTGATTTGTTTCTAACTAAAGAACATCTGCTTAAATACTTCATCCTTAAATTTTTAGGGACTGCTTATGAGTTTCCCCTCAAATGTTTGGCAGTGTCTTGTGTAGACACGGACATCTTAAGTGACATTTGTCCTGTAAAAACATGACTGAAATGTCACCAATACCTAGTTGCACACAGGACTACTTTGCACTGTCCCCAGAATGGCAAACCAGATACTCCTGACATTGCTTTATATTCTCACTCCATCTGTCTAATCAATAAAAAGGGTCTATTGCCCTTTTGCCATTAATATGAACTTTCCCACTATCTCAGTTACCAGCTTGGAGGATGTGGGCATCTTGAGGTAATGTAGAAATTGCCTTGTGTTTACTGACAACCAGTTAATTCTCAGACAAACTCATATGGTATAAGAGAGATTATTTATTTATTTATTTATTTATTTATTGACATTTGTTGACCAGGTTAGTCCAGCTGGGCTTTTGGCCCATTTTCAGTGGAGACCCGAGGAGAAAAGCTCCAAGAATTACAGTAACATAGGTTCATAGGTAGATACTAGGCTATCTGCCCAAGGGCATTTATAAGCCTAGCCAGAGTGTGTCAGCTTTCGCCGCCCCATTGATTAATTAACTGAGCCTCTGTCAAAAAGAGCCAATGAAGTGATCCCAGGGGTGTATTTTCTGTTGCCCATCCACTCGTCAAGGTTTCTCTTGAAGAGTGTTAGTGAGGGGCTCTGCCTAATATAGTTAGGAATTTTGTTCCAAAGCGTGGGGAATCTCTGTGACAGGAATTTATCCCTCCAGTATGTTGTATTTATTGTTGTGGCGAGGTTTAGCTCACTAGAGCAAGTGGCTCACAGTGACTTGGATTTCTTTAGGTGGTGCATGTCCATCAATTCTGAGTTGGACATGGATTTGTAAGTCAGGCAGAGATCATCTCTGAGTAAGCGATATGCAACTGAGTACAGCTGGAGTTTTTCCATTCGGGCTGCATAGGACATATGTTTGAGGCCAGTAATCCTCTTGGTGAGGTACTTTTGTGGTCTTTCCAGCTGTTGGAAGTATCTTGTGAGATACATCCCAAATGGGGCATTGTACTCTATGATGGGTCTGATGAGTGACGAGTAGAGGGGCACAAAAAAGAAAAAAGTAATTGAATTATACAGTGTCAATAAAAACATATTACAGATAAAGATATTTAAAGCAGTTGAGTTATACAGTATTTATAACATTCAATACAGATTGTATTAAAGCAATTGAGTTATACAGTAACTATAAAATTCAACACATAAGTTTGAGCACATAGATTATATTATTTGGACAGCCATGAGATACCAAGAGAAAAAAAATGTTAGGCTCACCACTGTGTCACTGGAGGCAAAGTTCGCACATAAAAGTATTCCTAATGTCAATAAGGTTGTCAGTAATACACACTGCACTCATCATGCACAATTCAAAGCAGACATATAAACCCACATATGCTGAGGCACTTAAATGTAACCTTCCAAAACCCCAAAGACCTCCTAGACAAAGTATACATAACGAACACAATCAGCAGCCCCAAATGCACTCTTTCAAAACAACACTCACATCAACACATACAGCCACATCTCATGGAGCTTCTACTTCTATGCCCATAAGGCAAGTCACCACACAATCCAACATTCCAGTCATTTGAGCCTACATTGTGAGACATACTGATGTCCCTCTCAACAGTCTGAGAAAGGAGAAAGTCACAGTCACTTGCTTATCAGGGGATAGGATACACCACATTACACACACACTCCGGTAATTGGACCAGAAGTACCAGTATGACTCAAGTCAGACTTAGTCCATGTGTGTGTAAATGACCTGAGATGTACCTCCCTAGACTATATGAAGAGAGCATCATATAGCTCTCGGAATTTGTGTCCCACGCTGGTATGAGCCTAACATTGAGCACCATTTTACCTACTCCAAAGATGATGCCACTATACAAACAAAAAATGACTAACTTTAGTAATTGGCTTAGTTTCTGGTGTCACTCTAAGCAGGTGCAATATTTGTTATCATGGAAGGAGATGGTGAACAGACCACGCTGCTTTGCCAGGGATGGTCTGCACCTCTCTCCTGTAGGCTTTCGACTATTAGCTAAAACTTTGCCTTCCCCCATAGTGCCTTTTTTTAGGCAATGGCAAACTGAAAGTACTTCTCAGTGCTAGGAGTCTAAATAAAAAATTCCACTCCCTTGAAGATCTCTTCATCCTAGAGAAAGCTGACGTCTGTGCAGTCACTGAGAAATGGTTTAAAGTCATGGAGAGCATACCAGCAGTGCAAGGTTATAATGCCTTCCACATATTTGGACCAGCTACTTCACATGCAGGGACTAAAGGTGGAGGTGTCTCTATTTACTTCAAAAATAAATATACCTCAAGGCTGGTCAAACAGGACAATGCCCTTGAGCTACTCCATGTTCAAATCACCATAGGCAAAATCCAGTACCACTTCCTTGTAAGCTGTAGGTCCCTGACTCAGGAAACCCATGCTATGTATTTAAACTTATTGGAAGCACTCGCCATCCAACGCAATACCATATTCATGGGTGACTTTAATTACCCCACTGTTAACTGGGAATCCTATATGACACCAAATGTACAGGCACAGAGATTCTTGGATTTTGTAAACGCAAACTCCGTTGACCAGATTGTCAGGACAGCAACGAAGGGTGCAACCATACTGGATCTGGATCCCACATTACGATGTTCTTCGTTTTCCATTGCTGCAGTCCTTACTATTGGGTATAGTCCGCGTCCAGTCGGCCCGAATACCAGAGTATAAGGCTGACGTCGGTCAGGGCGCATTAGACTGACGTCAGTACGTCAGGGTACTAATGCGCATGACCGACGTCATATCCTCTGTCTTTTTTGCCGCATGGTCCGATGCAGAAGCAGTTTTGCGAGTGCAGGTTGGCGTTCTGAAATATTTCCGAAACCGGAGTTTCAGACCGAAACAGAGTTGGCTAAGTACTCGCTGGGGAACATTTTGGTTTTTCTTGCCTCAGTATTTTACCGGATGTCAGAAAAAGTGAATAACTGTATTTCTTGTGGGAAACAGATACCTCATAGGGATTACCATACCTTGTGTATACCTTGTTTAGGGCCTGAGCACGACGTTGTTGGTTGCCGCTCTTGTGCTAGGTTTCACAAACGCACTATTAAGAGGAGGTTAGACTGTGCCAGGTTAGTGTTTGGGAAGCGTTGCAATTATAAAATGCCGTCGGATGCTCCGACGCCCGCTTCATCCAAGAAGCGCAAGGACAAAACAGTGAAGCCTAGGGTTGATGAACCGGCAGTCCCGGACGTCGGTTCTTTAGAAGGCTCACTGGAGCCAGAGGTTTTGCCAGGAGTTTCCATGGAGTCTCAGGCAGAAACTTTACTGTTACAGGATGTGCCTTCTCAGGAGGTAGGCCAGGCTGAGGGGGCTTCTCAGGTAACTGTTCTTCCCTCTCTTCCCAAGGTAGTTAGAGCCTCTCCTTCTGTTGCCAAAACTTCTTTGAGAGGTAGGCCTAGTTCAGCTTCAGTGGGGGCTTCTCCTAGCATTTCGGGTTCTGTACCTAAGAAACATATGCTTAAAATGGCAGAAGATTTGATTACTATGATTAGAGGTTCTATGCCCCGCCTGATAAGAGGCCTAGGGTGGAACCGAGTTTGATAGTTTTGAACAGTGTTCAGAGGCTTCAGAGTCTTCTGCGGAAGACTTGCAGGAGTATCCTACTTATTCTGATTCTGATGTGGATGATTCCACTCCTACAGCTTCTCCTCCTGAGGATTTCTCATTTTCAGAGACTCTGCATTCCATGAGGGAGCACTTTAAATGGGAAGGCCAGGATTACTCTGATTCCAGGAAAAGGCTTAGGGAATTCTTTTTACCCCAGCATAGGCCCTTAGCTATTCCTCCTGTGTTGAATGTGGTGGAAGATGTTTTGCAGAGGCTTCCCTGAATCCTGACTCTTTGCCTCCTGCTCCTGTTAAGCCTGATAGGTATTATAGGGTGCCCGAAGCTCATAAGTATTTGTTTAAGAGTCCTAGGGCGGACCCAGAAACTATTTCTCAAGGGCCTAAAGGTGTTAAGGCTTCTGTGGTTAAAAATCCTGTTCCCACTGATAAAGAGGCAAGGGCCTTGGATAGGTGGGGAAAGAAAGTGTATACTTCTTCCACTCTAGCCATGAGAGCGTTGAATTGTCAGTTTCACATGCTAAAATATCAGAATTATCTCCTTTCACAATTAAAATCTAAGGTGGATGCTTTGGCGGAAGGTATTGAGTGTAAAGAGTTGCTGGACTTGGTTCATGTGTCTGAGCAAGTGGGTAAGCATTCTTTGCAATGTGGTTTTGATGCTGTACAGGCCTCCTCGAGGGTGGCTGCTACTAGTTCTGTTCTTCGCAGGCATGCCTGGTTGAAGGATCAGAATTTAGCTGAGCATGTTAAGACAAGGATTTTGGATGCTCCTTTACAGTCTGATGTGTTGTTTGGATCGCCTGTGGAAGCAGTTTTAAAGAAAATGGAGGACAAAGCTAAGTCTATGCAAACTGTTAAAGATTTTTGCAGGTGCAGCCACCAAGTTTAGTAGAAATTGGCCTGCTAAGGGGTGGACATATCCTGCTTATGATTCCCAGTCTAGGGGTAGGTCTAGACGTGGTAGGGGCAGGGCTCAAGGTTCTTTTAGGCCTAGAACAGGAGTTCACCTGCTCAGACTTCTGGTGAGGGCAGGGGTCAGTCCTTTCAGAACAGACCCAATGACCTGTCTTTTCAGCTGCCAGTAGATTCTCGCCTGGCAGCTCCTTTGGGAGGAAGACTGTCTCTTTTCAAAGAAAATTGGGATTTAATTACTCAAGACAAATGGGTGTTGGATATCATTCACCACGGTTACAGATTTTATTTCCATACAATGCCCCTTTCAAAGGCATGCCAGACGTTCCTCCTCCACAAAGAAAGGAGGCTCACAAGCAAGTTTCTCAGTTACTCCAGATGGGGGCCATTCAGCCAGTCCCTGTATCAGAAAGGGGCCTAGGATTTTATTCTCGCCTGTTCCTAGTACCAAAGAAGGGGAACACGTGGAGACCAATTTTGGATTTATCTCTCCTCAACACTTTTCTGGACATTCCCAAGTTCAAGATGTTGACGTTACAACAGCTTTTACCTCTGCTGGGCAAAGATCACTGGATGGTAACTTTAGATCTCAAGGAAGCTTACCTTCATGTGCCTATAAGGCTAAGTTGCAGGAAGTATCTGCGGTTTCGAGCTGGAAATTCTCATTATCAGTTCTCTGCATTGCCCTTTGGCTTATCTACTGCCCAGAGTATTCACAAAGGTTCTGGCTCCAGTGATAGCTTACTTCAGGCTTCAAGGAATTCAAATCTATCCTTACTTGGACGACTGCCTGATTCTGGCTCAAGAAAAGGAAGACCTTCTACAGCATCTGGAATATGTTATAGCAGTGCTAAGATGCCTAGGGTATTCTGTGAACGAAATAAAGTCCAGTCTAGTACCCTCTCAAGACATGTGCTTTCTGGGTGTGAGACTGCATACAGCAGCCCAGATGGCCTTTTTAACCCCGGACAAACAAAAGAGTCTGTCACTTTACTTCCATCAACTATCTCATCAGTCCGTGCTGACTGCAAGGACAGTCCTTCAAGCATTAGGGTTCATGGCATCTTGTATTCTGGTGCTTCCCAATGCCAAACTGCATATGAGGAAGCTACAATGGTATCTCAAAATGTATGGACACAGCACTGCCAGGATTTGGACACTGTCATTCAAATAATACCTTGCCTTCAAAAAGAATTCTTGTGGTGGGCTCAGGAATGTCACCTAAACAAGGGACTCTCTGTGACCCGGCCAGAGGCAAGTCAGATTTTAACGACAGATGCCTCGGACATTGCTTGGGAGCTCATCTAAATGGAAAGTGGATACAAGACAAGTGGCCTGCCAGACTACAGCATCTACATATCAACATGAAGGAGATGTTAGCAGTCCAGTTTGCATTAATGGCTTTCAAGGAGTTACTTCTTCCAGGGCAGGTGTTGATTCTAACAGACAACACAACTGTCATGTGGTACATCAACAAGCAGGGGAACACATTCTTATCCTCTATGCAGGCAAGCAATGATTTTATGGGAGACTGCGCTAAGCTTGCAACTAACTCTTCAGGCAAGGTTTCTGCTAGGAGCACAGAACTCCTTAGCAGATGTGTTAAGCAGACAAATCATGGATCCCCACGAGTGGAAACTGGATCTTCATGTATTTCAGAAATTGACAGTGTCATGGGGAACTCCAGACATAGATCTGTTCGCTTCTCCACTAAACCACCAGCTGCCAAAGTATTGCACAAAGGGGTTTCATCACACAGCTTGGAAAGTGGATGCTCTGTCTTTCAGTTGGAAAAACCTTCATGTGTATGCCTTTCCACCTCTGCCTCTTCTTCCAAAGGTACTATTAAAGGTCAGACAAGACAGGCCAAGGATGATTTTGATAGCTCCAGATTGGCCTCGGCAACACTGGTACCCACTACTACGGAGTCTGGTGAAGAAGCCTCCATGGCCTTTACCTCTGATTCCTCATCTGTTATCTCAGAAGGACGGTCATCTGCTCAATGTCAAGCTTCACTCTCTTCATCTAACAGCCTGGCATATTCTGTGTTGAAACACAGCAGGTCTCAACTTCCTCAACAAGTTTTAAATGTGATTATGGAAGCTAGAAGACCTAGTACAAGGAGAGTGTATGCAGAAAAATGGAAGAGATTTTTATTTTGGAGTACAGCAAAGAATTTGGAGATTTCTGAGCCTAATTTGAGTGTGGCTCTTCAATATCTTACTGAGTTATTGGACAAAGGTTTGTCCTTCTCTTCCATTAAGATTCATGCTGCAGCAATTTCAGCTCACTATGATTGTGACCCACCTTTGTTTTCGCATCCTTTGTTCAAGCAGTTTCTTAGAGGGGCAAAGAATATAAGACCCCCACGTAGAGCTCCTACTCCTGCTTGGGATCTCAATTTTGTGTTGGAAAAACTTACTCTACAACCTTTTGAGCCTGCAGCTACTGCTGAATTGAAATACTTGTCATGGAAGACTGCTTTTCTGTTGGCTATTACTTCTGCAAGAAGGGTGTCTGAGTTGCAGGCCCTTATGGCAGTAGAGCCCTTTTGATTTTCCATAAGGATAGGGTATCATTACGCACTAATCCTTCCTTTATGCCTAAGGTGGTTTCTAGTGTGGCTTTAAACCAAACTATTCATTTGCCTACGCTTTATGCAGACCCTCAAAATAAAGGGGAAAAGATTTTGCACACTTTAGATGTACACAGGCAATTGCGTTATTATTTAAGCAGGACTAAGGATTTTAGGCAGTCTCAGCAGTTGTTTGTTTCTTTTGCTTTGAGTTCACAGGGCAAGCCTGTGTCAAAACAAACTATTTCTAGGTGGATTGGCTTTTGCATTGCATTTTGTTATTCCCATCATGGCAAGGAGATTCCAGCTGGGATTAGGCCTCATTCCACTAGGGCTACTGCCACTTCAACAGCATTTCTAAGGGGTGGCAACTAAGGATATTTTGGAAGCAGCTACTTGGAGTTCAGTGCATACTTTCTCTAAGCATTATCACCTTCCTATCTACTCTAAGTCTAGGGCTGGTTTTGCCACGGCTGTTTTGCAAGGCATGTTGTCAGCTCCTACTTCTTTATGATTTGCCAGCCTCCCTTACCTCTGCTTTGGGATTCTACCCAATAGTAAGGACTGCAGCAATGGAAAACGAAGAACATAGTACAGTTTTGTACCTACCATAAATGTAGATGTTCGAGGATTCCATTGCTGCAGTCCAATTTACCCTCCCTCCTTCCCCTCTGTGTTTAGGGGTGGTTGTGTAGGTGAGTTTACATGCTTATATTTTTGTATATATTCTTGTATATATTGTACATGTTTTTGGTGTAGGTATTTTGGGGACTTGTCTTTTTAGGGTCTTCTGACATCTGGGGCAAGAAAAGACTGAGGATATGACGTCGGTCATGCGCATTAGTACCCTGACGTACTGACGTCAGTCTAATGCGCCCTGACCGACGTCAGCCTTATACTCTGGTATTCGGGCCGACTGGACGCGGACTATACCCAATAGTAAGGACTGCAGCAATGGAATCCTCGAACATCTACATTTATGGTAGGTACAAAACTGTACTTTCATCCTATGTATTACCTTTTCTCGCTAGCAGACTAAGACCTTTGTTTGTAGTTAACGTAATTATAGTTAATGTGCATTATCTCTGTTACATATATGCTTTTCACACTTGCTTTGTAAGCAAATTTTCTATGTATTATCATTGTTTCAGTTGTATTTAATTGATGTTCATCGTGTTTCACTGTTGCAGTCATGACTGTAGGGTTCTCCCCTGCCGGCAGGCAGTCCTCGGTCAGCCAGAATCCCAAAGTCTGGGTCCGGTGTCGGCTGTTCAGCCACGCTCCCTGATGTCAGAGCGCCAGGAGTACAAAGCTGACAGCCGACGCCATCTTCTCCAGTCTTTCTTGCTGTGCGGTGATAGCAGTTCACAAGTGCCGGTCGGCTGACTCTTGACTATTTTATCTGATAAACTTCAGTCCGAAGACTTTCTTCTCCACTCAAAGTTAAGTACCCTGTTGGGGAAACTTTTTCTTGCTCCAGTCCGATGTCAGAAAAAGTTAATAATTGTATTTCATGTGGGAAGCAAATACCTCATAAGGATTTTCACTCTTACTGTATTCCTTGCTTAGGCCCTGACCACGACGTAGCTAGTTGTCGGTTTTGTGCTAGATTCAATCAACGTACAATTAAACGAAGGTACGATTTTGCTTTTCATTACTTCGGTAGACGCTTTAACTACAAAATGTCGTCGGATACGGTTCCGGCTGCCGGAGTTCACAAACGTCGCAAGGATAAAGACAGGCCTCCGAGGTCCAAATCTGATGATAGCGCACAAGTGGAGCCAGCTTCAGGTTTGGCCGTCGTCAGTGAGGCGCTTTTGCAGCCCCTGTCGTCGGCCATTTCAGAACCGATGGCCGAAACGGACTCTCATGAGGAGCCAACCAGGCCTTTAAATATTTCTATTGCAGGACCTTCGGACAATGCTCCTTCGGATGGGTCCGGAGCCGCTGTGCAGGTACCGGCTTCCGAAGGGGTTTTCAGGCCTACTCAGCTTCTAATAAAGGCAAAGCCAAAGACAAAGGCAAAGACTCCTTCTAAATCAAAGACTGCAACACAGGCCTCTTCTGAACCGGCTCCCAAGTCACAGAAACAGTTGGCGGAGGATTTACTTACTATGATTAGGGGTTCTCATCCCCGTCCAGATAAAAGGCCAAGGCAGGATGTTTATTATGATTCCTCTGATCAGGCTTCTGTTTCTTCAGTTTCTTCTTCTGACCAGGAATATTCTTTCCCTCCTTATGAGGATTCTGATGCTGAGGAATCCATTCCTTCAGCTTCTCCCCCTGAGGATTTCTCTTTTGGGTAAACTTTGCATGAAATGAGGGAACATTTCCACTGGGAAGGACAGGAGTATTCGGAATCTAAGAAAAGACTAAGGGATTTTCTTCGTCTCCCCCAACATAGACCCCTGGCTATTCCTCCTGTTTTGGATATTGTGGATGATGCTTTTTCGGAGGCTAACTTAACCCCTGACTCTTTTCCTCCTGCTCCTGTTAAGCCTGATAGATATTACAGGGTTCCTGATTCCCACCAGTTTTTATACAAGAACCCTTCTGCTGACCCTGAAACCATTTCTCAGGGTCCTAAGGGAGTTAAGGCCGCTTCTGCCAAAAATCCCATTCCCACTGAAAAGAATTCTAGATCTTTAGAAAGATGGGGCAAAAAAGTGTACACTTCTGCTACTTTGTCCATTAGGGCTTTAAACTGTCAGTTTCATATGCTGAAATACCAGCAATTTCTCCTGTCTGTTCTAAAACAGAAGCTAACTTCCATTTCCACCTGTGCAGATGATAAGGAGTTACATGACTTATTGCATGCCACTGAACAAGTTGGGAAGCATGGTTTACACTGTGGATTTGATGCCTTGGAGGCTTCTTGTAGGGCTGCTGCCTCCGGCATAGTCATTAGAAGGCATGCATGGCTAAAGGAACAAAATTTGCCAGAACAAGTAAAAGCTAAATTATTGGATGCTCCTGTTCAGCATAATGTTTTGTTTGGATCAAAAGCTGAAGAGGTGATTAAAAAGATGGAGGATAAGGCGAAATCCATGCAAACAGTTAAAGATTTCTTACAAGTACAGCCACCAAGATTTAGCAGGAATTGGCCTTCTAAAAATTGGTCCTTTCCCACTTCAGACAGGCCTCAGAGGGGTAGATATAGACGCTCCAGAGGAAGGCCTCAAACACAAGCTTCTTATAGACCAAGACAGTGGACTGCTTCCACCCCTAGGGGAGGAGAGGACAGATCACAATCTCATAGGAAACAAACTCAATGACTTCCTCTGTTGGGCTGCAGGAACTTCTTGCCTGGAAGCCCCTCTCGGAGGAAAACTCTCTCTTTTTTATCAAAATTGGACTCGTATAACCCAAGACAAGTGGGTTCTGGATGTGGTTTTAAGAGGTTACAGATTCCATTTTCATACCCTGCCAAGGCCATGCGGATGGCCAGACCTTCCAAAACATCAATGGACAGAGGCCTTAAACCAGGTGGAAGCTCTTTTGGCCATGAAAGCAATAGAACCGGTTCCACTTTCAGACATGGGACGGGGTTTTTACTCAAGGCTCTTTCTAGTCCCCAGGAAGCAAAACTCATGGAGACCCATTCTGGATCTGTCAGTCTTGAACACCTTTCTAGAGATTCCAAAATTCAAGATGCTTAGTCTACAGCAGCTACTTCCAATGCTGTCCAAAGATGCATGGATGGTAACTTTGGATTGAAAGGAGGCATATTTACACATTCCCATCAGGCAGGAACGCAGAAAATACCTCAGGTTCAAGGCTGGATCGAGGCACTTTCAATTCTCTGCGCTGCCCTTTGGATTGTCTACTGCGCCCAGGGTCTTCACCAAATGCCTGGCTCCAGTAGTAGCTTACTGCAGACTCAAGGGAATTCAAATTTACCCTTATCTGGACGATTGTCTAATTCAGGCAGACAGCAAGGATGTCTTACTCCAGCATCTAGAATTTGTACAGAACCTCCTCAAGTTCCTGGGATTCTCTGTAAACATAAAAAAGTCAAATTTGACACCCTCACAACAGATAACTTTTCTGGGTGCTCTTCTAAACACCACAACCCAGATGGCATTTCTGACATCCGAAAAACAATTACAGCTGGCTTCAACTTTCAAGACCTTGGCAACGTTAACTCAGCTATCTTCAAGGAGATTCCTGCAGGCTTTGGGTTACATGGCCTCCTGCATCCTTCTCGTACCATATGCAAGACTACACATGAGGAAAATACAGTGGTACCTAAAAAGTGTATGGTCTCAGCATTGCCACAGTTTAGACATACTGATCTCCGTCCTGCCTTGCCTTCAAAAGGAATTTCTTTGGTGGTCCAGGGCATGTACTCTAAACAAAGGGAAACCCTTCTGTCTGCCTCCTGCCACTCAGATTCTAACCACGGACGCCTCGGATTATGCTTGGGGAGCCCATTTTCAGGGGAAACTGTCTGCAGGGCCTTTGGACAAAGGATCAGAAGCACCTGCATATCAATTTAAAGGAAATGTTAGCCGTTCAGAAAGCTCTAATGGCCTTCAGGAATCTTCTACAACCAGGACAACTACTAATACAGACAGACAACACCACAGTTATGTGGTACATAAACAAGCAAGGGGGATCTCATTCCTACCCCCTTTGCAGACTAGCCATGGATCTATGGAACACAGCTCTAGCTTGCAATCTGGACCTTCAAGCTCAGTTTCTACCAGGGAAGCAAAACTTCCTAGCAGACAGTCTGAGCAGAAACCTTTTGGATCCACACGAGTAGATGTTGGACACCAAAATATTCAGGATGATAACAGCAGTCTGGGGATGTCCTCACATAGACCTCTTTGCATCCCATCTCAATCATCAACTACAGACTTTTTGCACCAGGACTTTCCACAAAGAAGCTTGGAAAGTGGATGCCCTATCATTCAGTTGGAGGAACCTCTCGGGATATGCTTTTCCGCCTCTTCCTCTTCTTCCACGGGTATTTTTAAAGATAAAACAGGACAAGCCCACGATGATAATCTTGCTGGCCCCAAATTGGCCTCGACAGTTTTGGTACCCAACTCTAAAAAAACCTATGTCTGGAGCCCCCTTGGATTTTACCTCAGTCTCCGAACCTTCTGTCCCAACATCAGGGTCAGGTTCTACACTCACATGTCAGAACTCTCAGCCTGGCGGCCTGGTTAATCCAGGGCCTTTGATTTCTTCTTTCCTACCCGGGCAGGTTATGGATGTCATTTTAGAAGCCAGACGTCCTAGCACTAGAAAATCTTATGCAGGAAAATGGAAAAGATTTTGTTCCTAGATGCAGACTCAGGATTCTGATCCTCTTCTTCCGAACATTCCTTTAATTTTACTTTACTTGACAGATCTCTTACATAAGGGTCTCTCTTTCTCTTCCATTAAGATGCATGCCTCTGCTATTTCTGCTCATTATAATACAGACCCTCCAATCTTTTCCCACCAGCTCATGAGACAGTTTCTCAGAGGAGCTAAGAACTTGAGACCTCCTAGATCTCCTCCCATTCCTGCTTGGGATCTCAACTATGTTTTGGAAAAACTAACCTTGCCTCCTTTTGAGCCTGTTGCCTCTTCTGACATCAAGTTTTTATCTTGGAAGACAGCTATCCTGTTAGCCCTAACCTCTGCCAGGAGAGTTTCAGAGTTAAAAGCTCTTATGGCTGTGGAACCTTATATTATTTTTCATCAAGACAGGGTGTCTTTGAGGACTAATCCTACCTTCATGCCTAAGGTGGTTTCCAAAGTGGCCTTAAATCAAACTATCCACTTGCCAACTTTTGTCCCTACTCCTCAAAATAAAGGGGAAAGGATGTTACATTCCTTGGATGTACACAGACAACTAAGTTTTTACCTGGACAGAACCAAGGACATCAGAAAATCAGAACAATTGTTTGTTTCTTATGCTTCAAGTTCCCAAGGTAAAGCCATTTCAAAACAGACCATTTCTAAATGGATTGCTCATGGAATCAGATTTTGTTATTCACACCATGGAAAGCAAATCCCAGACAGTATACGGACTCATTCCACCAGAGCTGCTACCACTTCTGCAGCCTTCCTCAGGGGAGTTCCTACCAAAGACATTTTGGAAGCTGCAACTTGGAGTTCAGTGCATACTTTTTCTAAGCACTACAATTTACCTCTCTACTCTAAGTCTAGGGCAGGCTTTGCCTCTGCAGTCTTGCAGGGCCTTTTAGCCGCCCCTTCTTCTTTATGACCACCTCCCTTTCTTTCAGCTTTGGGATTCTACCCTACAGTCATGACTGCAACAGTGAAACACGATGAACATAGTACAGTTGTGTACACCTACCATAAATGTAGATGTTCGAGTGTCTTCACTGTTGC
Source organism: Protopterus annectens (assembly GCF_019279795.1). Taxonomy (NCBI): domain Eukaryota; kingdom Metazoa; phylum Chordata; order Ceratodontiformes; family Protopteridae; genus Protopterus; species Protopterus annectens. Next base: position 931,368,049 of record NC_056734.1, read on the forward strand.
AGTCTGGGTTTCCCTCCCTCCTGCCCCCTCTTATTTTTACGTTTGCGTGGTTCCTTTTTTCACCATTCTTCTGAGGTGTATTTGCAAAGGATATGGGACCTTTCTCATTTTGGGACTCCTGACATCTAGGGCAAGAAAAACTGGAGAAGATGGCGTCGGCTGTCAGCTTTGTACTCCTGGCGCTCTGACATCAGGGAGCGTGGTTGAACAGCCGACGCCGGACCCAGACTTTGGGATTCTGGCCGACTGAGGACTGCCTGCTGGCAGGGGAGAACCCTACAGTCATGACTGCAACAGTGAAGACACTCGAACATCTACATTTATGGTAGGTGTACACAACTGTACTTTCTCTTGTATGCAATATAGTGGAGCTTTGTAATATTGTGGAGCTTTTCTCCCTGGGCCTCCACTGAAAATGGGCACTTCATAGGCCCAGTGGACTTTCCCAGTCAACAAATGCAATAAATAATACAAATAAAATCTGGTCCTCACTAATATGGAAGAATGCTGCATACCCCCTAGTCTTATGTCTTCCCTGGTAAGGTCAGACCACAAAATGATTTCCACTGAAGTAAAAATAAAACCTGGACCCACAGCTAACCCTGGAATATTTAGGAACTACTCTAAGGCTAACTTCTTGCTATTAAGTGGTAACCTGGTAAAATTTCAAGCCCCTATAAGCCAAGGGAACACTGCTGCCTATGCAGAGCTGTTCACAGAAACCCTATACAAGCATGCTAATACCTGCATAGAGGCAGCTGTACCCACCAGGAAGAAGTACAGAACTAACTCAAAAAACAAGCCACCACAGTGGAATCACAAAATCAGTAGTCTGTAAAACAGAAGGAAGAAAATCATGTTAAAAATTAGGAGGTGCAGCACCCAGCAGGATAAAAGCACTCTCATCAAACTAAGCAAGCAACTCAGAGGAAAAGTAGTCTACCAAAGCCAAATTTGATGTAAATTTGGCTTCTCAGGCCAAGGGCAACCACAAGAGGCATTCTTTAGCTATGTCTGCAACCTCAAAGGTAATACACAATTATGTGCATAGCTCATTGTAAATGGAGTCACCTATACTGAGCCAGAAGATATAGCAAACCTACTGGCCGACAAATTCAGCACCAACTTTACCCCTCTCTCCCCTTCAACCTTCCCTCAGGAAATACCATCAAATATAAATCCCCCTATTATCACTAGAGAGCAGGTCCTTAATGCTCAGACCAAGAACACTGCATCAGTGGGCCTAGACAGTATCTCAGACTGCCTTCTAAATAACATGAAACATGACCTGTCAGGCCCTCTGGAATTTGCTATTTAACTGTAACCTCCAAACAGGCTTTGTGTCTCATGAATGGAGAGCAGCAGTCATCCCTCTGCACAAAGGTGGGCCATCTACAGACCTGTAAGTCTCACTCGTCTTATCTGCAAAGCCATGGAGAGAATTATCATGGAAATGATCAATAATGATAGTAAACGTCCAGATGCTAGACCCAACCTAGTTTGGTTCCATCAAGAGCAGTTTAATCCTACTCAACCTGGTGGACCAAAGCAATAGATGAGAGCAAAATGGTTCACGCTGCCTACCGTGACCTGGCCAAGGCATTTGACACAATATCCCACTCTGGCATTGTTGACAGACTCCATAGGTTAAGTACAAACCCATATGTCACCTGGTGACTAGCCAGCTGGGTCACAGACAGGACCCATGAAGTTAGAGTTGGGGAGTCCACCTCTACAGAGAGGCCAGCAACAAGTTGAGTCCTTCAGTGATTGGTCCTTGGACCGCTCCTTTTTGCATTTAGTTCTCTGAAGTCATGGCCAATGTTAATGGTCTCTGGTTGACTAAATTTGCAGATGATTACAAGTTAGGAGATGTCATTGATTCCCACACCAACACAAATAGTCTCCAGGAAGGGTTGACACCGACAAACTGCTGCTGTCAGAGCCATGGACTAAAACTAAATGCATAATAGTATAATTCGGGAAATCCTGGTAACTATCATATTGACAACACACCCTTAGAGTTGACACAGTAGTCGGGGACTTAGGGACACACATATAGACAGGAATCTAGCCTTTGACCATCACATGTCTACAGTAGTGATGAAATCATTCTATGTTGTGCAACCTATAAGAAAATGTATGGCATCTAGGTCCAAGGAAATCATTCCACTGTATTTCGCATTCATCAGACCTATCATTGACTACATTGCCCCCTTTGGTATGTATCTAACCAGGCATATCCAACAGTTGGAATGCCCACAGGGGTTTCTCACTAAAAGAATACAGGCTATAAATAGAATATACTCTGCAGACCACCTCAAGGCCCTATCCCTGTATTCTGTCTCCTACAGGCTTTTGAGAGGAGATATATGCCTGGCATGCAGGGCATTGTCAGACCCCACTCTGATGGAACTCCTGCATATCCACAAAACAGACAGCACCAGAATTATCCGTTCTAAAGACTTAAACATTGCCTGCGATATAAATAGGACCTGCTGGAGCGACAGGTATGTATCCCAGAGACTACCCCATCTGTGGAACAGGCTCCCCATCCATATGAAGCAGATTTCCTCCCTAATCCAATTCTAGTGTAATTGCATGGGGAACAGGAAGTTCATCCCTGGCTTGGCACCTATGCCTCTAATGGACACAGGCAACCAGTAAACTGTTCATCTCCCAGGCCCCTGCTTGTAAATGATTAATTTCTCAAGCCCTGATTACACTTAGCAAAGGTACCAGAACTACTTGTCAGAGAATTGGGATGCATGGCTAGCCTTGAAAAGGCCCTTGTGGTCGTTGGCCTTGTAAACACCTGGGAACCTATGAAACTAGCAGCAAATGTCCATGTATAGATTTTTCTACCAAATACAAAACCAAACTGTAGTCCACCTAACATAAATTTGTTGCATGCTCCAGCTGAACCTTTTCTCACCCAGAGCATCCAATCTATGCCCACAATTACAAATCTTCTCTAGAGCTTCAATCTGTAAATAGTTGGAGATGCAGTTTGTTCCTGAGAATCCCTTTCCATACATGAGGACCAAGCACCGACTGAGGCATAGCGACAATCTCCACCCTGACCCAGGTACAGGATAGTGGATGTTCTTCGTGTTTCAATGTTGCAGTCATTGCATTTGGGTTATCTGCTTGCAGGTAGCCCTGAGTCAGCTTGATTAACAAAGTCTTGGGTCCTGCGTCGGTTGCTGTCCCTTCTTCCAAGACGTCAGGTTGTCAGGGCTAAAAAAACATGCAGCCGACTCCATTACATCAGTCTTTCTTGCCATGCGGTGCCCGAAGCAGAAGCAGTTCGCAAATGCCGGTCGGCCGACTCCTGAAATTTTCGTTTTCGAGTTTCAGAACCAAAGTCTTCAACTTAAAAGCTAAGTACCCAGTTGAGGAAACTTTTTCTTGCTCTTAACCGATGTCAGTAAAAGTAAATGATTGCATTACTTGTGGAAAGCAAATACCTCACAAAGATTTCCATTCATACTGTATTCCTTGCCTAGGCCCAGACCACGATGTACCTCACTGTCGGTTTTGTGCCTTATTTAAACCACGAACTATCCATCGTCTGTATATTTACGCTTCTAAATATTTTGGTGCTCGGTTTAATTATCCTGATATGTCTTCAGTCAGCCATCCGACTACCGACATTCCGAAAAAACGCAAAGATACAGACAGAGACAGTCCGCCTAGGTCCAAAGCTGCCGATGACGCTTCTCCTAAACCAGTCGCCAGTTCGCCAGTACTCAGTGAGGTGCTTTTGCAGCCTCTGATACCCGCTACTTCTGATTCGCAGGCCTCTACTGAGACCCATTCGGAGTCCAGTATGCCGCAAGATGTTTCAACTGTGGAACCTACGGATGTCTCTAGCTTGGATGGGTCTGGAGCCGCTGTGCAGGCACGGCTTCTGAGGGTGTATTCAGGCCTACTAACTTGTGTATTAAACCAATGCCATCTTCTTCAAGGCCTAAATCTCAAACCATGCCTAAAAAACTGACGCCCAGACCGCATGGTCAGGCCTCTATGCCTAAAAAACAGATAAGAATGGCTGAAGACCTTGTTACTTTAATCAGGGGAAGCCAGCCTTCCCCCTCTAAGAGACCTCAGACTGAGTTTGTTTATGAAACTTCCAACCAGGATTCTGAATTTTCTATTTCCTCTAATGATCAGGATTTGCCCTTATCTACCTATGAGGATTCTGATGCTGAGAACTCCACTCCCTATGCCCCCCCCCCCCCCCGAGGATTTCTCTTTTGGTGAAACCTTGCATACTCTCAGGGAGCATTTTCATTGGGAAAGTCAGGATTTCTCTGATTCTAAAAAGAGGCTTAAGGATTTCTTATTCCTGCCCCAGCACAGGCCTTTAGCCATACCTCCTGTATTCGACATTGTTGATAATGCATTTGCAGAATCTAGCTTGGCCCCTGACTCTTTACCTCCTGCTCCCTGGAAAGCTGATAGATATTACAGGGTCCCTGACTCTCTCAAGTTCCTTTTCAAAAATCCTACTGCAGATCCTGAGACAATTTCACAGGGGCCCAAGGGCATTAAAGCTACTACTGCCAAAAATCCTACCCCCTCTGATAGAGACTCCAAGGCGCTGGATAGATGGGGTAAGAAGGTATACACCTCTGCAACTTTGGCTGTTAGGGCCTTAAACTGCCAGTTTCATATGTTGAAGTATCAGCAGCATATTACTGGATTGCTTAAACAGAAAATGATGTTGTTTCCTGATTGTGCTGAAAATAAGGATTTACAGGATTTATTGCATTCAGCTGAACAGGTTGGAAAACATACTTTGCAAAGTAGTTTTGACTCTCTAGAGGCATCTTGTAGGGCTGCTGTAACTGGGTCTGTACTTAGAAGGCATGCTTGGCTTAAGGAGCAATCCCTACCAGACCATGTTAAAGCAAAATTACTAGATGCTTCCCTAAACCAGGACCACCTGTTTGGCAACAAGGCTGAAGAAGTTCTTAAAAAGATGGAGGAAAAAGCTAAATCTATGCAAACTGTTAATGATTTTTTCCAAGTACAACTTCTAAGATTTAGTAGGCATTGGCCTTCCAAGAATTGGTCCTTTCCTGCCTCTTCAGACCTTCTCAGTCCAAACACAGATCCAGCGGAGCTCCCAGGCTGCAGGCCCAGGGTAAGCGCAGGACTACGCAGTGGGGGGCCTCCACTTACAAATCTGGGAGTAATAAGACTCCCCCCTATGGTAAACTGTCTCAATGACTTCCAAGCACTTATCAACTGACTGCCCCTTTGGGAGGAAAGATTGCTCTTCATGCAAAGAACTGGGAACTCATTACCCAGGACAAATGGGTTTTAAATGTAGTGTCCCAGGGATACAGATTTCATTTCAACACGTTGCCAACACCAAGCGAGTTGCCAGACCTACCCCCAAATCTGTGGGCAGAGGCCCAAAAACAAGTACTTTCTCTCTTAAGCATGGGGGCTTTCAGTTAATACCAGAAGAGGAAAAGGGACAAGGTTTCTACTCGAGACTTTTCCTGGTACCCAGAAAAGACGATTCATGGCGTCCTATCCTGGACCTGTCTACTCTAAACACCTTTTTGGAGATTCCAAAATTCAAGATGCTGATTCTTCACCAGTTGCTTCCTATGCTAGGCAAAGGTGCCTGGTTGGCAACACTAGATTTAAAAGTAGCATACCTGCACATCCCAATCAGGGAATCTTGCAGAAGATACCTACACTTCAAAGCAGGCTACAACACTATCAGATGTTCATTGTGTTACACTGCTGCAGTCATTACATTTGGGTTATCCTGCCGTCAAGCGGTCCCGCAGTTGGCCAGAGTTCCAAAGTCTTGGTCCGACGTCGGTTGCTGTCGCCTCCTCCCTGACGTCAGTGTGACAGGGGTATATAAGATGTAGCCGACGCCATTTTCCCAGTCTTTCTTGCCACGCGATGCTCGAAGCAGAAGCAGTTCGCAAGTGCCGGTCGGCCGACTACTGAGATTTTCATTCCAAATCCAGTACCGAAGTCTTCTAAAAAAGCTAAGTACCCCGTTGGGGAAACTTTTTCTTGCCTCAGACCGATGTCAGTAAAAGTTAATAACTGTATTTCTTGTGGGAAGCAAATACCTCATAAGGATTTCCACTCCTATTGCATTCCATGCCTAGGCCCTGACCACAACGTCACTGGTTGTCGGTTTTGTGCTAGGTTTAACAAGCGCACTATTAAACGTCTGTTTGATTTTGCCCAACATTATTTTGGTAGAAAATTCAATTACACCATGCCGTTGGAAATTCTGATGACCGCAATGCATAAAAAGTGCAAGGACAAGGACAGGCATCCGAGGCCCAAAACGGACGACGAGACCTCTTCTAGGCCGGTCGCCGGTTCTCCGGTTTTCAGCGAGGTGCCTACGCAGCCCCTGACGACCGCTTCCACAGACCACCTCCGACTCCCACGTGGAGCTGGCTGGGCCTTCGGACGCACTAGGCCTTCAGCTTACCGATCCTAAACCTACAGAGGAAACCGAAGTAGCTGAGCAATCCACAGCTGCAGAGGGTGTTTTCAGACCTACCCAGTTAACCATTAAACCCTCTGTTAAGTCTAAGCCCCCCTTAAAAGCAAAGAAACCGATACAACTCTCTCCAGGACAGGCTTCCATGCCTAAGAAACAAATGCTAAAAATGGCCGAGGACCTAATCACCCTGATCAGGGGGTCCCATCCCCCTCCTGATAAAAGGCCCAGACAGGATGCAGACTATGAATCTTCTGACCAGGTGTCCATTTCCTCTGACTCTTCCTCGAACCTAGGATATTCTTTACCCCCTTATGAGGATTCTGATGCTGAGGAATCAATTCCATCAGCCTCTCCACCTGAGGATTACTCCTTTGGGGAGACCTTACATACCATGAGAGAACATTTCCATTGGGAAGGCCAGGATTACTCTGAATCTAAGAAAAGACTCAGACTTCCTTTTATTGCCTCAACATTAGACCCCTTGCTATCCCGCCAGTTTTAGACATAGTGGATGATGTGTACACTGAATCCACTTTGGACCCTGACTCCTTACCCCCAGCCCCAGTTAAACCTGATAGATATTAGAGTTCCTGACTCTCACAAATTTCTGTACAAAAGCCCTATTGCTGACCCTGAAACTATTTCTCAGGGACCCAAAGGGATTAAGGCCTCATCAGCAAAAAACCCAGTTCCCTCTGACAGAGATTCCAGAGCATTAGACAGATGGGGAAAGAAGGTATAAATGTCTGCAATTTTAGCAATGAGAGCCTTGAATTGCCAGTTTCACATGCTAAAATATCAGCAATTTTTGATGTCTCAGTTCAAAAGATGCTTCCAGATTCAGATCCTCCTAACTTAAAAGAAATGCAGGATTTATTGCATGCAGCTGAACAAGTGGGAAAACATACTTTGCAATGTGGGTTTGATTCCTTAGAGGCCTCCTGTAGAGCAGCAGTTACAGGCTCTGTCATTAGAAGGCATGCTTGGTTAAAAGAACATACGTTAACAGATCATGTTAAGGTCAAATTATTGGATGCACCTTTGCAGTGGGATGTGCTGTTTGGAATTAAGGCAGAGGAGGTTTAAAGATGATGGAGGATAAGGCAAAATCTATGCAAATGGTGAAAGATTTCTTACAGGTTCAGCCTCCTCGTTTTAGCAGAAATTGGCCAACAAAGAATTGGTCCTTTCCAGTCACAGATAGACCTCAAAGGGGCAGATACAGACGTCCAAGAGGTAGAGGTCAGACACAAGGCCCTTACAGGCCTCGACAATGGGGCACACCAGGCCAGAAAGAAGGAGAAGACCGGCCTCAACCTTATAAAAAAACAGCCTCAATGACTTTCCACTACAGCTGCCAAACAGCTCTCTCTTGGCAGCCCCATTAGGAGGAAATCACAACTGGCATTGCATCACCAAAGACAAATGGGTTCTCAACATTGTATCTCAAGGCTACAGGTTCCATTTTCACACCCTGCCAAGGCTAAAAGGAATGCCAAATGTGCCACCAAATCAATGGACAGAGGCTCAAAAACAAATTACAGCACTCATGGACATGAGAGCTATTCAAAAGGTACCACCACAGGAACAAGGACAAGGATTTTACTCAAGACTCTTCTTTTTGAACCTTTCTACACTAAACACTTACCTGGATGTTCCGAAATTCAAGATGTTGACACTACAGCAGCTTCTTCCCATGCTGGGCAAGAAAGCTTGGCTCGTGACTTTGGAACTCAGAGGCATACCTGCATGTCCCTATCAGACAAAACTGCAGAAGATACGTCAGATTTCTAGCTGGTTCAATGCACTATCAATTCTCTGCATTGCCCTTTGGCTTATCTACTGCGCCCAGGGTCTTCGCAAAGTGCCTGGCACCAGTAATTGCATTTTGCAGGCAAAAAGGTATTCAAATTTATCCATACCTGGATGACTGCCTGATTCAAGCAGAGAGCAAGGACATTCTACTAAAGCATCTGGCGTACGTAAAAAAGTTATTAAGTTGCCTGGGGTACACCGTAAACGAAAAGAAATCAAAACTAGTGCCCTCACAACAGATAATATTCCTGGGTGCCAGCTTGAACACAACGGCCCAGATGGCTTATCTCACGCCAGACAAGCAAGGACAACTGACTCAATATTTTCAATTAATGGCAACAAAGACCCAACTCCCTGCAAGAAAAATTCTGCAGGCCTTGGGCTACATGGCATCTTGCATACTACTAATTCCATATGCCAGACATAGTCCCTTGAGAACTTGTTCTTTGGAGATTTGGGGGGGGGGGGGACGGTGGGTTGTAGATGGTGGTATTTGTTATGAGAATATTTGGTGCTGGGGGGGGTGAAGTTGAAGCTGAAATTGTCGACTAGTGGATTGCTATGTCCACTGGGTCTGAATACATGATATCATTTACTAGTAGTTCTATAGTGCTGGGTATTGTTTGAGATTTCTAAAGAAGGCTTCATGGTTATCTTTTGTGTGGGTGGCTGTTTTTACCTCCTATTTGGCTTTGGTTGATATGATCAGAATGATCAGGATCCAGAGATGAGCATCATAAATCACTGCTGCAGTAGCCTTACCTATAGAGATTATATCCTGCCAAGAATACAATGGCTGGCCAGTCTTCGTCTTTGCTTCTCCCACAGATTTGCCTAGGCCACTGTGGCTTGAGCACCGAAGGGAGAAAACAGCAGCCTGGGTGCCAAAACTGTTTAATACTTTCTTGATACCCTTATGAGCACTCCTCCTAGGATTCATAGTACCGGTGGTCAGCTCTTTTTCAATTTCTTGGCAGACAAGTCATCTCTGGGAGTTCTTTTAACATTTATTTGCTTATGGTGTAAAATTTATACCAGTTCTCTCTAAGAATACCAGCATTTATGTGCTATTTGTACTTTGTTTTCTAAACTATCATCTGGGCATGTTTTTTTAAAGGTATTTCTCATCAGTTATTCTTGTGGCAAAAGTATACTGTTGGTGCATTTACTTGTCTTTTATTGGAACTAATGTATATTTGGGGAAATGTAACAGCAGATGTGTGTGTTGCTTTATAACACTTTATTGACAAGTTGCTTTCTGACTGACTCCTTCCATCTGTGCTTAACAGAGAACAGACTTCTTTCCAGGCAGGAGCATGGTTTCACATACCAGTCCTTCAATTCCTTCACCTGCTGTACCTAAGAAAAAGAAAACCACTTGGGAGTCCTTGCCTCCAGCATGGGCTTAGTCATTGCCTCATTTGTTGATGGGTGACTGTCTAGTGGCCACAGGTTTTTCAACAGATGACTAACTGGTTTGTCTGGGATCCTGTGATGTAGTCCATTCTACTACAGTGGACAAGGGGTTGACATATCCTCTGTGGCTGTTCATGTGATGTGTTCATACTGGGCATGGGAGGCCACTTTTGTTGATTCACTGGGAGGTTCTTCCCAAGGTGGCTGAGCTAAGAGACTTGTTTCCTGGTTAGAAGCATCATCCTTGAGTCTCTCTCCTTCTAGGGATGTGCCTAGTTAAAAAGAAAAAAAAAACTTAAGACATATTACATCAGATAACAGTTTTTCTGTTGATAAAGAAGAGTTGATTACTTTGGCTAGTGGTTTATTGCAGGCTTTAAATCCTTTAGAGCAGAATTCAAATGTGACAGTTAAATATTTTAGTAATTTAATTAATTTATTTATTTATCCTTTGTTGACTGGGTTAGTCCCACTAAGCTTGTAGCCTCTTTTCAGGGGAGAGCTGAGGTGGTGTTTGTACTACAAAAGGAAGTTTGCCCATGGCATATGATAACTTCCCCCACTCTTTGGAGCTCCTAGATGGTGTCAGAAGGTTTCTAACAACAAAGAAGCAGCATCATGGAGGAGAGAAAAGCTTTGGAGAGTTTGGAAGCTGAGGAAGTTGAAAGTGACAGTCTGGAGAAAAATCTGTTTGATATGGAGCTTCAGAAGGTTAACAAAGATTCCTGTGTGCTGGGTGTTAAGTGAGCAGCATTTATCTGTCTCCATGGAGATGGAAGTAAGCGAGTATACGGACGTGGTACAGATAACAGAACTGGCATCAGGAGGAATAGCATATAGTATTCTGTTAAAAATAATCAAGAACGATGATCCAGGTGACAGTTCTGCTGTTTCATGGGGTGAGATGACAGATAACTTTTTCAGAAGGGCTGAAGATGGTAATATGGAGAAGGAACCAGGGTAATGAGGCAGCAGAGAACGCAGCAGTTAAAAATTATGCATCAATGACAAAAAGCAGCAACAAACTGAGAAGGTGTCTGGTTTTGTGGTAACAGGTAATGCAGTAACTAAAATTTATGCAGCACTGACAGCTGGCAAAAAAGGACTGCAGCAAACTGCAAGTAAAACTTTTTTAAAAAGAAGAGAAGACTATCGGTGGGAATAAGAACTAAAATGACACTGTAATAAATATTAACTATGGCACAATTTGGTAACTGTTCTGGGTTTTAAAGCTCAATAAATTTTGTATTTTATAAATATTGGGACAGAAACTTTTTGTGATGAAATTTCTGGAGCTGTGTAACAAGAAGGACATGTATTCATGGATCAATTATTTGCATTCTGGTTTCAAAAAGGACATGTATCCATGGAACAATTATTTGCATTCTGGTAATAACTTAAATGTTAAAAACATGTTACTTTGCGGTTTTGAACTGATGAAGTGGAAGAATGTGAAACTGTTGCTAATGCTGTGAAAGTTACAAATGAGAAACTTGAGGAATGGAGGATGGCGACTGGAAGCTGTTTTAAAATGTGAAAAATAAAATGTGCTGAAACACTTGTCAGGTGTTACTTTTGTGATTATTCATAGCGTGATATTAAGTAAGATATGCTGGCCAGTCTAAATCATGTTTCTTTTGTGGAGACTTTTCTAATTTAATTAATGATTGTGACAAGATGCATTGTAACCAGTGCGTGGAGAAAGGACATACAGCAAGAAAGTGTCTATGACTGTGGGTTGTGTTAAAGGACATTGTGTTAAATGTTAAAGGACATTTTGGATGGTTTGTTAAGAGCAAATGGTCAATAATGAAAAAGAAGGGGAAAGGGAAGAAAACATACATGAGGAAGGACAACAAGAGGCTGAGAGAGAGGGAGTACTAGGTGAAGAAGAAAAAATATGGAGGGGAATAATGAGAGAGAGTGCATGCAGAAAGAGAGGTCAGGAGGAGAGATTGATACTAATATGTTTTTTGAAATTCTAGCCAGTGAAAATATAGTTCTGAGGATCGAGGATTATTTGTACATAAAAAATATTCAGTAGTGGGTTCATAGTTTCATAGGTGTGTACTAGGCTAATGGTCCTTGGGCCTTTACAAACCTAGCCATGCGATTACCCTGGCATCGTGCCCCCAATCTTAGTTCCCAGTGCCTCTGTCGAGTAGAGCCATTGGAGTTTTCCCTGGGGTGAATTTTCTATTTCCTATCCACTCATCAAAATTTCTCTTGAAGAGGGTCAGCGAGGTGCTCTCCTTAACATGTATGGGAAGTCTATTCCATAGCATGGGCAGTCTCTGGGTTATGAACCTGTCCCTCCAGTATGTTCTGTTGATTGTGGTAATGAGGCTGAGATCTCTGGAGCGTGTGGTGCAGAGGGATTGGGATTTCTTTAGATGTAGCATTTTTAACAGAGCTGGGTCAGACATAGCATTGTAAATCAAGCAGAGATCGCCTCTAAGCAGGTGATATGAGACAGAGAATAGTTGGAGTTTTTTGAGTCTGCCCATATAAGACAAGTGTTTAAGGCCACAGATCCTCTTTGTAAGGTACTTTTGCAGCCTCTCCAGTTGTTGCAGGTGTCTAGTCAGGTACATGCCAAATGGGACATTGTACTCGATGATTGGCCTAATGAGAGAAAAGTAGAGGGAGACAATGACCTCTTTCTTCCTGGATTTAAAACCCTTAGTAATGAGATGTGCCACAGAAGGACTTTCTGACCATGGTGGCACTGTGGTAATCAAAAGAGAGGTTGCTGTCAACCTGTGTTCCCAGATCTTGTATAACACCTTCTGTGTTCAGTGGACTACCATCAATGTGGTAATTCACGGGAACAGAGTTTTTCCCAAAGGGGATGACTACACATTTTGTGGCATTGAGGTTAAGGCCATGGTTCTGACAGCAGTCATTGGTCTCAGTGAGGCCATTCTGTAGGATGTCAACATCACTTGAGGAGGTAATAATAGCTCCCAACTTGCAATTGTCTGTGAACTTTGTTAGCCAGAGTCCCTTCGTGTTAGCCTGGACTTCAGAGAAGTATATACCAAACAGGAGAGGACCCAGGACCGAACCCTGTGGGACTCCAGTCGTGACTAGTTGGCAGTCTCACTTGGAGTCAGCTACTTTGACACTGTAGGTTCTATCTGTGAGCCAGTTTACAGCCACCTAGTGATATAGGGGTTGATGCCTAGCTTAGTGAGTTTTTCTATGATTCCTGAGTGGGGAATGGTATCAAAGGCCTTGGCCAGATCAGGATAGAATGTATGAACCACCTTGCCTTCATCCACAGCTCTGGTGACTGACTCAAAGAAGTTGACCAAGTTGAGCAGGCATGATCTACCCTTCACAAAACCAAGCTGTGTGGGATCCAGAGTTTGGAGATTCCCTATATCCTTGTTTTAGGTCCGTGATGATGCATTCCATAGCTTTGCATAACAGATTTGTCAGGCTAATGGGGCAATAGTTCCCAGGGTCTGTAGCCTCTCATTTGTGGAGAGGGATGACTGTAGCAGTGCACCATTTGGTAGGGACAAAGCCTGAGGTGAAGGTGTGATTGAACAGGGCACACAGGTGAGATGCCAGTTCACTCTGTAGTTCATGTAGAATACAGCCAGGGATATTGTCAGGTCCCATAGAAGCTGTATTCTTGGCCTTGGACAGTGCTGTTTTATCCTGTGCAGCAGTAATATTGGGTGCCTGGCAATCTACTGGGGTTGTGAGTGGTCCTTTGGGGAGGAGAGGGGTAAAGCTGGCACTGAATCTGTCAGCCAGTATGTTGGCAATATCTGTTGGCTAGGTATAGGAGGTACCATTGTGCAGTAGCTCAGAGCAAATCTGGGTATTGCTGTGGAGATTCTTTACATAACTATAGAAGGCCTTGTGGTTATCTTTACTATCTGCTGCACTTCTGTTTTCATAGCTTTAGAAGATCTGATGAGGAATCTCAACTTTTTGTTGAGGCTGATAAGGGAGTTTTTCCAGTCTTGGGACTTCACCTTATTCCACATCAGTTTCCTCATTCTGCTGTAGAGTTTGCTTATGGAAGGGGATCACCACTTCTTATGGAGGAGAGAGTCTTGGTTATGTTGGGTATGGCGAGATCCATGCATTTGTGTATGTGCTCGTACAGTGCTTTGGTGCATGATTCGACGGTCATGCAGCTATTCTCCATTTGCATGGGTGCTGTGAAGTTAGCCACCTCTGTTTTTAGGAGCCCAAAGTTAGCTTTGGAGAAGTCTTTCATGGTGGTTACCTTTGCTGGGGGTGGGAGGGATGTGGATTTCCAAGGTGATTAGTTTGTGGTCAGTCTAACCAGGGAGGAGCTGACTATTGGTGTAGAGCAGCAGTCGCCTATGTTAGTAATGACCAGGTCAAGGATGTTGCTACCTCTAGTGGGGGTAAGAACAAGCTGGTCCAGGGCATTGGAATTAATGAACTCCAGGAAACGTTGGGCAAGTGTATTGGTACATGAGTAGTTTTCCCAGTAAATGAAAGAGTAGTTGAAGTTGCCTAGTATGAGAATGTTAGGTTGGACCCTAATATTCTCCAGGGTGCTTAGGAGCGTGGAGTGTGAGTCTTAGGATGTGGTTGGGGACCTATAGCAGGCTATGACCTGAATCGCTATCTTACCCCATGTTAGTTGCACCTGAAGTATCTCTGATGCATTATGTTGGGCTAGCATTCTGGAGGTTTGCGCATCCTTTATGAATATGGAAACACCACCGCCTTTGGAGCTTCGGTCCAAGTTCTGGGACCGAAAGGTGTGGAAAGAGTTTTAGCCTGGTAGTGTAGGAGTGCTTTCTGTTACCTTGAACCAGGTCTCTGTTACAGCACAAATGTCTATGTTCTCCATTTTAAGGAGTGCTTTGAGCGAGTGCATTTTGAAATTTAAACTTCTAGCGTTGAGCAACATGACCCTCAGATTGCATTTGTTTGTAGCTCTTATGGTGGTCATTTGGTCTTTGGAAAACCACCTAAAAAAGGCACTATAGGGATGGCAAGAGCCTTGGCCAGTATCAGGAAGCCCAGGGTGACAGATGCACGCCATCTCTGGCAAAGCATCGAGGTCTGTCAATCATGTCATCCCAGGCAGACAGATGCTGGATTCCCCTTCGAATGACACCAGAAACTTAGCCTATTGTTGAAATCAATCATTTTCTGCTTGTACTGTGGTATCATTCTGGGTGATGGTAGGATGCTGCTCAGGGCTAGGTTCATACCCGCCTGGGCTACATAATCTGAGAGCTCCTCCATGTCTCTTTTCTTGTAGTCCAGGGAGGTACGTCTCAGGTTATTCACACCCACATTTACAATGACTAAGTCATATTTGTACCTGTTGTCGAGGGACCTGAGTGCGTCCGTTATGTGGCAGATCCTGGCACCTGACAGGCAGCTGACTGTTATTTCTCCTTATTCAATCCTGTGAGTGGGACATCATTGTGCCTCACTATTGAGTTACCTATGACTAGTGTGTTGGGCACGCTGTTTTGCCTTAGGGGCTTTGGTTGAGTGACACACTGTTTAGGAGAGTTTTGTGTCTCGTGATTAGTGTTGTGTTGTGGTGGTTGAGTGCATTTCTGCCTTGGAGGTCTCTGTTGTTTGGGTAGATTTTTTATTGGGAGCCTCCATGAAGGTGGGTGTGTGGTTTGTGTTTTTATGTGAAGGCAGTGCTGGTGTGTGTGTTCTGGAGAATTATGTGTTCCATGTGGTATGGTGCAAGTGTTGGCCTTCTCCTCTTGACCAGCTATTCCGGTCTTGGATGGAAAGTGCGTGGCTTCCAATTTGAATATATACGTGCATCTCTCACAAGTCTGAGTGTTGGGAGGTAAGAGGAGAGGATTGTCGGTGTACATGAAGCAGTTGCTATATTGCCTCAGGATGCCCAAGTTCATCAGGTTAATAGGAGAAAGCACAGGGAACTGACCTTTAGACATCCCTGGAGGGGTGGGCATTAATAATAAGTACTGGATCTGTTTCCTTGTAGAACGTTTAGTGCTGGTAGCACTTTGTGTGCTACAATAATTGCTACAAGAAGTCTGGTAAAGTGCTAGACTAATAAGCTAGTAAAAGTGCAGGAGAGGAGAGAACTAGTACATCTAACGGAAAAATTGAAAATCAGATGTTGGCACTGCTTAGAAGCTTACAACAGTTCTGGATACAGCAAGTCTGTATCTGGACTAGACTAGTTACAGGAAAGGTGGGAAACAAGTGCAAACACAGGCTTTTAAACCAGAAAGTTGAAAGAGATGGAAAAACTGCCCAAACGGCCAATAAACTACAATTTTTGGGCCAGAAACCACTCATCTTGTGGTAGATAGGCTACCTAGTGCTTACCACTCCCACTGATAAGCTAGAAAGCTTCCCTTCAACACAGAAAGGCTTGGGGGGCTCAGAAGCTTGCAAACAGTCTTGGATACAGCAAATCTGTATCTGGACTAGACTAGTTACAGGAGAAGTGGGAAACAAGCTCAAACGCAGACTTTTAAACCAGAAATGTTAAGAGAGATGAAAAAAACTGCCTAAACGGCTAATAAGTACAATTTCTGGACCAGAAACCACTCCTTTTGTGGTAAATAGGCTACCTAGTGCTTACTGCTCCCACTGATAAGCTAGAAGGCTTCCCTCCAATACAGAAAGGCTTGGGTGCTTAAAAGCTTACAACCAGTCCTGGATACAGCAAATCTGTATTTGGACTAGACTAGTTACAGGAAAGGCAGGAAACAAGCTTAGAATGTTTTTAAATACAGAAAGGCAGTTAAAACAGCACTAAAAGCAGTTCAAGTGAAGTGCAAGCTAGTACACTTGAGTGTATAACACTATTAGAGCAAATGCAGTTTAAATAAATGCAATTTATTCAAACTGTATTCTGAACTGAATTCAGTTATTGTTTAATTCACCTCTGAACAGTTAAAAAGTGCCAAAA
This sequence comes from Protopterus annectens, assembly GCF_019279795.1. Taxonomy (NCBI): domain Eukaryota; kingdom Metazoa; phylum Chordata; order Ceratodontiformes; family Protopteridae; genus Protopterus; species Protopterus annectens. The sequence goes on from NC_056734.1 coordinate 931,384,698, forward strand.
ATATACTTATCAGCTGAGAAGCACACTCAGAACACAAGGAGATTCTAGCAAAAAAAAAAAATTTTTCAGTAAAGTGGAAATGGAGAAAGCAGGAACAGAAGATAACTCAAGGTAAAGAAGTTACACCTGTAGTTTGCTTAAAAATCTGATTCTCAAAAATAATAAAGTTATTGAGCACTGTTTCCATATACACTTTTGAAACTAGATCACAAATTTAAATTGGTAGCCATTGATCAAGTAGTATCTGATAGTGGGGGGGGGGGGGGGGGGCGAAGGAATTCTTTCTAGAATTTAAAGAATTTGTGGCAATTTAGAGTGGATGCTACTAACCCGCCTGGATTAAATGATGTAGTTTCTCTCTCCAGCTATTTAAAACTAAAAGCTGAACTTTATTTTTATGGGGAGGGCACACATACATGTATATTTTTGTGGCAACATAGTAATATTTGCCTATTTTAAGTATATGATTTATTTTTGTGGAAATGTATTTTGGATTGCACTTTATTTAATTTTGAGATGGGGGTGATGGGTTATATGCAATATCTAAACAAAGAAGTATGGTTTTAATACATTTTATAATGTGAAATTTAACAATGCATAACTACAGAAACATCAGTGAATTTTAGGTGCATTTTGCTTTAATGACATGTGATTTAGCCTGGCTATAAAAGGAAGTGTCATGCTCACCAAATGATTTATAAAAATCAGTGCATACCAAGATTATATATTCCCTGTTCTGAAGGGAGGTATGGGCCTCCTTGAAATTAATTACATGTATAGATATGCAATCATGGGACTGCACACATATCTGATGACCTTACAAGACCCAAACATAGTGAAAGTTTTGAAACATGAGGAGGATAAATTTAATACGACTTCCCTGCTTAGTCTAGCAGAAGCATATCAGCATCAAGCAGGAATGGAAGTCAAACCAGAAGTAGATAAAAATCAGGCAGCAACTGAACGCGCCAAAAAAAAAAAAAGAAAGAATATAAGGTGAAGGATCAGATGGGAAGACAAGAAATGCAGAAACTACATAAATGCAGTTGCAAGTATAGAAAACCTCTGGACGAACCTCATGTTGATCAGGATCAAACACAAAAATGGTTAGAGAGGCAAGTTCAAACCAAAAAATGAAAGGTTAATATTGGCGGCCCAGGACAGTGGTCTACGTACGTGTTTGTTTATAAAGTCCATTGAACATGTGGGAGAAATGGACAAATGTAGGTTTTGTAAAACAGAATTGGAAACAGTTGCACACCTTGTTGCTGGCTGTGACATACTAATGGCAAAAGGATTGTATACTGAAAGACATAATAATGTGGCAAGACTGTGGCAGTGGAGATTGTGCAAACATGGTATTGAAGTGGCTGAAAAACACTGGAAACGAACCACAAAGCATCATAGAAATGATGACGTCTACATCACGTAGGATAACCCAATATGAAGAGTACAAAAGATAGATGTGAGAAAAACAGATATAGTGGTCCATAGAAAGAAAACAAAGGTAGCATTGATCATTAAAATCGCTACACCCAGTGACTACAGTGTCTTGCTTACAAAGAGACACACAGTCGTAAAACATCAGGATTTGCAGGGAGAAATGAGAGCAGTATGGAAGAAAGATACCCAGACAGTTCTAATAGTAATAGAAGGAATGGGTTTTATAAAAAAGAATCTACAGTCTTATTTAGATATGTTACCAGTGCATGTAACTCCATACGAATTGCAGAAAGAGTCAATACTGGGCACATTACGGGTGCTGCAAAGAACACTTATGGCTGACATCAAAGATTGAAACAATACTAATTTAATGAATTTTAATCTTACTTTGACTTGGGAATGGGGTCCATTTCTGTTATGGTATTAGAAACCCAAAAGACTTGTTGAAATTAAAAAAGAAGTTGAGAAGAATTAAATAAAAAAGGAGAACTATCACACTAAGTAACACAGGTTATAATTTTTTTATGAAAATAATACAGAGGATATTGTAAGTTTGTGAGAGATGTTGTGGATGATTATACAAGTAAAAGGGAGGATGTGAAACGTAGGTGATATCAAGGCATTTGTTACAGTAAGACATGATGCTTTGTGGGATGTATTGGAGAAGTATGGGATAAGTCACAGAATTAAGAGAGTGATGTCAGCATATCAAAATAATAAAGTGAGCATGTTAGTGAATGGGTGGCTGAGTAAATAAATATGCATAAATCATGTTAGAAGACAAGGATGTCCCATGAGTAGAATATTTTATGCACTGATAATGAATGTGACAGAGTGAAGTAGCTTATAAAATGAAAGATGATAAATATGTTATGCAAAAGGATGTGGTAATTCCAGTAGTTTTGATGCACACACAGACAATATAGGTAAGTAGTGGGCTAGGTGGTCTTGTTGACCATTTTAAGCCTAGACATTTTCCCTCAAAAGTGAGAATCGAACCCTTTACCTTGTGTCTGTGAGGTAAAGCCATACCAGCCTCCAACCCAACCTCTAAAGGGTTAATCACTTCTGATTTTCCAGGAATCAAAGGCTATGGAAATGGGCTTGAATAAAGGTAAAATTAAGGGTTTGGATGATGTGGTGACAGTTGGGGGGGGGTGAATTTCTTTCAATGAATGAAGTCTTTGCAAGAGAAAAATTTTAGAAAAATGATGTAGTTATGATGCGATGGGGAGGTCTGATAAAAGAAATGAAAGAAATATGTTTTCTCTGGAGCATGTATAGATTAGTATTCAGGGTAAAGGTTTATCTGATGAGTTATGCATTAATGGGGAAGGTAGCATATATGTCAAAAGTTTATATGATCCCAGAAAAATATGAAAAGGAAATTGTGAAATTAATGTTTTCTTTTATATGGGGTTCAAGTTTAAACCCAGTGAAAAGAGGTGTCTTGTACCAAAGTAAAGATGAAGTGGGATTGGAGTTACTAAATTCAGTTTTATAGAGTACTAAAGTGGGTAAAGGAAGAGAATGATAAATTAGTGGTAAAAATGTTTAAATATTAGTACAAAAAGTTCTTGTAGATGATGAGAAAAAGAGAAAATAATATGTAAATGAAATTAAAATTATCAAGAAAAAAATACTAACATGGAAAATAAAAATTGATGCTATAGAGAAAGATAGAAGGATGTGGTACACAAGGGCAGCTAACCTAGTACTTAGAGATGAAACAATATTATTGTTTTGTAAATCCATGAGAATATTTACCAGAAGTGTTCAAAACCTTTAAAGTAAGGAAAAAGTGGTGCATCAAAGTAGTAGAGTGTCAGGATTTCCTATGGACAGCGGTAATTTGTTACAGTGAAGGGAATGTGCCATATAAAAAACTAGAAAAACATGTTCATTTTGAGGGGAGGAAGAGAGAAAAGAGCATGTTTTTGTAAAATGATATTGATCTTTGGAAAAAGTTGTGTGAAGAATTTTTCAAGAATGTTAATGATACTCGTATTCATATCTGTATTTATATGTATGGATATTATAATAAGAATATGTGAGCAGAGTAGATAAGAATTTATTTTATGCAATATGGGTTATCTGGATTAAAAGACTGAATGCAATTTTGTTTAACGTGAAATGGATTCTGGCAGATGTAGTGTGAAAAATAAGATTACAGTTTCGGCAGGAGTAGAGGTCAGTTGTGGAAGAATAACAGTGAGGATGTTAAAAGAAAAATGATAAATTAAAAAAAAAACAGATATATGCCTGTAAATATGTGTATTTTGTAAATATGTAAGTAATGTTTTTATGTTGTGTTAGATAAAGGACTGCTACTCTTTTCAGTAGTTAAAGAGGAATCTTTTACATTCATCTGAGCTACCACCAGTTCATACAGATGAGACCTTGCTTTAACATGTCATCTGAATGATAATTTATGTTCAACATTTCCTGTGGGTCCTTTATCAGATGATTCTGATAAGGGCAGGAACTGGTTTCCTCTCTATTGTCTTCCCATATCCCAAATTCTCATTTGGAGGAAAGTGACCCTTTTCTTTTATTGTACAATTTCCTTTCTCTGATACTGTGAATAACTTTTTTTTTTCATTGGGAACATCTGGAAATTCCCACTTCCTTACCGAGATGTTATGTTGCAAGTGGGTATGTCACTTTCTAATCTCACTCCTCCAATTGTGCCAGCCTTGGGGGATGCTTTTGACTTGACATGCAATACCTTTGAAAGCCAATCCTCAGTTCCTAAAAAGGCAAGACAGACTTTTTACAAATGTCCTCAGCCTAACAGATATTTGTTTTCTTATCTCAGGTCTGGTTCAGCACCTCTTTCTATTTTATCTCCTGCTGCTAACACACTTTTGATCAATGCTAATTCCATCCTTCAGAATTTTGAACTACCAGGCTCATATGTTGAAGTATATGCTGGCTATTGTTGACAGTTTGAGGAACTTTTCTGTCACTTAACCTTCAGAAGGTAGGTCCTTTGTGAATCATATTAATGCTACTCTTTGTCAAGTGTCTAAGAGTAAGTATGATTGTGTTGAATCTGTCCAGGAGCTCCCTTTTAGTCCAGACAGCAGAGGTTCTACTTTTTATGGAATTCACCAAGGACAGATACCATAAGCTTCCTCACAGATTACCTCTACTCACATAAGACAGGTGGAAGTTTGATACACCACAGTCTGAAACAACTACAGCTAACTTCCTGGATGATTAAATGTTGATACCTTATAAGCAACTTGTTTATGAGGGTATTCAGCAGGTTATGAAGAGGCAAGACAGCCTGCTACTAGGAAATGCTATGTTGCTAAATGGAAAAGATTTACTAGTTGCTTCCTTACTAACAACTAGGGCCCATTAAAGGAGTCTGTACCACTTGTTCTTCAATACTTGTGTAACCTTCTTCTGGCATTTCTTAGTCCTCTATCAAGGGTCATCTGTCAGCCATTTCAGCATGTCTGCCCAAGGATCCTCCTTTCTTCTCAATCTTTGGTCAAGCAGTACTTGAAAGGGGTTTTACATGTTATACCACCAAAGAAACAGGTAGCACCTACTTGGGATCTTAACGTACTGAAAAAGTTAACTCTTTCTCCTTTTGAACCAGATAATCGGGCCTTTTTTATGGTTCTTGGTGTAGAAGACTGTTGCTTATTGCTCTGGCATGTGCAAGACAAGTATCCGAGTTGCAAGCTCTCATGGTGGGTGAACCCTGTTTGATTTGTCACAGTGATGGTGTTACCTTTAGACCAAATCCCTCATTTATACTAAAAGTTATTTCAGATTTTACTTTGAATTAAGCCATCAGTCTTCCTTTTTTATATCCTGAACCTAAAAAAAACAGGGAGAAAAGATTATTTATACTGTGGAAGTGCACAGGCAGCTCATGTATTATCTTAACAGAATCTAGTCCTTTAGGAAAGCAGAACAGTTGATTATTGAATATGATGGGTCAAAGAAAGGGAAGCCTGTCTCAAAACAGACTATTTCCAGATGGTTGTCCCATGCTACTGCTTTTTGTTGTTCCCACACCCCATGATAAGTCACTTCCAGGCAGGATCAAGGCACTAGACTAGAGGCTTGTCTTTTTTTTTTGATGGCATACTGGAAATATGGACTCTAGAAGCATTCTAGGGCAGCTGCTTGATCCTCTGAGCATCCCTTTACCAGGTACAACAAACTGGATTCCTTTTCTAGGTCTAGTAACAGGCTTTGCTAGTGCCATTCTCCAGGAGCACTTGGGTCATAATCCTTACTCCTCCCAGGTTGGATAAACTATGGCCATCTACCCAGATAGTAAACTATGGCCATCTACCCAGATAGCTATAGGTTATTGCAGCAGTGAGAATGATTCTAGTACTTTTGCCACAACAGTAACTTCGATGAAATCACTGTTACAGTAGCCACCCAGTCCCTCCCCGCATCTTTTCCTCTTTATATAATTATGTTTTTAGATAGTTATGTGTTCCTAACTTTGCTTTTGTTCAAGTCACTACGCTGTCTCCTTTTGGGGGACGAAAGTCTTGAAGGGTATTGGCATCAAGATTAGCAGTTTTAGTATCCCAAGAGTGAGGTTTATTTTTGCATGTAGTGATTTTTTTTCTGTAATTATAGAGTCTAATTTATATTGGGGATTCTACAACAAGATTTTATTTTTTAAGTGATGTATTTGTTTCCAAGGAAGGACTGATACTTGTATGCGACTGTTTATATGTGCATTGAATTTGACAGCCGAAGAATTCTGCTCATGCAATGGGATCATTGAGTGGAAAGAGGTTTTTGAATTTAGCCAGCTCATCACTTAGCGGTAAATTCCGGTGATCACTCCCTAAATTTAAAACTTCCTTCCCACTCTGTATATCTAAAGCTACCTTCCCACCCCCAAATCCTAGAGTTCCCTTTCCACACAAAAAACTAAAATTCCCGTCCCACTGCCTAAACCTAAATCCCCCTCCACTCCTTTCCCACTGCTGCCACACATCTCTTTCAAACTTGATTAATGTTTTTGGGCGGGGTGCAGAATTCAAGCACAAGAGGCAGCATACACCAGCTACAAGATGCCTGAGTCCCTGACTTCAGCAGAGTGGATTTTGAGTGCTTGGGACTTGAGTGATTGCAATAGAACCCATATTTGATAATGTAGATACTGATTAAAAATCATGCCTAGTAGTTTGGTTTGTGCTACCTGTTCATTTTGGGTGCGTGTTATTGATGAAATATTAATTTCAATAGAATTATGTTGTGATATTGAGGTAAACAGAATGAGTTTGTTTTATTTTTAGATTTGGTGTTAGTTATTCTGCTAAGTGTAGTCTGTGTTATGCAGGACTTATGTACATTTTTGGAGTTTGCTTAATAATTTGGCTAATCACATAATTGCAGAATCATCTACATGTTGTACAGTGTAGCTTTAGAGCCTCATTGAGGTACATCATTAATAAAAACAGTAAACAATAGTGGACCCATACTTTCTACTGTTACAGGCATGAAAGTCAGATGAGCATGTTGTCACTTAACTGCTTGAAATCTCTTGTAGGTAACTGTGTACCCAGAGAGCAGTGTTCATGCCGTTATCTAGAGTAGATATCCTGTTTATAAGTAGTTCATGTGGCATATTGTGAAATGCTTTGGATAAGTCAAGTGCTACTTGATAGAGAAAGGTGACCCTGTTTTTTTTTTTTTCCAAAAAGGTAAGTAATGCTGTTTTGGTACTACTTTTATATCACTTTTTTCTCTGCCTGACATAGAAGGAGCATTTGTAAATGAGTTTGCACAGGTCTGTGCTATTATCTGATGATTGTATAAAGTAGCAGGGTATAACATTGCATACAGACAAATTTTGTTGTTTGTCTTTCGGCTTTTTCCCGGTAAGGGGTCGCCACAGCAGAACTCCGGTCCGCTACTGATTGGCAGTAGATTTTTACGAAACGCTGAGGTGCCAGCTCGACGCCCAACCTTCAACGAAGGTATGCCCATTTACGCATGCATGTCTTTCAAACGCTACCAGACTCCACACAGAAGGCACTCCCAGGCCAAGCTGAGAATGGAACGGGAGATCCTCTTGCTGTGAGGTAACAACGCTACCACTGTACCACCGTGGCATTGCATACAGACAAATAACTACAGAAAATGAATTCCTTGGAGTACTGATGGGAAAGGATGAAATACTGTTATGTATAACGTACGTATTTTCCATGTGGTTTTTCTAATGTCTTCTTATCTCTTCCCTTCTTGGTTTCATGCAAAGAAAGTTTCCAAATCTTTTTGCCTACCATTTGCATGTGTGTGCAAAATACAGCTGTTTTGATAAATGGTTTATGTGCTCATGCCTTAGCAGTTTCATAGCATTTGATTTATTATCAACAGGTACAGTGGAGTAATGCAAGTACAACTAGCCAGTCAACCAACCGCAGGAACGCTTAAAACACTTTAACTAAAATTAAAAGTCACTACTTCTCACTGGGTGCTGTACTATGGTGTCATTCCAGTATACACACTGAGCCATCCATTCTTTTAGCTGTGTATTAGCCATGCATTTGACCCCCCCCCCCCAGAGCTTGACACAGTACGTGGATGAAAATTTTAAAGTGTTAACCAACTCACTGATTCCCTGACTAGCAGGTGCAGCATTTGCACTCACTTTTATACCACTTTTTTCTTTGCTGGACATTGAGTATTTGTGAGTTTGTACAGGTCTGTGCTGTTATATGATGATTGTATAAACAAACTAACTGGTTATAATATTGAATATAAATGTTAAGGAGATTTTCCATATGCAATGCTCAAATGCTCAAATAAAAAAAAGTTGAGAAGAAAAAAATAAGCTACCAAGAATGGCTGTTAAGTTCACAGACTTTTTTCCAGAAAATCTGGTTATTTTTAAGCATCTTAAACATAAAACTGTAGATGTAAAAAAAATAATAATAATTTCATGTTGATGTTCTAAGCTTTTAGATAGTTGTAAATTATTTCTCAATTTTTTTTCAATAGGCATGTGGAGGTACAGGTTTTTGGAGACCAACATGGTAATGCTGTATACTTGTTTGAAAGAGACTGCAGTGTTCAGAGAAGACATCAGAAAATCATCGAGGAAGCTCCTGGAGTAAGTAGTTGTTATGGGTGCCTCCTGTTTTGTCGTTCTTGTGTAACAGTTTACTGCAAACTTAGTTTCAGGGGCTTTATCTTGAAACAATATAGCATAGAATAGCACCTGTGAAAGGACACCACTGGTCTTTTCATTCACCATTAAAAAATGTCTGCTGATATTTGGGATTTGAGTAGAAGCCCTGGCATCAGAGAACTGACAGGGGCAGGATGAGGGAAAGGAAAGCAACATACATACAAATACATGCATATTAATGCATACAAATACATGGATGCAAATACATACATATTAATACATACAAATACATGGATGCAAACACATACATACAAATGCATACATATTAATACATACAAATACATGGATGCAAACACACACATACAAATGCATACATATTAATACATACAAATACATGGATGCAAACACATACATACAAATACATACATATTAATGCATACAAATACATGGATGCAAACACATACATACAAATGCATACATATTAATACATACAAATACATGGATGCAAACACATACATACAAATACATACATATTAATACATACAAATACATGGATGCAAACACATACATACAAATGCATACATATTAATACATACAAATACATGGATGCAAACACATACATACAAATACATGCAGATACATGGATGCAAACACATACATACAAATACATGCATATTAATACATACAAATACATGGATGCAAGCACATGCATACAAATGCATACATATTAATACATACAAATACATGGATGCAAACACATACATACAAATACATGCATATTAATACATACAAATACATGGATGCAAGCACATACATACAAATGCATACATATAAATATTTCAAGAATGGTCATTAATGTCATTCTAGCCTGCCAATGGTCCAAAACAGTTGTTCCCATAATAAGTGCCCAGGCTGTTCTGAAAAATATCTAAACTAGTACTTGCTTTAATGTAATTTGGTAGTCTGTTCCATGCATCAGCTACTCTGTCAGAGAACCAATTGGTACCTTCTCATTCCTATAGAATCCTCTGCATAGTTTATCTGATGATTCTCTAGTACTTTTCGATAACCCCAAACATTCCCAGAGGTACTTGCCTCTAAATATGCCATACATCTGAATAAAGTATCTTCTTAAGTATTTATATGACTCTCTGTACAAGTTCGGATATTTTAGTCTTTCATAATAACTTAGATTTTCACATCCATGGATGCCCTTGGTATATTCCCACTGCACTCTTTCCAGTTTGTTCATGCTTGTTTCCTCCTAAGCAAGTTTGGGTCGAATGTAACTAATAAACATAATTTCTGATTTCATAGACTGGCTCTTTTCAGTGAACACAGTCGGCAAGGTGATACTCAGCAGCAGCAAAGACTTGTTGAAAACCCTGGTTTAACAGACTGAAATCCAGGAACAGTAACATCCTGTCGGATACTTGACCAACTGAACTCACACTGCCATATTCAGTCCTGCCTGCAACATTTTTACCTTTCAAAATTGTATGTTCATTTGGAATTATTCTGTAACTGCATATCAGTTGCACCATAAGTGCCCTGTACATCACCGAACCCTGCCGACTTCACCATTTTACCCCTCTTCTTGCCCCAGCTAGCACTCTCAGTTCTTCTCTCCCTTTTCCCTGCTCTTCTAAATAGCCTTCTGCTTACCTAAGGCCACTTAACATCTATAATAGCATTTTACTTCACTGGCTTCTCTGTACCTATCTCTTCTCATTTGTCTTGCTCTCTCTAACTTCCTCCCTGTAACCCTCGGATTCCTCTTCTTTCTGGTGGCTATACTCCCCTTTAATAGTGTCTGTACTTGCCCCTTTTTGGGCTTCACTGATTGTTTTTCTCACACATATCTGAGTTGTGGATCAGATTTACAAACCTAAAAAATCTAGTGGACAAAACCACTACAGCTACTTTCCCACTCTCTCAAGAAATAAACTCCCGATGACCCTCAGAATATTTAGCCATGCTAATGAATTCAAGAAAACTCTCTAAAATTACCTATATTGTACCTGGACCTGTCGCTGTAATCCTCCCACCTGAAACCTTCCCTCTCTCCTCCATTATCTTCTCCTTCCTCACTTTCCTTCCCAGTTCTTCTTTCCTTCAACTATGTTTTCTATACTAACCTCCTGTCTTTTACAGAGCTTATCAAGTACTGCTCCCCATACCCCTTCTAGTCCTAGCTTCTTGTAATTCTGCCACTTGTAGCCTTCTTTCTACTACCTTTTCAAGGTTACCCGGCACTCTCAATGTAATGTGTCAAATTGCTAGGAATTTCAAAGTAGACTACCAATTACAGATGTTCATCGTGGTTCACTGTTAGTCATTACTGTAGGGTTCTTCCTGCTGGCAGCAGCCCTCGATCAGCCAGAGTCCCAAAGTCGGGTCCGACTTCGGCTGAAGTCGCTCCTGCCCTGACATCAGTGCGCCAGGGGTATAAAGACCTCAGCCAACGCCATTTTCCCCGGTCTTTCTTGCCGTGCGTTGCCCGTAGCAAAGCAGTTTGCAAGTGCTGGTCGGCCAACTCCTGTTTATTTTTGGTGGCTTTTGTATTGAGGACTTCTTCTTTTAAGCTAAGTACCCTGTTGGGAAAACCTTTTTCTTGCTCCAGTCCAATGTCAGAAAAAGTTAATAACTGTATTTCTTGTGGGAAGCAAATACCTCATAAGGATTTTCACTCTTACTGTATACCTTGCTTAGGTCCTGACCACGACGTAGCTAATTGTAGGTTTTGTGCTAAGTTTAATCAATGCGCTATTAGGCGTAGGTACGATTTTGCCTTCCATTATTTTGGAAAAAGATTTAATTACAATATGTCGTCAGATTCTTATCTGGCTACTGCAGTGTATAAGAGGCGCAAGGATAAAGACAGGCTTCCGAGGTCCAAAGTGGACGACTTTATTCAACCAGAGCCAGTTGCCGGTTCGTCAGTCGTCACTGAGGCACTTTCACAGCCCCTGTCGTTTGCCACTTTTGAACCGGTTGCCTGTACCGACTCCCGTGAGGAGCCGATGGGGCCTTCAGAATTTCCAGGGATTGGGCCTCCGGATAATGCTCCCTCAGATGGGTCCGAAGCTGCTGTGCAGGCACCAGCTTCTGAGGGAGTTTTTAGGCCTACACAGCTTCATGTAAAGATGACTCCAGTTTTGCAGTCAAGGACAAAGGCAAAGACTAAGGCTCCAGCAAAGACAAAGCAGCATGCACAGGCACCTTCAGGGCCCTAGACCTCAAAGACGGATGCTTAAAATGGCTGAAGACCTGTTAACTATGATCAGGGGATCTCATCCCCCTCCTGATAAGAGACCTAGGCTAGAGCCAGATTGATTCCTCAGATCAAGTTTCGATTTCTTCTGCTTCTTCCTCTGAGCAGGATTATTCCTTCCCTCCTTATGAGGATTCTGATGCTGAAGAATCCCTTCCTTCGGACTTTCCTCCTGAGAATTATTCGTTTGGGGAAAATTTGCATGACATGAGAGAGCATTTTCACTGGGAAGAGCAGGAATACTCTGAATCCAAGAAAAGGCTTAGGGATTGTCTTCTGCTCCCACAGCATAGACCTCTGGCTGTTCCCCCTGTATTGGACATTGTGGATGATGTTTTTACAGAGGCATCTCTCTCTCCTGATTCTTTTCCTCCTGCTCCTGTCAAACCGGATAGGTATTATAGGGTGCCAGATTCCCACAAGTATCTTTTTAAGAATCCTTCAGCTGATCCAGAAACTATTTCTCAAGGCCCTAAGGGTGTTAAAGCGGCCTCTGCTAAGAATCCTATTCCCTCTGACCGAGAGTCCAGAGCCTTGGTAAGATGGGGCAAAAAAGTTTATACTTCTGCTACATTGTGTATTAGTGCTTTGAATTGTCAGTTTCATATGTTGAAATATCAGCAATACCTTTTGTCTGTGTTAAAGCAAAAGATGTCTGCTGTTTCTGGTGGTACAGACAATAAGGAATTACAGGATTTATTGCATGCTACTGAGCAGGTGGGTAAACATACCCTGCACTGTGGTTTTGATTCTTTGGAGGCTTTTTGCAGGGCTGCAGCAACTGGCGCAGTTATTAGAAGGCATGCTTGGTTAAAGGAGCAAAGTTTGCCTGAGCAGGTTAAAGCAAAACATTTAGATGCCCCTTTGCAGCACAATGTTTTGTTTGGGGCCAAAGCTGAGGAAGTATTGAAGAAAATGGAAGACAAAGCCAAATCTATGCAGACGGTTAAGGATTTTCTACAGGTACAACCCCCTAGATTTAGCAGGAATTGGCCAGCTAAACCTTGGTCCTTTCCGAGCTCGGACAGACCTCAGAGAGGCAGATACAGGCATTCCAGAGGTAGAGGCCAGGCACAGCCCCCTTTCAGAAATAAGCAGTGGAGTTCCCCCTCTCCCAAGGGAGGAGAAGATAGGTCACAACCTTACAGGAAACAGTCATTATGACTCTCCCTTACTAGCTCCAGGGGTTCCCCTCCTGGATGCGCCTTTGGGAGGAAAAATCTCTCTTTTTATCACAATTGGAGCCGCATAACCCAAGACAAATGGGTTCTGGACATAGTTTCAAGGGGTTAAAAGTTTCATTTCCATACCTTGCCAAAATCAAACGGATGGCCAGATCTGCCAAAGCATCAATGGGCAGAGGCACAACAGCAAGTTCGGTCCCTCATGGATATGAGGGCCATAGGACTGGTACCAGATTCAGAAATGGGGCAAGGATTTTATTCAAGACTTTTCCTGGTTCCCAGGAAGGAAAACACATGGAGACCAATCCTGGACCTTTCCGTATTGAACACCTTCCTAGAAATTCCAAAATTCAAGATGCTCACTCTGCAGCAGCTGCTCCCTATGCTGAGCAAGAGCGCTTGGATGGTGACTTTGGACTTGAAGGAGGCTTACCTGCATATTCCCATATAGCAAGAGTGCAGAAGGTACCTGAGATTCAAAGCAGGCTCGAAGCATTACCAGTTCTCTGTGCTGCCCTTTGACTTATCTACTGCGCCCAGGGTCTTTACAAAGTGCCTGGCACTAGTAATGGCATTTTGCAGACAGAAGGGAATTCAAATATACCCTTATCTGGACGATTGTCTCATTCAAGCGAACAACAAGGAGACTTTACTTCAGCATCTAGCATTTGTGTAGCATCTTCTCTTGTGCCTAGAGATCACGGTGAACCTAAAGAAATCAAACCTGGTGCCCACGCAGCAGATTACTTTCCTGGGTACGCTTCTGAGCACTACAACCCAGATGGCTTATTTGACACCAGACAAAAAAGTGCAACTGGCTTCTTATTTCAAAAATCTGGCTTTAATGAGCCTGCTGTCTGCAAGAAAAATTCTGCAGGCTTTGGGTTACATGGCATCCTGCATTCTGTTAATACCATATGCAAGACTGCATATGAGGAAGATACAGTGGTACCTCAAGAGTGTATGGTCTCAGCATTGCCACAGCTTGGAAACAGTGATCGCATTTTTGCCTTGTCTCCGGCAGGAGTTTCTTTGGTGGGCCGAGGCCTGTCTCCAGAACAAGGGGAGGTCTTTCTGTCCCATTCCAGCCAATCAAGTCATAACGACGGATGCTTCGGATTATGCATGGGGAGCCCACATGCAAGGGAAATGTCTTCAGGGTGCCTGGACAGAGGACCAAATGCATCTGCACATAAATTTGAAGGAGATTCTAGCTGTACAGAATGCCCAGACAGCCTTCAAAGATCTTATTCTACCGGGGCAATTACTGATAAAGACGGACAACACTACGGTGATGTGGTACATAAACAAGCAGGGAGGCTCTCACTCTTATCCCCTATGCAGATTGGCCATGGCTCTGTGGAACACAGCACTAGCCAACAAGGTGGACTTACAAGCTCAATTCCTGCCAGGAAAGGACAACACTCTGGCAGACAGTCTAAGCAGAAATCTTTCGGATCCACACGAATGGATGTTGGATGTTCGGATATTCAGGATGATAACTGAGGCGTGGGAGTGCCTGGACATAGATCTTTTTGCATCTCCCCAAAACCATCAACTTCAAACGTTCTGCACGAGGACTTACCACAAGCTAGCATGGAAAGTTGATGCCCTCTCATTCAGTTGGAAACACCTCTCAGTATATGCTTTTCCTCCTTTGCCTCTTCTACCTCGGGTACTTCTGAAAATCAAACAGGACAGACCGAAAATGATTTTACTGGCTCCCAACTGGCCTCTGCAATTCTGGTATTCCATCCTGATGAACCTGGCTCAGGGTCCACCCTGGATTTTGCCACAAATTCCACATCTACTGTCTCAACGAGACGGCCGGATCCTGCACAGCCATGTCAAAACTCTGAATCTAGCAGCCTGGCGGATCCAGGGTCTTTAAACAGCTCTACCCTTACCAAACAGGTACTGGACATAATCCTTGAAGCTAGAAGGCCCAGCACCAGAAAATCTTATGCAGGTAAATGGAAAAGATTTTGCTCCTGGACTCAGGCCCAGGGTTTTGATTCTGCAGTTCCAAACATTCCTCTGATTTTACAATACCTAACAGAGACGTTACATAAGGGCCTATCTTTTTCATCTATCAAAATTCATGCTTCTGCTATTTTTGCACATTACAATACGGATCCTCCAGTCTTTTCTCATCCGTTACTTAAGCAATATCTCAGAGGGGCAAAGAATATAAGGCCCCCTTTAAGAACACCAGTTCCCACTTGGGATCTCAACTTTGTTTTGGAAAAGTTAACTTTGTCTCCTTTTGAACCTGCAGCTTCCACAGATTTAAAGTTTTTATCATGGAAAACTGCTTTTCTTTTAGCTATTACCTCTGCCAGAAGAGTTTCGGAATTACAAGCTCTCATGGCTGTGGAACCCTTTATTATTTTTCATCAGGACAGGGTGTCCCTGAGGACTAATCCCACCTTTATGCCTAAGGTGGTTTAGAAAGTAGCCTTGAATCAGACTATTCATTTACCTACCTTTTATCCTAATCCTCAAAGTGAAGAAGAAAGTATTTTGCATTCTTTAGATATACACAGGCAGCTTCGTTTTTACCTGGACAGGACCAAGATTTTCAGGAAATCTGACTAATTGTTTGTGGCTTATGCTTCTACTTCACGGGGGGAGCAATCACTAAGCAAACAATTTCTAAGTGGATTGCCCACTGCATAAAGTTCTGTTACTTTCATCATGGTAAACCAGTTCCTGTTAATGTTAGAACACATTCTACCAGAGCTACTGCCACTTCGGCAGCTTTTCTCAGTGGAGTTCCTACCAAGGAGATCTTAGAAGCTGCAGCTTGGAGTTCTGTGCATACTTTTTCTAAGCACTACAACCTCCCTGTCTATTCTAAATCTAGGGCAGGCTTTGCCTCTGCAGTCCTGCAGGGTTTTGTAGCCGCCCCTTCTGTTCCTTCTCCATCCACCCTTTCTTAGCTTTGGGATTCAACCCTACAGTAATGACTGTAACAGTGAACCACGATGAACATAGTACAGTTGTTTACTCTTACCATAAATGTAGATGTTCGAGTATGTTCACTGTTACAGTCTGGGTTACCCTCCCTCCTACCCCCTCTTTTGTTCTTTGAGTACTGTCTGTGTCTCCTTGGCACTTCTTTTTTCTCTGAGGTATTTTTGCTGGTGATATTTGGGAATGTTCTGGTTTATGTTTGCTTATTCTTTTGATTAAGCTTTTGGCCTTTATTTTTGGGCACCTGACATCTGGGGCAAGAAAAACTGGGGAAAATGGCGTCGGCTGAGGTCTTTATACCCCTGGCGCACTGACGTCAGGGCAGGAGCGACTTCAGCCGACGTCAGAACCGACTTTGGGACTCTAGCCGATCGAGGGCTGCTGCCAGCAGGAAGAACTCTACAGTAATGACTGCAACAGTGAACATACTTGAACATCTACAGTTATGGTAAGAGTACACAACTGTACTTTCTTATGCATTTTCTGCCACTTGTGTTGTTACCTCAATACTTGCTAATTAGTTAAAATGCCTCTTTACTGGGATATCCTGCTTGTAATGTAATGGACTTCTAGTTACACTTTTTATTGTATAAACCTTTGTTGTGTTTTTTGTGTTTGCTGCAGTCATATGAATGTTTACTTGTGTAACTGTACTATTGAGCTTTTCTCTCCGGGCCTTTGCTGAAAAAGGGTGCAAGCTCAGTCAGACTATCCTAGTCAACAAATGTCAAATAAATAAATAATAAATCTTTTTATACAACCTGTAGTTCTATAACTATCATTTACCAATTAGTTGATATTAGAAAAAATCAAAGCTGGATCTGCCTATATGCCCAGATCTTTAAATTAATCTACAGTTTCAATCACTGTATGCTGTATTAAATGTTCACCTTTCAGTTTATGTCTCCCAAATTTAATATGATTAGATTTTTTATATATTTATCAGCATATTATTTGTCTGTGCCCAAATGTTCTATTTAGTTAAGTTCTTATGCAGACATGCCTTATGTGGAACACATAACTATGGAACACCTCAGATGAAAAATATAGATTTGAAAGATTAAGATAAAATTCCTAAATTTCTTGCATGAAACACAAGAGGAAGAATAATAGTGGCTGGTGACTTAAATTTACCAGAAACAGACTTGAAGAATATTGATTCAACAACATTAGCAAGGGAATTATGCACAACGTATGTTCAGGAACAACAGTTGTTTCAGATAGTTTTCAGGGAATGGAACATACTAGACATTGTTTGTGTTCATAAAAAATTACTTTTACTTCATGTCACATTTTACCACCATTTATGTGCAGTGATCACGGGGTTATAAAGATTAGTTTGTTTGTAGGCAAGTCTACCAAACTGAAATATAAACCATTGCACAGAAGATTAATAACAGATTATATGGAAGCAAAACAGTCGCTATGTAAAACTAACTGAAGTGATGTGTTCAGTGGAAAAACTGCTGAAGGAATGTGGAAGTTTTGAAAGAGAAATTGTGCAAATGCAAAAAAATAAAAAAAAAAGTTGAACATAGATTCATAGATTAGTAGTAGGCTAACTGCCCTTGTGGGCCTTTTTAAGTCTAGCCAGTTACCCCATGTGAGAATCAAGCCCTGTACCTTGTGTCTGTAAGGTAAACACCTTGACCATTATGCCAGCCACCCCACCTTGTACACAACATCAGGAGGATATATTTCCAAAATAACAAACACTTGATTAAGGTGAGAGACAAAAAATTGTAAGAAATAGAAAAGATGTCAAACTACAACTTTGGAAATTGAGATAAACAAGCTGTTAAAATTAAGCATGGGGACAAGATTAAGAAAATTTTGAAAACAATTATTTATATAAAGATAATGAGCAGTGTGCAGGTTGCAGTGACACTGACAGCATTCATAAACAGAGGGCTGGAGTGGTGAGATTTTAGAAGTTTTGGTGCCCTTGGATGAAATTTAGGGATCTGAGAAGTGAAAAGATAAAATAAATGGATAAAATAGCTGCTAGAAATTTCTTTCTTTTTAATGTTCTTTTTACCATTACTGAGGTGGTGTAATATACCAAGTAATCAGCTAATGCACTCTATTGCATTATATCCTCTTCAA
Organism: Protopterus annectens; assembly: GCF_019279795.1. Taxonomy (NCBI): domain Eukaryota; kingdom Metazoa; phylum Chordata; order Ceratodontiformes; family Protopteridae; genus Protopterus; species Protopterus annectens. Next base: position 931,402,807 of record NC_056734.1, read on the forward strand.
AAATAAAACATTCTCATGTCCACCTACAGTGTACCATCGGGTCTATATTGGATCAGCGAAACGGTATTACTGACTGACATGAGCTTTCGTTGTTTTGAGATTTCGGTCTGTGTGTGTTGGCGAAACGGCATTCACTGTAATGCCGTTTCGCGGATCTAATATAGACCCTGTACCATCATCTATTTTTCATTAGTAGTCTCTCTTCCTTTCACTGGTCATCTTAGTTCTGCCGTTCCATCTAACACTGAAGAAACTAGATGTCCGTTTCCTAGCTCCCGTTCTCTTTCAACCATTTTGTGCTTACTGAGTGCTTTTTGCATTTTCTTCAACAGATGATACCCTCTCCTTCCTACTGACCATTTTGGAGCCCTTCCATTATTATGATATGCCTCTTGAAGTGTGATCTTCAGAAATGAACACATGACTTCAGGAGAGGCCTCTCCAGAGCTCTGTGCACACGTCTTATGCATCATTACAGACTTCATCCCTGGTAGAGGACCCTACCATCTGTTCACTTTTATCTTTTCATTTTTTGAACATTACTAGGAGGTTTAACATATTTATAATGATGACCCCCACCCCCACAACCCCAGCATCTGATGTTATTCATTTCATTATTCCTCACAACTGGGTCTTGGATCTGACGTTGGATCTGATCCGGTACTAAACAAGACATAGATTCAGGGGTCGAGCTTCTTCATCTCCCAAAATCCCTTTCTGCACTCTAACTCTCAGATCTCATTAGCCACGTTTAGTCATGGACGTGATTCCTGGCTCAGAGCTGCTTTTCTTGTTTTTGGAAGATTTTCTCAGATAAGTAATTTCTTTTTTTTTGTCAGGCTTAAATAGTTCTCTTCTGCTATCCTCCCCTCCCTTTTTATAACTGATTTATGGCATTAGGGTTTTGCTGTAATCCCCCTTTTTCCTTAGTCAGCACTTGGTGTGCCTTTTTTGGTCTTGTATAACTGACAGTTTTGTTTCTTAAAGTGGTTGTACAAATTATTTTTTGCTTAGTAGTTAGCTAGTCTTGGCAGGAGGTTTTTGGTCCTGTTATCTGTGTTTTTTGGGTGTTTTTTTTTTTGGACTTGTATAACTGATAGGGTCAGTCTTATTTCTTAAAGTGGTTGTACAGATTCTTTTTTGCTTGGTAGTTAGCTTGTCATGGCAGGAGTTTTTTGGTCCTGTTATGTTATCTGTGTGTGTGTGTGTGTGTGTGTGTGTGTGTGTGTGTGTGTGTGTGTGTCTGTGTGTGTGTGTCTGTGTGTCTGTGTGTGTGTCTGTGTGTGTGTCTGTGTGTGTGTGTGTCTGTGTCTGACTGTTACGTATGTCTAAGAAGGACAAACCTACTGGATTTAAATAGCGCTTTTCTTGTATGCATAAGATGCCAAATGTTGATGCTTACAAGAAGTGTGTCTGTTGTTTGGGCACCTTTCACGTCGAGGCTGATTGCTCTCTCTGTGCAGTATTCAACCCTTGTGCACTGATGGACCGCTGAAATAAGCTATTATTGAAATGTATGGCTCAAAGGGATCCTTTTATCTTGAGGTCCCTGACTACTTCAGACCCTAAGAATTCCAAAAGGAAATCCCTATCTGCTTCTCCGGGTGCTTCTCTTTCTTTGACTCTGAAACAGCCTAGGCTTTTGGATCAGAGATCTCAGAATCCAAAACTGCCTTTGGCCATCTCCAATTCAGTATTTCCAGATCCGTTGGTATGTTCTGAGGTCTCCTTGGAGCAGAGGCCTTCACATCCAACTGGAGTTTGCCCCCGCCCCCCCCCCCCCCCCTTGGATCAATCTGCTCCTTTGGATCCGAAGATGGCTGTCCAGCAGGGATTGGATCCGACAGATTCATCAGATCTGATATTACTTCTTGAGGGCTCTCCTTCCGGATCCACCAGTTATCCAAATCACTCATCTACTGGGCACCTGAGCCGATCTTCAGATTGGGGTCATCATAGGTCTTCTTTGGGTCCAGGCTTGCATCCCCAGCTAAATCCACCCATTCTTCGGCTTCTTCTAAATCCTCCAGGAGCCTTTTGCCCACAGGATGATGATGAGCTTCCTCAGGGCCCAGATAGAGATGGGCATCTCAAGCCCACTCAGGCTTGGCAAGATCCTCGGCCCCAAGGTTGCACTCTCCTCTTCCGACTCTCCCTGTTTCGGAATTCCAGGACCCACTTTACCCAAGGGAGCCGTTAACATGTCCGGGAATGCATGCTTTTTTTACTCTGTCAGGGTCCCTGACCAGCTCCATTCTATTGCCATCTGATCAGAGCAGGTCTCGGCTCAGAGACTTTGGCTCTGGGTCTCTGGGGAGAGGATCAGGTCTGGACTTTTCGGATCGGTCCCTTCCCTTGGGGCCGTCAGCTCTCAAGAGCTCCAGGTCAGTACTGTTCAGAGGGTTGGGACCTGGGGTTGGCTCCTCTCTTTCATCTTAGGTGGTTTCAGCTCCAGGGGATGAGGAGGGAATTTCCTTGTCTGTCTGCTTTTCAGGTGGTAGAGTGGACTTTCTCCAGGTCTGGAGCACCATCTTCCCCTCTAGTGGATACATGCCAGCTTGTCACTATTCTGAGCCCTGAGCCCGTCCATTCTGTCCAGGGTCAGTCCTCCCAAGGTAGCCTTTGGGTGGCACCTAACCCCCAGGGGGTTTCCAAGTCATCCCCTGAGCCCCACACAGAGGAGATGCCATGAAAGACAAAGTGCAAAAGGAGGCACTTGGACTCGCCCATGGAGTTCCTCACAGAGGGGACCGATTTCGATGAAGTTGATGGGTCCCTAAGGTCTCCACTAGGTAGTGTCTACTTTGGAGACATTTTGAAGATGTTGAAACACAAAGGTGGATGGTCTTCCCAACCTCCATCTTCAGAGGAATATGTGTTCCCGAAGGCTACTTCTTGGGTGCCTCCCCCCCCCACAGACAAGCACATCGACTTTATTTCGTGCAGGGCATGGAAGGAACCTGACACAGTGGAATTAGTCCCCAAGAAGACTGACAAGTTCCCAAGTCCCCCTTCCAATAGGATGCATTGGAGCAAAGGCCTTCCATTTGATGCCATTGTGGTTGCCTCGGCCACCAAAAAAGAGCTGGTTGAACAGAACTCCACTGTCCATCTCCCAACCAGGGTGTCTCTTGTGATAGACAAGGGAATCACTTATATGCCTCAGCCTGGTTTGGCATTTGGAGTGCTTCATCTTCCTCCAAAGAGATCTGGTTGCTGAACTAATCAAATCTGTTTCAGAGTTGATGTCTGCGGAGGACCTCAGAAAGGTCTGTCCCCAGTTCACCACTCTGTCTTTTCTTGCCAACTCTGCAGTGAGGTTAATCTCTAATGCCGCTTAGGGTACCTCTTAAGCGGCCAGTGTAGGCATTGTCTTCAGGTGTCATACGTGGATGTGGTTGTGCAGATCCCTTCATGACATCTTTCACAAATGCCATCTTTGACCCACAGTGAGCAGGAAGGGAAGATGCTCTCTTGGCAGTAGGGATCAAATTCTCTACCCCCAGTAGGGATCAAATTCTCTTTTTCGAAGAACCAACACGAAGGTAAGAAACTTTGGTTCTGCAAGTTGCAGAGTTCCTTCCAGGACACTCCCGAGGATTCCTTTTCTACAGGCAGGGGAAGCAGTTTCAATGGTAGAGGCAGAGGGGGCCTGCAGAACCAGGGCTTCTGAGAACCTTTCTCTGAAAAGCCCTTTCAGCACTCCTGAGGCATTGTCCAACTGTCCTACTCAGGAGGCAATTGGGGGTGGGTTCTCCTTGCACCCAAATGCTTGGACAGTCATAACAAATGATTGGTGGGTGCACAATATCATTTCCAGGGGATATTCCCTTTTCCCAACCACCTCCAAGTCCCAAGAAGTGTTCTCCCTGCCGCACCACCCAGTCAGAGAGAATTGGCCCAAAGAGAAGTTCATAGGTAGATACTAGGCTATCTGCCCTAGGGCATTTATAAGCCTAGCCAGAGTGTATTTGGCTTCTGCCTCCCTATTTGATTAGCCTACTGTGCCTCTGTAAAGTAGGTCACAGAAGGTACCCTTTTAAGATTAGTTTACTGCGCCTCTGTCTAGCAGGGACACAGAAGAGATCCCAGGGGTGAATTTGCGATTTCCCATCCACGCGTCCAGATTTTGCTTGAAGAGGGTCAGCGAGGGGCTGTCTCTAACATGAATTGGGATTCTATTCCAGAGTGAGGGGTGCCTCTGGGAAATGAATCTGTCCCTCCAGCATGTCCTATTTATTTTTGTGCTGAGGTTTAAGTCCCTGGAGCGTGTAGCTCTAAGGATCTTGGATTTTTTTAGGTGGAGCATGTCCATTAATTCTGGGTTTGACATGGCTTTGTACGTCAGGCATAGATCGCCTTTGAGTAGGCGGTAAGCAACTGAGTAGAGCTGGAGTTTCTTTAGTCGAGCTGCATAGGACATCTGTTTGTAGCCCATGATCCTCTTGGTGAGGTACTTTTGGGGTCTGTCCAGTTGCTGCAGGTGTCGGGTAAGGTACATCCCAAAAGGGGCATTGTATTCAATTATGGGCCTGATGAGTAACGAGTAGAGGGGCACAATGACCTCTCTTGATCTAGATGCGAACCCTTTCGTGATAAGGTGGGCTATATAGAAGGTCTTTCTAACCACTTTGGCAACGTGATTATCATAGGAGAGATTGGTCCCCAAATCTCTAATTACTTCTTCCGTACTTAATGGATTACCACCTATGTGGTAATTTGTGGGCACCTTGTTTTTCCCAAAGGGGATGACTATGCACTTTTTAGCATTTAGCTTGGGGCCGTGGCTCTGGCACCAAGCATCCATCTCTGGGAGACCCTTTTGGAGGATGCTTGTGTCAGCTGGAGATTCGATTATGGCCCCCAGTTTGCAGTCATCTGCGAACTTTGTCAGCCATAATCTCCTCGTGTTAGCCTGAACCTCAAAGAAGTATATACCGAACAAGAGAGGTCCCAGAACTGAGCTCTGTGGGATGCCACTTGTAACTGGTTTGGATTCGGACATAGCACCTGCGATTCTGACCATGTGGGTTCTGTCTCTGAGCCAGTTTGCAACCCATCTTGTGATATAGGGGTTGATATTTAAGCTGGTAAGCTTATTTATGATGCCCGAGTGGGCTATTGTGTTGAAGGCTTTTGCGAGGTCCAGGTAGGCTGTGCGGATTACCTTGCCCTCATCAAGTTCTAAAACGTCTAAAAAAGAGCTATCCAGGAGGTACCAGCAGGACAAAGAGGGTTCAGAACTTATTCTCACTTCTTTTTGGTGCCAAAAAAGACTGGGGACGTCCAATTTTGGAGCTCAGCAAGTTGAATCTGTCACGAAGGTGAAATTTTGAATGATCACAGTTCAATCCATCCTGCTGCTTTTCTGCAAGGATGAGGGATTGTGCTCTGTAGACCTCCAGGACTGCTACTATCACATTGAGATAAATAGGTGCTCCAGGAGGTATCTGCACTTCTGGCTGGGAGCCAATTATTTTCAGTTCGGAGCCCTGTCCTTAGGAATCACTACAGCTCCCCGTATGTTAACAAATGCTTGGCAGTGGTTGTGGCTCACTTGAGAGTCAGGGATTCCAGGTCTTTCCCTACCTGGATGATTGGCTCTTCACGGTTCCCACAAGGCATCGACTGACGTTAGCGATGCAGTACCTTTTGGAGACCTTCAACAGGTTAGGCATTATGGTCAATGTTGCCAAGTCAAAACTAACTCCTGTGCAAAGTCTGGAATTCATAGGAATCCAGCTCAACAAATTGAAATAAGTTGCAACTTTGCCCCCTCGGAGTGTGGATCTGCTCAGGCAGCAGGTCAAGACGATTCTACAGGTCCTGTTGCCACAGCTTCATCTCATTTTCAAGGCTTTGGTGTCCATGTCAGCATCTATCCTCCTTGTACCGCTTGCAAGATATTACATGCGAGTACTCCAGTGGACGTTAGCAGTCCAGTGGTCCATTCTCTATCATCCTGTTTGTATGCCGATACGACTGACACCCATTTGCAGGAGACATCTTCAGTGGTGCTTCTTTCAGAGGATCTCTTCCAAGGCAGACCCTTTTCCCCCTCCCACAGCCACAGTGACCATCGATGCTTTCCTGCTTAGGGGAGGGAGGCATTTTCTGGGCAGAATGGTCCAAGGCACGTGGTTCCCTACAGAGATTGCATTGCACATAAAAGTTCTAGAGATGAGAGCAGCCCTCCTGTTGTTGCAAGCCGTTCAGAATTGCCTTCCTCTAGGGATGATTGCAGTTAATACAGACATGTCAGTGGTCTGGTACATCAACAAACGGGGTGGGTGGGGGGTGGGCACATTCTTATCCACTGTGCTGAGAGGCATGAGAGTGTGGGAACGGGCAATTTCTTTCAGTTGCTTTCTTGCAACACACATACCCAGGGATTCCAAGATGTTGGCAAACCGACTCAGCAGGTCCATCTTGAGCCTGCACACGTGGGCCCTCAACCCATCAATGACATCACAGATATTCGGCCAATGGAGCCAACCTTGCTGTGACTTCTTTACATCCCCAGTGAACAGCAAATGCAGCAGGTACTTTTCCCTGATCCCTCCAGAGGGGAGCCCCCAAGGGGCGCTGTGGTCCATGATTGGCCTCCAGGTCTCTTTTATACATATCCACCAATTCCAGTGATCCCCAAAGTACTTCAGAAAGCCCACAGACTAAAGTGTCCCATTTTCCTTATTACCCCTTTCTGGCCTTGTTAGGTGTGGTTTTCCTTCCTGTGGTCTCATCTGAAGTATCCTCCATGGATACTAGATCCCACACCACATCTCATCTCTCATCCCTCGGACCTGCAAACACCCAACCTCTGATCCCTTCATCTAACTGCATGGTTTCTCCATTTCCCATGATACTAAGAGAGTCAAGGCTGGCTTACCCTGTTAAGAGAATTATTCTGACCTCTCAGAAACCATCACCTCAAAATATCTACAACAGTAAGTGGAAATGGTTTTCCTTTTGGGCTGCTGAAAGAAATCTTGACACCTTCTTTGCTCCAGTTTTGAATATTCTTCTGTTTTTATCATCCCTTTATCAAGCAGGTGTCAGTTTCTCTACCATAAAGCTGCAGTCGGCGGCCATTTTCATGTTAGTGGGAAACCTAACTTTTCCTCAAGACTGTGCAAGGCCTTCATGAAAGGTGTTTTTCCCCTCGGGTCGCCTGTCAAAGATCCTTCTCCCCCTTAGGATCTGACTGTGATGTTGCAGTCTCTCACTCAAAGCCCATTCATGTTGGCTCATTTCTGAGATATTAAGTTTGTGTCCTGGAAGACCGCATTTCTTGTGGCCATCTCTTCAGCTAAGAGAGTCTTGGAATTACAGGCTTTGTCATTCAAGCCACCATATATCATTTTTCACAAAGACACGGTGTCCTTGAGAACTAATCCTTCCTTCATGCCCAAGGTAACCACTGAAAATAATATCACCAGTCTATTCAGTTACCTGTTTTTCTTCCAAATCATTTCAACTAAGGTGAATATCTCCTCCATACACTGGATGTACTTAGACAGTTAAGATTTTACTTGCACAGAACTAAAATTTCAGGAAATCTGATAAGTTGTTTGCAGCCTTCCCTCTGAACAGATGTGATCGAGCAATGTCTAAGGTAATGATTTCCAAATGGATTTCAAACTGTATTTCCATCGCTTATTCTCTCAGGGGCTTAGAATTACCTCGTCCACCTAGGACTCACTCGCTAAGGTCATTTGCTACCTCGTCAGCCTTCTCTGCAAGGGTGTCTATAGATGATATTTGTGCTGCGGCCACTTGTTCAACTCCTCACACCTTCTTTCTCATTACAAATAGGATATTGTCTCCAGAAACAGAGCATCCTTTGGTTCCATGGTGCACAGGCACATCCTTCCATAGGGCTGCCCAGGATGATATTGTAGCTGGGTTTCTGATCTAGTCGCGAGGAATAATGAAATAGATAACATCAGATAAGCAGTAATATACTTAACCATGATTTGGCATGTGTGTTATCTTATTTCATTATTCCTCACTTCTTGCCCACCTTCCCCATCCATGCTCTGCGGGGGATCTGAAGAAGCTGGAGTCTTTGGCTCCTGGGCTACGTTTCCTTTGTTTAATGTTTCAGGTATATATTCTTTGGCGTACCTACAGCAAACTCAGTCTGAGTGTTTAGAGTGCCAAATGGGGATTATGGGAGGGGGAGGAGCTTGAGCCTTGAATCTATGTCTTGTGTAGTGCTGGATTGGATCTGACATCGGATCCAAGACCCAGTCTTGAGGAATAAGTTATGCTAAGTACATAACTGCTGTTTTTGTCTTTCCCATGTTACTCCACTTTTATCTTTTTGTAACCTGAATAGTAATTTGTTTGAAAATACTCAACACCTTGTTAATTATGGATCACTTCTTAGCCTTTTGGCTAAGATGAAGTGTAGTGTGTCATATTGCAGTACCCCATTTATCCCTACTTGTCTGCTGACAATACTCCCATATATATATATATATATATATATATATATATATATATATATATATATATATATATAAATATATTTATATATATTTATATATATATATATATAATGAACGGGGAAGTCCACTGGGCAAAGAAGAGTCTCTTTTCAGTGGAGACCCAGGGAGAAAAGCTCCACAATAATTGCAAGTTACATTTCACATGTGACAAAAGGACATAGTTCATACAGCTAATTAAACATCTACAGATAAGCTCCATGATATTTGCAATTGGCTTGTCACAATGTTACAAAAATGAAATGACATAATTCATTACAGAAATTTCAACATTTACATAAAGTGAATATTTTTGTTGTAAACTCAATTGTAGGTTTCTGTTTGCTCAGTTTGTTTTTTGTAATCTTTATAATATATCTTTACCATCTAAAGTGCTTACTCCTCTCTGTACTCTTCTTTTCCAGACCTAACACCACTCTTAAGAATTCAACTGCGGTATCACCTTTATCATTCTTATAAGAAAAAAAGTGCAGTCCGGGTCTGAACTGTCTGCAAACAGATAAAGTTAACTTTGAGTATGTGTCAACCTGTCTGAGCCAATATTCATTTTCCCCTGGAGAGCACTCTGCTTTGGCTTGTAAACACACACACACACACACACACTCACACTCACACTCACACTCACTCTCTCTCTCACACACACACACACACACACACACACACACACACACACACACACACACACACACACACACACACTTTCCTCTCCACACCTTACACTTTCTCTCTTATTCCCTTCTGTTAGCAAATAGTATCCATAACTGATCAATACTATGTGTTTGTTAATTTAAACTGAGACCACAGTAGCCTACTGATACAAGGTTATCCTGTTTTTCCACCTGAGAAATGGTTAAGAAATGACTTACAGTTTCAGAGCAGTCCTTGGTCAATTCTGATTGTTTCCTAAACACAAACTTGTCTTTGCTTTGGCTCATTAGCAGCCAGTACAAAAGAACTGCCTGCTCTCACACCCTTGTTCTCCCCCTCCCCCTTCCCTGTTATTACCTTAAGCCAATCCCAAAGTTAATATTACCTGTGGCAGGCACCATTTTTAAAACTACAACCACCCTTTGTCACTATCATATGTTCATTTATCAGTTTACTCTGTTACCCATTTCCAGCCCCCTCATAAGAGCTACTAACAGGGTCTCTATCTGCTTCGCTGCCCACCCTGCCTCCTATTCCTTCCCGCCCCCAGTGGTCCTACCTTTATTACACTCACAAACCCCTCCCATCTTTCCAATAGCCAACCACAGCACTAACCCAACACTACCTCCTCCATCTTCCCACTACTGTCACACCTCCTCAACTAACATGTACAAGCATACCTTACCTATGCTCACTGCATGCACTCTCCTTGCATATCTTACATCCTACCAAAATTCCATCATTCCCCCACTCAACCACTACCACTGTATTACTACTCACACCACCACCTCACTCAGCTTCCCTCCCACCAACTCAAGAACCATCCCTATGTACCCCCCACATTTGCTACCAACTATATTACTCAAACATAAAGCATCCCTACAACTTAACATAGTAACCCTCCCACCATACCTTTTACCCACAGAGCACATTCATAGAAGTTTTCCTAATAAACAAACAGATTCAAAAACTGAGAACTAATAACCTCATACATATGAAAACTAGCCCTAAGTGGAGACATCCACCCCAGCCCTGGCCCTACCATCTCCAGTCCTCATAATCAGACTAGAAACCACAACTTCTCCCATATCACAGCCAACAGAAAGCCAAGTGACTTCCTTCTACTAAGCCTAAATATTAGAAGTATATCCAACAAAGTCCATGAACTCCATGCCACCATAGACTTGTACTCCCCAGATATAGTCATCCTGACAGAAACCTGGCCTCACATTACCAGTGAGTAAATACTCCCTACCGGTTACAGCATATTAAGAATAGACAGTCTAAACAAGAAAGGAGGCAGTGTAGCTATAATATTTAAACAGCATCTAAACATCCAGATCTTAAAATCATCAGCTCCACAAATAGGCAATAAAGAAATAATATCTACCAACCTCAAAATAAACCAAAACAAAACCATCAACATAATTGGATGCTACTTCCCACCTTGCCAGAACATCCCTCCACTAGAAAACCTCCTCAGCTGGTCTACCCACCATCTCCGCCAAGAAACTATAATTTTAGGTGATTTCAGTATTGACTGGCAATCCTGTTCTGGCAACCATCCAACCCATCATGTAAACCTTCATGACTTCGCCCAACTAGTCCAGTCACCAACCAGGATAAATAAAAACTCCAGCAAGCACACTACCCTGGATTGGATACTAGTCAGTAAGAGCCCCCAGTCATATATAACAGGCTGCTTATCAGATAGCCTCAGTGATCACTCCCCCACATTCCTAATCCAAAAATACCTATACCAAACTAAACCTGTCATCTACCGTCAAATACTTAAAAAACTAAACTTTAACCCATTCACATTCATCTCATCCCTCAAAGAATGTAACTGGCATCCTCTAAAGTACCTCAGTCTTGATGACACCAAGAATGATGCCACAGTATAAAGACAAAATGATCAATTTTAACAATTGGCTGAAGTATTGGTTTCATTCAAAGGGGAGCCAGTGTCTGTCAGCCTGGGATGACATGCTCAACAAGCCACGTTGCTTCACTAGGGATGGCTTGCACCTGTTACCCCTGGGTTTTCGAATATTGGCTAAGGCTCTTGCCTCCCCCATAGTGCCTTTTTTAGGCAAGGCTCAAAAGACAAACCCACCCCCATAGACAACACAAAGGAAAAAAAACTAAGGGTAATGCTGCTCAATGCCAGAAGTCTAAACCTCAAGATGCACACACTCGAGACTCTCCTCAGTATGGAGAATATCGATATATGTGCAGTAACAGAAACCTGGTTCAAGGCTCCCGAGAGCACCCCAGCACTACCAGGCTATACTTCATACCATGCTTTAAGACCCCAAAACTTGGACCGAACCACAAAAGGAGGGGGAGTATCCATATTTATCAAAGGTACCCACACCTCCAGGCTAGTGGCACTGCACGAAACTTCGGAGACCATCCATGTGCAACTAACAGTGGGCAAAACTGCCTTTCAGTTTGTAGCCTGCAACAGACCACCCTCCCAAACACAGGAACCTCAGTCAGCTTTCCTGAGAACACTGGAGAATATGAAGGTCTCTCCAAACACTATTATATTGGGTGACTTCAACTACCCAAACATCGATTGGGAAAACTACTCAAGCCCAAACACCCTCGCCCAATAGTTCCTAGAATTTATAAACTCAAATGCTATGGAACAACTGGTCACCACTCACACAAGAGGGAAAACATACTGGATCTAGTCATCACCAACATGGGGTCTCTGTTTCACACCAGAGGTATACCCCTCATTGGTAAGATCAGACCATAAACAAATCTCACTGGACATCCATATTCCATCCCCACCCCTAGCCAAGGAAACCACGGTGAAGAGCTTCTCAAAAGCAAACTTCACACTTCTCAAAACTGAGGTGGAATCCTTCAAAGCCCCCAGGCCAGTGGACAATACAGCCCAAAATGCAGAATCCTTTACAGAAGCATTCTATGGACACCTACAGGAATGCATGGAGCATGCTATCCCAAATAAAACCAAGACTCACTCCTCCAAAGGCAGGAGACCTGTCTGGTGGACCCTGGCCATAAATAAGCTATACAACAGAAAGAGAAAGCTACTACATGACAGAGCAAAATCCCAAAAAGGAATAGCGTCACTGATCAGTACTAGCAAGAAACTGCAATCCCTCATAAAATCTTCTAAGGCCAGCTTTGAAAGAAAAATTTCACAAGACACTAAAGATAATCACAAGGCCTTCTGTAGTTATGTCAGGAACCTGGGAGGCAACTCCCAGATATGCTCTGAGTTGGTGCAAAATCACAAAAAATTCACTGAACCCACAGACATTGCCAACATCCTGGCAGAAAGGTTCAGTGCAAACTTCTCCCTCCTTCCCCCCCCAAAAGAGCAAATGTCTATCCCAACAGAGAGTGTAGCCTTCCTGAGATCACAGATACACAGGTGAGAGCTGCCATCTACAAAGCTAAAAACACAGCATCAATGGGACCAGACGGTGTCCCGGGCTGCATCTTATACGAGCTCCAAGAAGAACTAAACCCTCCTATAAAGTCACTGTTCAATCTCAGCCTTACTACAGGATATGTCCCCAAGGAATGGCGTACAGCAACAGTGGTCCCACTCCACAAAGGTGGTGCCACAACAGACCCCGGAAACTATCGCCCTATAAGCCTGACTAGCCTGGTCTGCAAAGCTATGGAACATATCATCATGGAAATCATAAACAAAGACATTGGGAACCTCCATACACTGGATCCTACCCAATTCAGCTTTGTTACGGGCAGATCTTGCCTCTTGAACCTGGTCGACTTCTTTGAAACAGTTACCAAAGCCATAGATGAAGGGAAGGTAGTCCACACAGCCTACCTGGACCTCGCAAAGGCTTTTGACACAATACCCCACTCTGGCATCATAAATAAGCTCACCAGCTTAAATATCAACCCCTATGTCACAAGATGGGTTGCAAACTGGCTCAGGGATAGAACCCACATGGTCAGAATAGCAGGTGCCATGTCAGACTCTAAACCAGTTACAAGTGGTGTCCCACAAGGCTCAGTCCTAGGACCTCTCTTGTTCGGTATATATTTCTCCGAGGTACAGGCTAACATGGGTGGACTTTGGCTGAACAAGTTCACAGATGACTGCAAACTTGGTGCTATAATCGACTCTCCGACTGACACAAGCATCCTCCAAAAGGGTCTCACAGAGATGGATAACTGGTGCCAGAGCCATGGCCTAAAGCTAAATGCCAAAAAGTGCATAGTCATCCCCTTTGGAAAAAATAAAGTGCCCACAAATTACCACATAGGTGGTAATCCATTAAGTACGGAAGAAGTAATTAGGGACTTGGGGACCCAAGTAGATAGCAATCTCTCCTTTGACAATCACATTGCCAAAGTGGTTAGAAAGACCTTCTATATAGCCCACCTTATCATGAAAGGGTTCACATCTAGATCAAGAGAGGTCATTGTGCCCCTCTACTCATCACTTATCAGGTCCATAATTGAGTACAATGCCCCATTTGGGATGTACCTTACCCGACACCTTCAGCAACTGGAAAGACCCCAAAAGTATCTCACCAAGAGGATCAAGGGGCTCAAACAGATGCCCTATGCAGTTCGGCTAAAGAAACTCCAGCTCTACTCAGTTGTGTACCGCATACTCAGAGGTGATCTGTGTCTGACGTATAAAGCCATGTCCAACCCAGAATTAATGGACATGCTTCACCTCAGGAAATCTAAATCCCTTAGAGCTACACGCTCCAGGGACCTGAACCTCAGCACAGAAATAAATAGGACATGCTGGAGGGACAGATTCATATCCCAGAGACTCCCCTCACTCTGGAACAAAATCCCAATCCATGTCAGGCAGAGCCCCTCACTGACCCTCTTCAAGAGAAATCTTGATGAATGGATGGGAGATCGTAAGTTTATTCCGGGATCTCTTCTGTGTCGCTGCTTGACAGAGGTACAGTAAACAAACCTTAAAAGGGCTACCTTTTGTGACCTACTATACAGAGGCACAGTCAACTAATCTAAAAGGGTGGCGAAAGCCAAGCATACTCTGACTAGGCTTATAAATGCCCTAGGGCAGATAGCCTAGTATCAACCTATGAACCTAAACCTATGAATTTTTTAATACTACCTTCCTGAGCATCCTTAATTACCATACCCCCATAAGACTTTCCAGAACCAAAGCACAACCCTCCCCATGGCTACAGAAAACCACTAAGTCAGAAATGAAAAACAGGGATAAAGCCTGGGAGCACTGGCGCAAAACCAAAACCCCCATAACTAAACAGAAATTCCTAGAACTACGCAATGAGTCAAAAAGCTAATAAAACAGGACAAATTCCAATACTACCAGTCTGCCCTAGACTTCTCCCAACACAGCACCAAACAATTCTGGTCCTCCATAAACTCCATCCTCCACCCAGGTAAAGTCAGTACACCTCCTCCTAACATCCCTCACTCCTCCGAAAATATTGCTACCTCATTCAGCACACACTTCACATAAACCATACTATCACTAGATAAACAACACAACCACCCCCTCCTCCAACCCACATTTTCAACTAGTAATCTCCCCACTGACTTCTCTTTTTCTCCTGTACCTACCTCCAACATAAAAACACTCTTAACTAAACTTGAGCCCACCAAATTAGCAGCAATCTCCCACGTGAATACCTACAAATCGCAGCTGATGCTCTGGCCTACCCAGTATCCATCTTGATTAACCGATCTCTGTCAAAGTTACATTCCCACACTGTGGAAAGTATCACATATAATTCTCCTCCACAGAACTAACCAATTACTGCCCCATAGCTATTCTCTCTCCACTCTCCAAAATACTAGAGAGATGCATACACTCTCAGGTCTCAGACTACCTCCTTACTAACAACCTCCTTTCCAGTACTCAGCATTGTTTCTGACCAAACCATAGCACCACCACTGCCTTACTCTCCTGTACTAACACTATCCTTCAGCATAAAAACAATGGCTATCTCTCTTAACTAAACTTGAGCCCACCAAATTAGCAGCAATCTCCCACGTGAATACCTACAAATCGCAGCTGATGCTCTGGCCTACCCAGTATCCATCTTGATTAACCGATCTCTGTCAAAGTTACATTCCCACACTGTGGAAAGTATCACATATAATTCTCCTCCACAGAACTAACCAATTACTGCCCCATAGCTATTCTCTCTCCACTCTCCAAAATACTAGAGAGATGCATACACTCTCAGGTCTCAGACTACCTCCTTACTAACAACCTCCTTTCCAGTACTCAGCATTGTTTCTGACCAAACCATAGCACCACCACTGCCTTACTCTCCTGTACTAACACTATCCTTCAGCATAAAAACAATGGCTATCTCTCCTCTGCTACTTTCCTAGACCTATCTAAAGCATTTGACATGGTCCCACACAAACAACTCATCTCTGTCCTCAATAACCTATCCTTCTCTGTCAGTCACCAACTGGTTTTAGAGTTACCTGTCTGACTGCCAACCATCCGTTGTATGGCAGAATGACATATCTCCCCAATTACCTGTCTCCATAGGGGTTCCCCAAGGATCCATCCTTGGACCCCTACTCTTCTCTGTTTTCACAAATAATCTAGCCTCTGCCACCAAACATGGCACACTCATCCAGTATGCAGATGACTCAACCATCATCTGCTCGGCCCAGTCCCTACCCAAACTGCAAAAAGTCACAAAGGAAGCCTTTTCCTCTGTTGAAACTTGGTTATCCGATGTCCAATTAATACTCAACCCAAACAAAGCTAAACTACTCATCTTCTAACCCCCTAACATACTCAAAACAACTCTCACTTTAACATCACAGCAAATGATAACACCACTATATACCCAACTGAACACACCATATTGCTAGGAGCGGAAATAGACAATAAACTAAAATTTGACATTCACATATCCATGACCATAAAAAAAGTCCACAAAAAACTAGGAGCGTTATACAGAAATAAGCAACTTCTCACCAAAGCAGCAAAGATTTCAATAGCAAATTCCCACCTTATCTCCACCCTACTTTATGCCTCTCCAATATATACCAACCTAAGGCAATGCAATCTAAACAAGCTAGAGACCTGCTACAACAAAATTGCCAAATTTGCCACAGGGGCATCCTACCATAGTCACCAATGTCTCTCACTTACTGAACTGGGCTGGCTTGAACTCCCTCACCTCCTTCAATGGTATCAACTCTCACTTGCCCACAAACTAGTAAACCATCCACTAAATGTCCCATCCCTCCAGAATCTACTCCAACCCTATCGCACCACCAGACCACTAAGATCCAGCAACAAAAATCACTTGCAGATCACTAAAGCCAGTAACTCTGCTGGTGAAGCACTATTCTCTTGTGCCATAGCCAAATTATGGAACTCCCTCCCACCCACAATTACCTCCGTACCATCATGCATCCACTTCAAAACTTTACTAAAAGCGCACCTAAAAACATGCTGGCTATGCCCTTGCAACTCCCACTCTAGTGTCACCTACCCCATCCAACCACTACCTTTCTTTCCATCCCACTAACTACCTTGATTATAGCAAGCTTGGATGCTCATAAGCCTAACTACTTATTATACAGCAGGAACTTCTTATTGTTAATGTCTGTTATGTACTTCGCAGATGATAAAGATTCTAGTTGTCCATTGATGTACTATGTTCTTCATCTGTAAATATGTTTGTAATTAATTGCTATGTTAATCAACTTGTTAATCACTACGTTAATCCAATGCAACTACTGTCTGTTTATTTTAACTGTGGAGTTTTTCTCCCCGGGCCTCCGCTGAAGATGTACCTACGTCCAGTCGGACACTTCCGGTCAACAAATGTAAATAAATAAATAAGTAGGTTTAACATTTCAAAATATATAGCTACTAGCCATTAGTAGGTTAGGAAAATATGCATGGAGAGGGTAATACTATAATTGAGACTGGAGAGTATAGTACAATAGATATTAGAGAGAAAATTAGTTTTTGATAGGGGAAGGATTGTTTTGGGTGGGATGAAGTAATATATGTTGTTGGATGAGTCAGTGCAAGGTGGAATGGGGGGGGGGTTAAGTTGGAGTGTGGCAAGGGCATTCCCATTTGGAAGAAAGATGAGAGTAGCTGAGATGTTAAATTTGTATGGTTAAGTAGGTTGCATAGGTATGTGGGGAAGCAGTTGCAGTGTTTAGCAAGGGAGTGGGACAGCAGTAGATGGCCTGGAGATTGTGCAGGTTTGTGGACCTGAAGGAGATTTTGTTTTTTTGGATCTAAGTGAGAGGTTGGGAATGTAAGGTTTTAAAGAAGTAGCGAGAGTTGGGCAGTTGGCAGGTTTAACGATGAGCTTGTGGGCAATGGTGAGTTGTAGGTAACTGAAGTAGTTGGGTAGTTCAAGCCAGTTGAGGGTGAGGAGGGAGTGGCAGTGGTGGAATGAGTTTTTTTAATTGGTTGCAAATTTGAAGATGTTGCAGTAGCATAATTCAAGTTTGGACCGAAGGCCAAGATGGAGATTGGTGAAAAGAGGAGCACCATACATAAGGAAGGGGAGGAGGAAGGTAGATGCAAGTGTTTGACGAGTAGAGGGGCTTAGGAAGCGGTTGTGCCTGTAGAGGAGACCTAACTTTTGGTGGGTTTTCTTGATTGTGGAGCGGATGTGGGTGTCAAAATTTTAGTTCTTCATCAATAATAATTTAAGGAGGGTGTTGTTTTGGCTCTGTATGGTGAAAGTGGATTTGTCAATGGAGTTTTTGCTAGGGGAAAAAAACATTAGTTTGGTTTTATTTGCATTTAGTGCCAGGTGGTTAGACTGCATCCAGGTTTCTGTTTTGGAGAAGGCTAGTTGAGTTTTTGCTAGGAGCTCTGAGGGGGAGAAGTCTGAGCAGATGATTGTTGAGTCATCTGCATATTGGATGATAGATGATTTTGGGATGGATTGGTGAAAGTTGTTAATGAATAGGTTGAAGAGAAGAGGGCCAAGAACAGAACCTTGTGGGACACTTGTTGGTGTGGGAAGGAAGGGGGAGGTTGAGGTTTTCCATTGGACAGCTTGTTGGCAGTTGGACAAGTAGCTGGAAAACCAGGTTATGGTGGTGGGAGAGAGGTGTAGGGTGGAGAGTTGGGATATAAGTAAGGGTGTATGAGATGGTTTCAAAGGCCTTTGACAGATCTAGGAAAAGTGTAGATACGAACTTGCCCGAGTCGCGTTCAAGGTTTATGGTTTCAAGAAAGGAAAGAAGGGCAGTCATGGTGCTGTGGCCAGGGCAGAAGCCGTGTTGGGTAGGGGAGAGGAGATAGTGTTAGGTGTGCCATGAGTTGTGCTTGTATTGTTTTCTCTAGTATTTTTGAAAGAGGGGAAAGTTTGGCAGTAGGCCTAAAGTTGGTGGTATCAGTATTTTTGCCACCTTTGTGCAGGGGGATGATGTAAGCATGGCTCCAGATAGAAGGGACGTATGATTCTTGTATGGATCTATTTATAAGAATAGAGATAGGATAGGCAATGCTGTGTGCAGATTGTTTGAGGAAGGTGGGTGGAAGGTTGGGTGCATTGTGACATGGTTTAAGTTTGAGGAGAAGCATTTTTATAGTGCTTATGGGGATGGGCTTGAGGCAGAAGGATGTGGAGGAAGGTTGATGATTGGGTTGGTGGTTGGGGCAGGAGGGGCTGGTGGTGGAGGAGGGGGGTGGGAAGGAGGCTGATAGTTGAGCTATGCAGTCTATGAATAATGAGTTGAACTGGCTGGCTGTTTCAAGGTTGGAGAGGTTGGGGTCTGGGCAGGGATTTTTTTTTATTGCCAGGATGCAGCATGGATGAGATGGAGTCCCAGATTTTTTTGGGATTTGTTGAGTGCAAGGACTGGAGTTTGGAGTAGTGTGCTTTGCAGTCTTTAATTATTATTTTTTTTGCAGAGTTTTGTAGTTGCTTATACTCTAGGAGGGTGTTAGGGGTTTTTATATTTTTGATATTGTTTCCATTTTTTGTCCCTTTGGTGCAAGGCTAGTTTAGTATCTTTTGATAACCATGGGCAGGGATTGATTTTGATGCATTTGGTTCGAGGGGGGGCTTGCTGATTGAGAAGGGTTAGGAATGAGTGGTTAAAGTAGGAAACATCATCATCTAGAGGAAGGGTTTTTAGAGGGGACCAGTCAATGTGCTTTAAGCATTCGGAGAAAGTTAGACGGTTGAAAGAGGAGAGGTTGCGAGTTTGGATGCAGTGGTGGTGTTTATGCAGTGGAGATGGGAGACGGTCGGCGAAAGCTGGTAGGTGATCGCTGAGAGGATCAGGTAATGTGCCGGCTTTGGTGATAAGGTTTGAGTGAG
This sequence comes from Protopterus annectens, assembly GCF_019279795.1. Lineage (NCBI taxonomy): Eukaryota > Metazoa > Chordata > Ceratodontiformes > Protopteridae > Protopterus > Protopterus annectens. The sequence continues at coordinate 931,422,269 of NC_056734.1, forward strand.
TTTTTAGGATCCAGTCTTTATTTGATCTGGTTGGAGATTGTATTAAATGGGAGAAGTTGTACAGGTTGATTGTGTGGGACGGGGCTTCAGAGTTATTAGTATTCCAGTTGATGTTGGTATCACCGAGTATATAAGTTTCATTTTTTATACTGGAGGAGAACCAGGACAAGATGTTTTCAAGAGTTTTGATATTATCACCAAGGGGAATATAGAGGGCACCAATATGTATGAACTTGTGGTTGTTTATTTTTAGTAAACCTATTATAAGTTCAGGGTTGGCAAAGGTTAGTATTTTATTGGAGTAGGGAGTTATGGTATGGGAGGTGGGGTAGATTATTGCTACTCCACCTCCTTTTTTTTGGGCTCTGTCATTGGGAATGAGTTGGAAACCTGGTGGTAGGATTTCGCTATCTTTTGTATAGGTTTTCAGCCAGGTTTCAGAAATGTCGGTAATTTAGGGGTAGTTATGGGAGAGCCAGGCATGGAGGTTAGGGATTTTGTTTTTTAGGCTTTGTGCATTAAGTGTTGTAAGGCG
>NC_056734.1:931427803-931507803 GCF_019279795.1 Protopterus annectens
GTGCCTCTGTCTAACAGTGACACAGAAATGATAGCCGGGGTAAACCTACGATCTCCCATCCACTCATCAAGATTCCTCTTGAAGAGAGTCAGTGTGGGACTCTGCCTAACCTGGACTGGGATTTTATTCCAGAGTGAAGGGAGCCTCTGGGTTATGAATCTGTCCCTCCAGCATGTCCTATTTATTTCAGTGCTGAGGTTCGAGTCTCGAGCGTAGCTCGATGGGATCTGGCTGTTCTGAGCTGCAGCCTGTCCATTAACTCTGGTTGGACATGGCTTTATCGTCAGGCACAGATCACCTCTGAGCAGGCGGTATGCCACTGAGTAGAGCTGGAGTTTCTTTAACCGGGCAGCATATGGCATCTGTTTGAGCCCTTTGATCCTCTTGGTGAGGTACTTTTGGGGTCTTTCCAGTTGCTGCAGGTGTCTGGTAAGGTACATCCCAAAAGGGGCATTGTACTCAATTATGGGCCTGATGAGGGATGAGTAAAGAGGTGCGATGACCTCCCCTGATCTAGATGTGAATCCCTTCATGATTAGGTGGGCTATATAAAATGTTTTTCTAACCACTTTGGCCACGTAGTTGTCAAATGAGAGATTGCTATCAACTTGGGTCCCCAGGTCCCTAATGACTTCTTCTGTACTTAATGGATTACCACCTATGTGGTAATTTGTGGGCACTTTGTTTTTGCCAAAGGGGATGACTGTACACTTTTTGGCGTTTAGCTTGAAGCCATGGCTCTGGCACCAGTTGTCTGTTTCTATGAGGCCCTTTTGGAGGATGCTTGTGTCAGCTGGAGAGTTGATTATAGCGCCCAGTTTGCAGTCATCTGCGAACTTGGCCAGCCACAGTCCTTCCGTGTTGGCCTGTACCGCCGAGAAATATATACCGAACAAGAGAGGTCCCAGGACTGAGCCTTGTGGGACGCCACTTGTAACTGGTTTGGGGTCTGACATGGCTCCAGCAATTCTAACCATGTGGGTTCTGTCCTTGAGCCAGTTTGCAACCCATCTAGTGACATAGGGGGTTATATTTAAGCTGGTGAGCTTATCTATAATGCCCAAGTGGGGTATTGTATCGAAGGCTTTTGCGAGGTCCAGGTAGGCTGTGTGGACCACCTTCCCCTCGTCAATGGCCTTGGTGACTGTTTCAAAGAAATCGACCAGGTTTAAGAGGCAGGATCTGCCCTTAACAAAGCCAAACTGGGTAGGATCCAGTGTCTGTAGGTCCCCAGTATCTTTATTTATGAGGTCCATGATGATCCTTTCCATAGCTTTGCAGAGCAAGCTAGTCAGGCTTATGGGGCGATAGTTTCCAGGATCCGTTGAGGCACCAACTTTGTGGAGAGGGACCACTGTTGCTGAACGCCACTCTTTGGGTACATATCCTGTAGTAAGGCTAAGATTGAACAGTAGTTTTATGTTTGGGTTTAGCTCTTCTTGGAGTTCATGTAGGACGCAGCCTGGGACACCATCTGGTCCCATTGATGCTGTGTTTTTTGCTTTGGAGAGGGCGGCTCTTACCTGAGCATCTGAGATGTCAGGGGGGCAGCACTCTGTTGGGATAGATATTTGCCCTTTTGGTGGGGAGAGGGGGGAGAAGTTTGCACTGAACCTGTCAGCTAGGATGTTGGCAATGTCTGTGGGCTCTGTGTATTTTATGTCATTTTGGACTAATTCTGAGCATATCTGGGAATTCCCCCCCAGGTTCCTAACATAACTAAATAAAGCCTTGTGATTATCCTTAGTGTCCTGTGCAATTTTTCTCTCGAAGCTGGCCTTAGACGATTTATACTGATCAGAGATGCCTTCCCTTTTTGGGATTTTGCTCTATCATGTAGTAGCTTCCTCCTTCTATTGTATAGTTTGTTTATGGCTGGGGTCCACCAGACAGGACGTCTGCCTTTGGAGGATTGGGTCTTGGTTTTATTTGGGATTGCATGATCCATGCATTCCTGAAGGTATTCATAGAATGCGTTTATAAAGGATTCTGCGGTCTGGGCCGTATTTTCCACAGGCCCGGGGGCTTTGAAGGATTTCGCCTCGGTTTTGAGGCGTGTGAAATTTGCTTTAGAGAAGTTTTTCACTGTGGTTTTCTGGGCAGGGTTGGGGTCGGGATGTGAATATCCAGTGAGATTAGTTTATGGTCGGATCTTACCAGTGAGGGATACACTTCTGGTCTGGAGCATGGTGTCCCCATGTTGGTGATGATCAGGTCCAGTATGTTTTCCCCTCTTGTGGGAGTGGTAACAAGTTGTTCCATAGCATTTGAGTTTATAAATTCTAGGAACCTTTGGGCTAGGGTGTTGGAGCTAGAGTAATGCTCCCAGTCTATGTTTGGGTAGTTGAAGTCGCCCAATATAATGGTGTTTGGAGAGACCTTCATATTTTCCAGTATTCTCAGGAAGGCCAAGTGGGGTTCCTGTGTTTGGGAGGGTGGTCTGTAGCAGGCTATAAACTGGAAGGCAGTTTTACCCACAGTTAGTTGCACATGGATAGTCTCTGATGCTTCGTGCTGTGCCACCAACCTGGAGGTGTGGGTATCTTTGACGAATATTGATACTCCCCCTCCTTTTGTGGTTCGGTCCAAGTTTTGGGGCTGAAAAGCATGGTATGAGGTATAACCTGGTAGTGCTGGGGTGCTCTCGGGAGCCTTGAACCAGGTTTCTGTTTTTGCACAGATATCGATGTTCTTCATGCTAAGGAGAGTTTCGAGTGTGTGCATCTTGAGGTTTAGACTTCTGGCGTTGAGTAGCATTACTCTTAGTTTCTTATCCCTTGTGATACCTATGGAGGTGGGTTTGTCTTTTGAGCCTTGCCTAAAAAAGGCACTATGGGGGTAGCAAGAGCCTTTGCCAATATCCGAAAGCCCAGGGGTGACAGGTGCAAGCCGTCCCTAGCGAAGCATCGTGGCTTGTCGAGCATGTCATCCCAGGCTGACAGGCATTGGATCCCCTTTGAATGACACCAACACTTAAGCCAATTGTTGAAATTGATCATCTTGTCTTCATATTGTGGCATCATTCTTGGTGAGGTTAAGATACTACTCAAGGTCAGGGTCATACCGGCCTGGGCTACATGCTCAGAGAGCTCCTCTGTCTCTTTTCATGTAGTCCAGGGAGGTACGTCTCAGGTCATTCACACCAGCAAGGACAATGACTGAGTCATATTTGTACTTGCCTTGGAGTGACCTGAGTGCTTGTGTTATGTGGCGGATCCTAGCGCCCGACAGGCAGCTCACCGTGACCTTCTCCTTGTTCAGCCTGGTGAGTGGGATGTCAGTGTGCCTGATGATAGAGTCACCTATTACAAGTGTATCAGGTGTGTTGTTTAGCCTTAAGGGCTGTGACTGTTCGGCACACTGGCTTTGTGAGCTATGTGTTGCACGTGTTTTGTTTTGGGGTAGCGGTTGCTTGGGTGTCTGCTTTGGAGGTCTCTGCTGCTTAGGCATATTTTTATTTAGAGCCTCCGAGTATGTTTTTGTGTGTTTGTGTGTTTGGTTTGTTGTCGTGGTAGGTCTATGTGAGACTGGAATTGTAGTGAGTGTGGTTTCCTTCTCCTCCTGACTGGTTACGCCAGTACTGAGTTGAGAGAGCTTAGCCTCCAGTTTGGCTATATGGTTGCATCTCTCACATGTGTTGGAATTTGTTGGGAGGAGGAGAGGGTTGTCTGTGTACATGAAGCAGTTGTAACATTGCTTCAAGATTCCCAGATTCACCAGCTGGACCGGAGAGGAGATTGACAACTGACCTTTGGACATGCTAGAATAGTATTGGGAATGCCTTTATAATTGAAAAAAAGGGCCAATAGGGAACAAGGTACTCAAGGGGAGTTTGTGAGGGTGTAGTGCTTTTAATTTTCTAGAGCTGACTTATATAATTGCTTTAGTGAGCAAGTGCCAGGTAACTTAAATGCAATGTGTTACAGGTAACTTAAATGCAAAAACGACAAACAGTAACTTTCTTTCAAGTGAAACAAGGAAATAAGTACAGTAAGCAATGCAGATATCACTAGGGATCCACAGAAGTGCTAAAAGGCCGCGTTTTAGGTGGAATTAGCGTTTCAGGGAAATAAACAATAAGCATACAAATAAAGCTAGATTCAGCAGGCCTGGATCTAGTCTATGCTACAGCAAACAAGGTGTACCAATTTCAGTAAGAAACAGTTAGAATATGCAGGCACTATAAGCCTTTAACCAGAAATTCCCTGCTCAGAAGGGCAGAGTCCAGCCTCTCCTCCCACAAGAGTGCAGACCGCAATCCTTCTTAACGTAAAATAACTGGCCTGAAGCCCAAGTGCTTAAACCAGAACCAATACACTTTTAGAATAACAGACACTGAGCTCTCAATCAGCAGTTCCCAACTTAGAAGGATGTAAGCTACCTGTCCTGCCACCACAGTGCAGGCCACAAACCTTCCTAATGTAAAACAACTGGTCTGAAGCCCAAGTGCTTAATCCAAAAGACTTAGAAATGATAGCTACACTTTAATCAAGTTACTACCAGCAGTAATAAATACAACTGAATACTTTAAAGAATGCCTGGATTAGTGCTCAAGTTATACAAACAAAGCTAGATTCAGCAGGCCTGGATCTAGTCTATGCTACAGCAAACGAGGTGTACGAATTTCAGTAAGAAGCAGTTCAAATATGCAGGCACTATAAACTTTAACCAGAAATTCCCAGCTCAGAAGGACTCTCCTCCCACAAGAGTGCAGAACACGAACCCTCTTAATGTAAAATAACTGGCCTCAAGCCCAAGTGCTTAAACCAGAATTAATACACATTTAGAATAACAGATATCCATTACAAGGGGCGATAGTCCAACCCATTTTAAGAAATACTTTACTGAATCCATTCTAGAACATTTAAATACTAACTTCTCTTCCATCCTCCCAATACCCCCACCACTACTTAACTTCAACAATTTTAACTTTCAACCAGTCCCTACAGATACTGTGAAAAAATATCTTAAAAAACTCAAGTCTACTACTCTGGCTGCAGGTAACCTACTAGTAGAGTATCTGAAAATAGCAGCCAGTGCCATCTCACTCCATATTAATAAACTGCTCCATCTCAGTACAGAAAATACTTAAACTCTTGAAAATTGCCCATATAATTTCCCTTCACAAAGGCGGCAACTCAACAGACCTAACTATCGTCCCATAGCCATACTATCTCCCCTTTCTAAAATTCTAGATAAATGCATTCATTCACAACTTCTACAATGTCTGTTAACAATCTTCTAACTCCGTCACAGCATGGATTCTGCCCTAATCACAGCACTAATGTAAGCTTCACCAGTTCCGTGAACCAGCTCCAAAATGCAGGTAATCTAGTCTCCTCTGTTTTCCTTGATCTCTCAAAAGCATTTGACACTGTATCCTATGCCAAACGCTTAAATCTCCTAGCTGATCTAAAACTTAGTGAGCCAGCACTAGCCTGGTTTCATAACTATCTGGTTGACTGCCAACAGGTTGTAAAGTGGAGGCAAAACCTCTTTCCACTACTGCCTGTCACTCTGGGAGTCCCACAAGAATCTATCCTTGGACCAACTCCTCTTTACCATATTCACCAACAACCTCCATACAGCCACTAAAGACACCACACTCGTACAGTACACAAGCTATTCAACCCTAGTATGTGCTGCTCCTGCTCTCCACCAACTAGAACAAATAACTCAGCAGTCATTTACAGCTGTAGAATCCCAGCTAACTAATGCACAACTAAGCAGTTTTTTACAGCTGTAGAATCCCGGCTAACTGATGCACAACTAAGCAGTCTTCTACAGCTGTAGAATCCCAGCTAACTAATGCACAACTAAGCAGTTTTTTACAGCTGTAGAATCCCGGCTAACTGATGCACAACTAAGCAGTCTTTTACAGCTGTAGAATCCCGGTTAACTAATGCACAACTAAGCAGTTTTTTACAGCTGTAGAATCCCGGCTAACTGATGCACAACTAGGCAGTCTTTTACAGCTGTAGAATCCCGGCTAACTAATGCACAACTAAGCAGTTTTTTACAGCTGTAGAATCCCGGCTAACTGATGCACAACTAAGCAGTCTTTTACAGCTGTAGAATCCCGGTTAACTAATGCACAACTAAGCAGTTTTTTATAGCTGTAGAATCCCAACTAACTGATGCACAACTAATACTGAACCCCAAGAAAACTAAACTCATCCTGTTTCACCCTACAAGAGTCCCAGACACCCCCGTCAAAACTGCTTCTGCCAATAACACCATCATAACTCAGGTTACTAATACAAGGCTACTGGGAGTTACAATAGAACAGAACATAATTGATATTCATATAGCCCAAGCCATAAAAAAGTACACAAAAAACTAGGTTGCCTCCACAGGAGCAAACACTATCTTATTACCACCGATACAAGAGACATAATTACCAGAACCCACCTTATTTTGACATTACTATATGCATCCCCTATCTTTACCAGCCTGAAAAAATCAGATATAAATAAGCTAGGAACTTGTTATAATAAAATCTCAAAGCTTGCTACAGGTGCTAACTATATCTCCCACCATTGCCACTCCCTCAGAAAACTCTCATGGCTTGAATTCCCCACTCTACTAACATACGATCAGTACATCTTGTCCCATCAAATAATTAATCAGCTTGAGAAAACACCAGCCCTAAATAACTTACTCTCCCACGACTCTAATAATCAGACTCTTTGCACTAGCAACAAAGCACAAATAAAAATATCTAAAAGTAAAAAGCTGTGGTGGAGAATCCCTTTACTCTTGTAGTATTGCCCAAACCTGGAACATCCTACCTTTAAACATTAAATCCATCACCAATTCAGCTCAATTCAAAAAACTGCTAAAAACCTATACCTATCTGTTACATGGACCTACCCATGTACTGAACTTACCCATGCACTGAACCTGGCTAACGAACTGACTTCTACTAAACCAGGCCAGCTAACTGACTTTGTCCCTATCTAAATACTCTGAGCTCACTCTGTGGTAGGCTAACAAGCTGACTCTGTCACTAACAATCTCTTAACTCTAACTACACTCTCACTAACCAGTTTCCATAGCACATCTTTAACTCCAAACCTGTAAATATTGTCCAAACCTGTATCTATTGTATATAGAGCTATATGCATAATCTATATGTCTTGGGACTTCCAATTTCAATCTTTGATCATTAACTTCTTTTAATCTCTTAATAATTTGTAATTTTAAGAGCTTTTCTCCCTGGGCTTCTGCTGAAAATGGATTGTCCGGTCAGACTTTCCCGGTAAACAAATGTAAAATAAAATAAAAAAATATATATATGTGTATATATATATATATATATATATATATATATATGTGTGTGTGTGTATATATGTGTGTATATATATATATATATATATATATAATATTAATGCTCTCGCTAAGAGAAAGAATATTGCATCAGTGGGCCCAGACAATATCCCAGGATGCCTTCTAAATAGCATGAAACATGACCTATCAGGGCCTCTGGAATTACTCTCTAACTGTACCCTCCAAACAGGATTTGTGCCTCATGACTGGAGAAAGGCAACAGTCATCCCTCTGCACAAAGGTGAACCATCTACAGACCCTGGAAACTACAGACCCATCAGTCTCACCAGTCGTATATGTAAAGCCATGGAAAGAATTATCATGGAGATGATCAGTAGAGGTGTAGTAAACCTCCAGGCACTGGACCCAACCCACTTTGATTTTGTCAAGGGAAGATCATGCCTACTCAACCTGGTGTACTTCTTTGAGAAGGTCACCAAAGCATTAGATGAGGGCAAAATCGTTCACTGTGCCTACCTTGACTTGGACAAGGCATTTGCCACAATACCCCACTCGGGCATTGTTGACAAACTTAGGAGGTTATGTACAAACCCGTATGTCACCAGGCGGATAGCCAACTGGCTCACAGACAGGAGCCAGGAAGTTAGAATTGGGGAGTCCACCTCTACAAAGAGGCCAGTCTAAAGTGGAGTCCCTCAGGGATCAGTGTTTGGACTGCTCCATTTTGGCATTTACTTCTCAGAAGTCGGTGTCAATGTCAGTGGTCTCTGGCTGACTAAATTTGCAGATGATTGCAACTTAGGAGCTATCATTGAATCTCACACCGACACAGATGTTTTCCAGGAGGGGTTGACACAGACAAACAGCTGGTGTCAGAGCCATGGAGTAAAACTAAATGCCAAGAAATGCATACTAGTATCCTTTGGGAAGTCATCCAGTCATCATAACCATCATATTGGCAACACTCCCCTTAGAGCTGACCCAGTAGTCACGGACTTAGGGACACAGATAGATAGTAATCTAGTCTTTGACCATAGTGGTGAGGAAATCATTCTGTGTTACGCAACTTATAAACAAAGGTATGGCATCTAAGTCCAAGGAAGTTATTGTTCCATTGTTTTCAGCATTCACCAGACCTATCAGTGAGTACAGTACCCCCTTTGGTATGTACCTAACCAGACATATCCAACAATTGGAATGTCTGCAGAGGTTCCTCACTAAAAGAATACAGGGTGTAAGTAAAATGTCCTATGCAGACCACATCAAGACCCTATTCCTGTATTCTGTCTCCTACAGGCTTTTGAGGGGAGATCTATGTCTGGTATGCAGGGCATTGTCAAACTGCACTCTGATAGACCTCCTGCATATCCACAAAACAAACAACATCAGAATTACCTGTTCTAAAGACTTAAGCCTTGCTTGTGATATAAATAGGACCTGCTGGAAAGAGAGGTATGTATCCCAGAGACTACCCCATATATGGAACAGGCTCTCCGTCCATATGAAGCAGAGTTCCTAGAGGCCCTTGTGGTCATTAGCCTAGCAAACACCTATGAACCTATGTATAACCTACCTTCACCCAAATAGATGCTGCATCAGTGTTTACCTGATGTCCAAGTTCTTTATGTAGATCTCCTTTCCACTCATATTAGAAGGCCACATCACAGTGAACAGCAGCCAGTCATACAGTTCTTAACTTCCCCGACATTTGCTTCACATTATACATTAACACACTTTGGTCAGAATCATGTCCCTGTTTAACTTTGACTGTACTTCATCCGCTGCTTAGCAGAAACAGCAGAGGACAAAGAGACCAATTATCATTTCTTTTAGCAGAGTTATTTTAAAGTATGTGTATGGCTCACCTGTCCAATGTCATAAAGCATAAGCAACGTTACCATTATAAATCTTTCCCATCAGAAGACTACCACTGTCCTCTTTTTTTAATTTCTCCAAGTCTTTTGGGTTTCTAATTCCATGATGGGAATGGACCCCATTCTTAAGTCAAACTATAATTAAAGTTCATGAAATTATTATTGTTTCAATATTTGATGTCAGCCAGTAGTGCTTTTCGCAGCACCCACAATGTGCCCAGTAATGACTCCTTCTCCAGTTCATATGGAGTTACATGTATTGGTAACACTTTTAAATACAACTGTAAATTATTTTTTTATAAGACATGTTGCTCCTACCACTATTGGAACTGTTAGGGTATCTTTCTTCCACATTGCTCTTGTTTCTGCCTGCAGGTCCTGATATTTTATGACTTTTTGTCTGTCTGTACACAAGACACTGTAGTCACTGGGTGTGGCAAATTCAATGTTCAATGCTACTCTTGTCTTCTTTTCTTGGGCCACTATATCTGGTTTTCTAGCATCTATCTTTTGAACTGTTGGTAATGGATGATCCCATGTGATGCAGACTTCATCATTTTCTGTGATGCTTTGTGGCTTATGTTTCCAGTGTTTTTTGGCCACTTCAATACCATAATGTTTGCACAATCCCCAGTGCAACAGTCTTGCCACATTATTGTGCCTTTCAATATACAGTTTTTCTGCCATTAGTGTGTTGCAACCAGCAACAAGATGTGTGCAACTATTTCCAGTTAGGTTTTACAAAACCTACATTTGTCTGTTTCTCCCACATGTTCAATGGACTTTATAAACCAATGTGTATGTAGCCCACTGTCTTGTGCTGCCAATATTAACCTTTCATCTCTTGGCTTGAATTTGCATCTCCTTAACCATTCCTGTGTTCGTTCTTGATCAACATGAGGTTCTTCTAGACGTTTTCTATACTTGCAGCTATATTTATGCTTTTTCTACATTTCTTACCTTCTCATCTGATCTTCACCTTGTATTCTTTCTTCTGTTTCTTGGCACATTCAGTTGCAGCCTGATTTTTATCTCCTTCTGGTTTAATTTCCTTTCCTGCTTGATGCCAATACGCTTCTGCTAGATCAAGTAGAGAAGTCATCTTAGATTTATTTTCCTCATGGTTCAAAGCTTTCACTACATTTTGGTCTTGTGAGGTTAGCAGGTATGTGTGTAGTCCCACGATTGCAGATCTATACATATAATCAATTTCAAGGAGGCCCATTCCTTCTTTGGAATGGGGAATATATTTGGTGAGCATGAAGCATCCTTGTTTTCCTGTCTAATTTATCCAACACATTTTGGGGCCAGTCAGTCACTCCAAAACTGTAAGTTAGGACAAGAAGAGTAAATTGATTTATAGCTTGAATTTTCTTCCTAGATGTCAGTGCTGTTTTCAGGATTCATTTAAGTTTTCTGAAATATTCCTTACTAAGTTTTATTCACATTTGTTTGTGTTTTATTGTTGATCCTTCATCAGTTCCCAAATCCTTTTATATCACATTCTTGTCCCAAACTGATGTTTTCCTGGCAATGCAATTTTCCTGCTTTAAAGGTTACTTTTGCACATTTATCAAGACAAACTGACATTCGTATATCATCTAAAAAAGTTTTGACAACTTGCAGTTGTGCTTTCAGTTCTTCATCTCAGATGTACAGTTTTAAATCATCGACAAAGAGTAGGTGAGAAGTTTTTACACTTTGTTGTTTTCTAGGAGCCAGATTATAGCCATAGCCTAAGCTATTTAAACAGCTCAATGGATTAAGGGCAAGGCAGAATACTAACGGTAACAGAGAGTCACCCTGAAATATCACCCTTTGAATTTTTATCCCTGGGATAACAATTTGTCCTTTATCATGGCTTAATTGCAAAGTGGTCTGCCACTGTTTCATGGTCATTGTAATGTAGTCAGTCAGTGTGGGGTGTATCTTATACATTTTTAACCACTCTGTTATCCATGAATGAGGGATACTATCATATGCTTTTTGTAGTCAATCCATTCTTCCCCTTTTTACAGTTCTCCACTATGACTTCATTTAACAATAAATGATCCTTTGTTCCCTATGACTTTCTTTTATTGCCCTTTTGTTGTACTGCCATAATTGAATTTTCTTCTAAATGACTATAAACCTTCGGCATCAATTCCCGTTTATAGTTTATTCGTCGTCAGAAGGCAAGTTATTGGTCTATAATTTTTAGGGTAGCTTACATGTTCACTCTTAAGTAGGAGCATTGTTTTGCCTGTTGTTAACCATGTTGGTGTATGTTCTGGGTGCGCATATAAATAGTTTTAACTCATGGCTAAATTAACCAGAAGTTAGGTACTGCATCTGGGCCTGGGGTTTTCCAATTAGAGGCTTTTCTTAACTTTGTTTCAATCTCTCTAGCTGTTACTTCATTCCATTTCATATCCTGTACCTTTAAACTTCTTATTCTTTCTTTTTCTATCCATTTAGCATATTTCTTATGTTCCACAGGTCTTCATAGATACTTCTCCAAAATGTATCTATTTCTTCTTTTTTTGGCAGTCTTTCAATTCCTTTTACCTTATTTCCCAGTTCTCTATAAAACCTTTTTGGGTCATCAGTAAATTACGTATTTTGCACTTTTCCTTTATATTTATCATTGTATCGTCTAAGTTTTTCCACCTGTGCTGAAATTTTTAGTTTGCTATTTGCAATAGTGCATGATAGATCCTGGTCTGTTCTAATATTGTGCATTGCTTTTATCACATCTATCTTTCTTAGTATTTTTGTTGATGTATTCCTTCTTCTATAGTTGTGACACTTTTTGTCTTAATTCCTTTATAATTTTCTCTGTTTGATATTTCCATGATGGTATTCAATTTCTCCCCTCTCTTTCCCTCACTATCCTGTGTTCTTATGGTAGAACTTTATCAATTATGAATTTAGCTGCACAGTAATATATCCTGTTTACTTCTGTTATAGCACATGGATCTCTATGAGCAGTCATAATTACTGTGTTTATTTGTTTTACAGATTTCTGACTTTTTGGGTTTTATTAACCGTCTGCAGTCTATTTCTTTCATTGATCTTAATATATATGTCCATGTCCATTAAATCAAACAATTCTTCTCTTAGCTCATTTTCTTCCAAATTGAGGGCACATTCTTTGTTTTCCAGTTCCTGCGGGCATTCTGTAGAAGGGTCTATAGCATCTTCCTGTGACACAGTCTTGTCAATTTCATCATTGTGCCATCCGTTGCTCTTATCATATAGGAACTCACTGGCCTATCACGCCTCAACATTGACTCAGAGTTTCCACAGTTTCCTTTTCCTTCCCTGGCTGTCTAGCTCCAAGTGAATGTTTATGCTGGTTTCCTGTGGAAGGCTCCACATTATCTTCATATGGCACATGACCCATTGCTTCCTGTTCCACTGGTTTCCCCTTAATTTGGATATCCATTATTCTATCCTGCTGTGGTACTTTCTGAATTAGATTTTCTACACTAAATCCTTCACTTTGCAGGTACTCCATAACCTCAGTTTCTATTTCTTTAACTTCTCCATTACTGATCTCCTTTTCTACTTTTCTTGTTTGTCTTCTTATTTTTTCTATTGTAAAGTTTTCCATGTCCATATTCCTTTGACTGTATTTCTCTTTAAATATCTTTGGTGCTGCTCTTTTTGTATTAGTTTTACTTTATCCTTTGCGTAAATATTACACCATATTAAATGTTTTTCTTTCCCATGTCCATATTTCTTCTTCAGATGTCTCCTGATCTTCCTGTTTCTCCCTACTTTGGGGACTCGCTCCATCCTGCTGTTGTAATCTGTTAGACCTTCTACATCAAATCCTTCACTTCTCAGACACTCAATAACTTCAACTTCTATTATTTAACTTCTACTTTACTGATCTTCTGTTCTACGTTCCATCTTTGTGATATTATTTTTTTTTATTGTAACATTTTCCATATCCGGATGCGTTTGCCTGTATTTCCCTTCAAATATCTTTGGGGCTGCCTTTTCTACATTGATTAATTTGGCTTTCTCCTTTGTATAGATATTGCACCCTATCAAATCTTTCTTTCTTTCCCATGTTCATATTTCTTTTTTATACTTTTCAAATATCTCTTGGTTTTGTTGTTTATATTTTTGCAGTTCCTCAGATGTTTCTTTTTCCAAACAGATCAAAGTTTCTTTATATATATATATATATATATATATATATATATCTATATATATATATCTATATATATATATATATACTGTTTTTCACAAATATGTTGTATTAATGAACACAAATTTTCATTTGAAACTTCTGACAGTTTTTCTTATGGAAGTATTTTTATTACCTCTAATTTCTCTCTTGTTTTGTATTTCTTGTGTCTGGAAATTCTGGGCTTTTTGCATAATAGTAACAATACATAATTTCTTTCTTATCCTCAATACTCCACTTAATCACCCTTATGGCTCTTCTTTGGCCTATCAGTTTTTGTGATTTATGTGGACTGCTACTTCGTCTACAACAGGGGGGCCATCCTCCCCCTGGGCCTGGCCTCGCCCCATTGTAGACAGTGGCGGCTGGTGACTTCAAATCAAGGGGGGGGGCTGCCAAAGACAGAAGAATGGGAGAGGCCAATGGGAAGGGGTGTTACCAGTGAGAAAGAGGTGGAGTTATGGTACAGTGGGCTCAATGCTCGCCATGCTTACCAATTTACATGAAATAAATGCTCGGTCACTATTGCATGTGCTGAATACTCTACACAGTACATTGTTACATGTAAATACAGGTCGGTTTGAAGACTTACCTCTGCAAAGTATGCATTTTCTGCTGATTTATATATATAATCCATACACATATACATGTACACACACACACACACACACACACACACACACACACACACACACACACACACACACACACACACACATGCACACATATAGACACACACACACACAATATAAAAAGTGTACACACCCCTGTTACAATGCTAGGATTTTCTGATATTAAAAAAAAAGAGACCACAATAAATCATTTCAGAACTTTTCCCACCTTTAATATGACCTATAACCTGTACAATTCAATTGAAAAACAAATCAGTTAGGGGAAAAAATATAAAAAATTAAAAACATAGTCCAAAATGCTGGTTGCATAAGTGTGTACACCCTTAAACTAATAACTTTGTTGAAGCACCTTTTGATTTAATTACAGCATTGTCTTCTTGAGTATACATCTGCCATCAATTAAAGAGACTCTGATTAACCCCAAATAAAGTTCACTCTGTGGCAGAAGTAAGATTTAAAAAGTAAATCTCATAAAGAGATCTGAAACTGATGCAAAAGTTACAAGAAAATTTTTTTTTGTTTCTTTGAATTGTACAAGTTCAGTTGCATCACTACCCATTCTGTTTCTGGTTAGAATGACCACATGTACATAACAATGTGCCAGTATACCTGGATTTATAATGACTGTGAATACATAACATTACTAGTATGGCCCAGGATGACCATGTGCATGTTGCAGAAGATGTTTTACAAATACAATCTCTACAGAAAGTATTTGGCACAAGAAAGTAGCTTCATAGCCGTCATCTTTTAAACCAAGTCGACCTTTTTTCATTTCAGTATGTGCTACTGCTTCAGCCCACTATGTGTGAAATGTAAATGTTTTATATAGTCCCCACTTCTTACTAAAATAATAAACTCCTGGGTCAGGGTCACACAGTGGTTCTGAGTGCTCACAGTGTAAATTATCCTACTAAACTGCAACTTATAGAATATTACAATCTCATTTGGATTATCTACATATAGAAACGTCACACATCTGGTAACAGCCCATCATTAATTTACCCACCAAAGCTACATGCTTGACTTGCAGTTACAGAGTTATTAGTACACAAAGACATTTCTCAAAACATTTACAGATTTGTCTCAAAAGATATCACTACTGCGTCTAGTAAAGTGATATATAAACATCTGCCACAATAATTGAGGATTTAGGTCAGTTTATAAATGTCATAAATAAATGTTACTGCTGTGTTTTTGAAAGTATAGGAAGTTGCTGCCTAAACTCTAATTTTTCAGTAAGACTGATATTATGACTAAAACATGCATAGAAATAAACACATGAAGTAGGCAACTGATGATAATTAGAGAAAAGTCCAATTATCACTTATAAAAGATAAGAAATGGACAGAATAAATGTACAAAATTGCTTCATTAATTAAATATGGCACTTCCTGGTATACCACTCCCATCACAACCTACACAAATTTGCTGAACTGCAAAAAATACAAAGCTGTGCACTGACTGGGTAGTCACTTGTTGCTGCTTGGGCTAGTTTGTTTTAAAAAGACTAACCCAGCAAATTGCTAGCACCATAATCAGGAAAGTATCTCCAGCTATGATTAGGGAGCTGCTGTAGCAAAATGCACACAATATGAGTAGGACTAATAATTAGTGCCTCATATCAAAACTTAACCTCTCTTTGGAGCTGAACAAAATTAAACAGAGATGCCTAAGATTAAAATTTCAGACATGGTACAGTCAGGCCGTATATTTTAAATGGAACCTTAAATGAGGCCATATAGAGTTGCTATGAAAAAGTTTCCATATCACACTGGCTAAAAATTAACATGTTGTGAAACATTAAAAAGGTCCTGTTACTGCATCATCCATGAGAAAAAACTCTGTATTCACAGTAAGCTTTAGCAAATGAATCATGTTCTTCAGACTTTGCACTTTTATTAGAAAATAAGTGATTATAACAAATAGTCTCATGGTTGTTATGGTTCTTCTTCCTGTTATGTTATTTGCTTGTTAGTCTGTAATAATTACTACAAACAAAATGGCTCATACTGTATGAGTTATTCAGTTCATATATATGCCACAAATATGACTAGCTTCATAAGCTATAACTACATCTACAAGATTCATGAATGCATTACTTGACAATAATTCATCTGTGTTTTTGAACAACATCCTGTATTCTAATATATTCAACAAACATTTTCATACTGATTATTTATTTATTAAGTTAGCCTACTCAACACCTATGAAGCTACGAACCTATTAATATTTATTAACTGGAGTACAGCACTGATCTTAGGAATATTTTTCATACTCCTCCTTGGAGCTCAGTTTGGTTAATTGACTTGCTCAGAGTCCTAGTTAGGCAACTGGAGGCTGAGGGAATCAAACCTAGGACCACATGAAGTAGCTTCTTAACAGTACATAGGTTTTGCCCTCTGATTTAAGTACCAGGTATTGCAGAAGACTACTTCATATACAGTCTGAAACAAGCTACAACCATGTTCAGTTTTATTAAACATTGCCTACTCACATGGCATCTTTAGTTATAAATCTTTTACCCATCTTGATAACGTGCTCCAACGTATATCTGTTATTTATAGGGCTACAATGACATAGTACTGTACAAACATGTGGCACAGTCTTTAACTGGTTGAAGTGAATCAGCACTCAGGTTCAGAATTCAATGCAAACACTAGTAACTGACTATGCAGAGAGGTGTGATATTCAACTTGAATTCTACAAGAGTATACACCTACCTTGTAAACTTGTTAAAAAGAGTGACTGACTGTGTGCATCTTCGTCTCACTCACAGACTTTTTTTTCTTATTTCTTCGTTCTCTGTCTCGTACGTACCCTGCTACAGCTACTGCTACTGATTGTTTCTCACTCTCTTTTTTGAGAAGAGAGCAAGAACCAATCAGTAGCCACCCAGCCATCCACGTCATGTACGTGACTGTGGACGTGGCAGTCTGATCCCCCTCCACCTTAGTGTGCCATTAAACCATGTAGACCTCTGGGCATCACACTGATGCCTTTTTTCCCCTTAATTCAGACTGCTTGTATGGCAGTCCGGAATGCAGATTTATAAAACACTAAAAAAGAAAAAAAAAAAAACCCTGGAACTCGATGAGGATGCGCAGTTCGAGTTCCGGGACTTTGCGAGTCAGTCGGACTTGCAGCCAGCCACTACATATTAAATTATTATTAATGATTTTTTTTTTAAACTTTTCTTTCTTCACAGCTGGGGGAGGGCTGCAGTCCGATGTCACGAGCCGCCCCTGATTGTAGGAATGTTTCTGTTTTTTTGAGGATTCTACACTGTCATTTCCAGTACTGGCACCAGTGTGCCAACCAGGATTGGGCGCTTTTTTATCCTGGGTCTTGTGCACCCAGCTATCTTTTTTAGTTTTTGACCTACTTCTGTCCATAATATATGCTATACAAATACAGTCTATATATCAGTATCGCATTGGTGAGATTTTGTGAAAGCGGGGTCCGCCTCATGAAGGTACTCACCAAGACTTGATGAATGCAATTTCAACACTGCTACTCTCCTCTTATATTTACAATGCGATGTGCCCATAAAGACCAAGCAGATCTAATAAGTACATAAGTAAAAACAGAACTTGATTGAAAAGCAATGTTATGGACATCAGTCTATTTTAAAGCCTACACATCCCTGAAACATGTCTTTATATAATTAATCCTTATTAGAAAGTGCTCCTTCCATTGCTAGACATCTAACAAGTTTATATTTAGCTTTCTTTCTTTACATTTTAGACAGAGCTGAAGCAGATCACTACAAACTGTGTCATACATTTATTGAGACTATTATTATGCTCGACAAGTCATTTTCTTGAACATAATTAACATAACCTCAGTAATGTTAAGCAGTCCCATCAGTGCAGACTCAACAAATTTACTGTACTGTTTGCTTATGGCTTTGCTCAGTTCTAAATTAACCTTACTCATAATGTGTGCATAATTTGATTTTAATTTTAATTACCTTTTCAAAAAACTAATGTAGTGCAGAACATAATTTTCATTATTCTGTCTTTCCAGTCAGATTTGTGCCTCATTGTATTAATCAGAAATTTAGGTAGTTTAATAGATTATTTTTCAAACACTAATGATGTGGTCCTTCACCTCATGTATGCACTGTCATATGATAATTTAAAATTGTAGTTGAAGGTGGTGGTAGCATGCAAAGTTGAAAACAAATGTTAAAATGTAGTTCATGGTGATTGTTAACATAAATTATAACTTAAGACCCAGGCAAACATAACATTAACAGAAATAAATCAAACCATATTAACATTTTACATTTACATATATTCTACATCACACATATTTTCTTTCTTTCAACTATCATCATTCCCAACATTACATAAATGTTAAACCTCACTCCTCTTCCTCATTCTGAACATTATTCCGCATGTATTGTTCCCACAGTTTCCATTTATTTTTATATAATTTCCTCATTCCCATTTCTAAAGATACCTCTTTTCAGATGTTCTTCATGTTTCACTATTACAGTCATCACCTGTGGGTTATCCCTGCTGTGGTAGCCCTCGGCCGGCCCGAATACCAGAGTAAGTGTTTTTCTGCATCGGCTGCTGTCGCTTGATTACTGATGTTAGGTTGTCAGTGCTATAAAGCAAGGCAGCCGATGCCATTACATCAGTCTTTCTTGCTGTGGAGCCCGTAGCTGAAGCAGTTCCCAAGTGTGCCAGTTGGTCGCTACCAGATTTCGAATTACAGCTGAAAAATGTCTAAAGCTATGTACCCCATTGGGGATCCTTTTTTCTTGCACTAACCGATGTCCGAGAAAGTTAACAATTATCTCACCCGTGGAAAGCAGATCCCACACAGAGACTTCCATTCATACTGCGTCACTTGTTTAGGCCCAGACCACGATGTCCCCCCTGTTGCCGGTTCTGTGCCCTCTTTAACATGAGAACCCTTCGTCGTAGAGCACTTATTATAGGCAGATGTTTTCGTCTTCCCTCTTCGCATTCCAAAATGATGTCCTTCAGCCAACAATCTATAGACATTCCAAAAAAAAGTAGCGATAAAGATAGAGACAGACCACACAAGGCTAAGCCTTCTGACGACGCTACCACTAAGGCCATCAGTTCTCTGGAATTCAGTGAGGCGCTTTCACAGCCCCTGATGCCCAATATGATAGCTACGCAGGCCTCTATTGAGACCCTTTCAGAGTCTGATATGCCACAGAAATCTTCCTCGTCTTCCGAGCCTTTGGTTGTTTCTGCCCCGGTTGGGTCCGGAGCGGCGATGCAGGCACCGGCTTCTGAGGACATTTTTCGCACTACCGATTCTAGACGCAAACTGATGTCTTCTTTTCCGACTACCGTTTCTCTCAGACCAATGGATACTCTTAGGCCTAGAAGCCAGGCCACTCCTAGAAAATCTACCTCTAGCCACCATCTTACTCCTGCTCCACCATCCCAAGCCCAAATGCTTAAGATGGAGGAGGATCTTGTCTCCTGTATCAGGGGTAGTCAGGCCACAACATCTAAAAGGAAAAGACACCCTTCTCCTGAACTAATGATAGAGCAGGATTCTGAGGAATCTGATTATTCAGATTTTGAAGAGGACCAACAACCTCTGACTGCTTATGAGGATTCAGATGCAGAGGAATCCATCCCTTCTATCTCCCCACCAGAAGACCTTTCCTTTGGGGAAACTTTTCACACCTTCAGGGAACATTTCCACTGGGAATCTCAGGACTTCCCTCAGTCTAAGAAAAGACTAAGAGAGTTTCTAGACCTCCCCCAGCACAGACCCCTGGCCATCCCCCCTTATCTTAGAAGTGGTGGATGATTGTTTCCATGAATCCAGCTTAGCTCCTGATGCCCTCCCACCTGCTCCCACTAAACCTGACCGGCATTACAGAAATCCTGCTGCAGACTCAGAGGTCATTACACAGGGGCCTAAAGGAGCTAAGGCTAGTTCTGCAAAGAATCCTATTCCTTCTGGCAAGGATTCCAGAGCTCTGGACAGATAGGGTAAAAAAGTATACAGTTCTGTAACCTTGGCTATCAGAGCACTCAACTGTCAGCTCCTTATGTTAAAATCTCAACAACACACTTTGGAACTGTTAAAGAAAATGATTTCTACCTTTCCTGACTGTGCCAGTTCAAAAGAGTTAGCAGATTTACTGCACTCTACTTGTCAAGTGGCCAAACGCTCATTACACTGTGGATATGATGCCATAGAAGCCTCAAGCAGGGCAACAGTGTCAGGATCTGTCATTAGGAGACGTGCATGGTTGAAGGAACAACTACTCCCTGATCATGTCAAGTCTAAATTAATTGATGCACCCTTGGATATGGACCACTTGTTTGGAGTAAAAGCAGAAGAGGTGCTTAAAGAGATGGAAGACAATGCAAAATCTATGCAAACAGTAAAAGATTTCTTTCAGGTTCAACCTCCTAGGTTCAGCAGGAATTTTCCGTCTAAGCACTGGTCCTTTCATGCACCTAGCAGACATGGGAAAGGTAAGCCCCCCCCCCCCCCCCCAGAGACAGACCACCCAAGCCCCTATCCCAGGGACAGCAGAGAACCAAACACTGAACCACTTCGGCCTCAAAGGCAGGGAGTTCTAAGCCACCCTTCTATGGAAAAAACTCTCAATGACTCCCTCTCCCCCCTCTGCCCTTCTTTCTCTCACTAAAGGCTAGGAGGAAGGCTCTCTCTCTGCAAAGAAAATTGGCTTTCTGTAACAAAGGGACCAATGGGTCTTAAATATAATTTTTCAGAGATACAAATTCTCTTTCAACGAACTCCCAATTCCAAGACAGTACCCAGACTTGCCTCCAAATCAGTGGGCAGAGGCTTTGAAACAAGTTCAAACTCTCATATCCCAGGGGGCAGTAGAACCTATTCCCACAGATCAAACAGGCAAAGGCTTTTATTCCAGACTATTCATGTTCCCAGAAAAGAGGGCACTTGGCACCCCATCCTGGATCTATCCATTCTGAGCACCTCTCTGGTGGTCCCCAAATTCAGAATGCTAACTTTGCAGCAGCTGCTGCCTATGCTGGCAAAAAACGCCTGGTTAGTGACCCTAGACTTAAAAAGATGCCTACCTCCACATCCCCATAAGGGAATCCTGCAGGAAATTCCTGCACTTTAGAGCAGGCATACAACACTTTAAGTTCTCTCCACTACCCTTTGGCTTATCTACTGCTCCCAGGGTATTCACCAAATGCTTAGCCCCGGCCATAGCATTTTGCAGACAGAGAAATATACAGATTTTATAGGGTTCACCATCAGCGAGAATCAAAGCAAGCACCCTCCAGGAGGATCATTTTCTCAGGAGCACTGCTGGACACAGCATCCCAAATGGCCTTCCTATCCCCAGAAAAGCAGAGCTTCCTGCCTCTCTACTTTTACCAAGCTGGCTTTCAGAAGTCACCTCACGGCAAGGAAGTTCCTGCAAGCCTTGGGGTACATAGCATCTTGCATCCTTCTAATACCTCTGACCAGGCTTCACATGAGGAAACTTCAGTGGTATCTAAACCTAAACCTTTGGTGTCAGCAGTCTCAGCCTCTAGAGACCACACTCCCTCTGATCCCCTGTATAAGGGCCAAGTTTCTCTGGTGGGCAGGGGTCTGTGCCAAGAACAAGGGTCTTTCCTTTATCCTCCTCCCTACCGAGCAGACCATCACCACTGATGTCTCAGACATTGCTTGGGGCGCTCACCTAGCAGGAGGTGCACCCAAGGCCTTTGGGGTGCCCAGCACCTTCCCTTACACATCAATCAGAAGAAAATGATGGCAGTACAAAAGGCTCTGACAACCTTCAAACCCCGTCTCAGGTCAGGGGTTCTCCTTATCAAAACAGACAACACCACAGTAATGTGCTATATCAACAAACAGGGAGGGACCCAGTCTTACCCTCTGTGCAGGATAGCCATGAACAGCTGGCTGATAGCCTCCTCCATGGGATTACATGGCAGCTTCACAGAAAAATCTTTTTGGAAGTCACTCAGGAGTGGGGAACTCCGGAGGTGGATTTCTTTGCTTCACTCCTCAACCACCAGCTACAAAAATTCTGTACCAGGGAGTATCACCACCTAGCGTGGAAGGTGGATGTCTTGACCTTCCCCTGGAACACCCTCTTTGTGTACGCATTCCCTCGTCTGCGTCTTATCCCCAAGGTACTGATCAAGATAAGGGAGGAGAGACCAAAGGCCATCCTCATTGCTCCAGATTGGCCCAGACAGCATTGGTACCCCTTATTGCAAAACCTGACATCACAGCCTCCCAGGCAGCTTCCCTTGATCTCAGACCTCCTGACTCAGGTGGGGGGGGGGATGCTGCACCCAGATTTGCAGACTCTCAAACTGTCAACATGGCTAATACCCTACAAGCAAACAGGTCCTAAACATTATCACAGAGTCCAGAAGGCCCAGCACTAGAAAATCTTATGCAGGGAAATGGAAAAGATTCTGCTCCTGGAGCCAGTCCAGAGGGGGCAGTTCCTCACAACCTTCCATCCCTCTTATCCTGGACTATCTAGCGGAGTTACTCAATAGTGGCCTCTCCTTCTCTTCTATTAAAATCCATGCTTCAGCCATTTCAGCTCATTTTGATACAGACCAGCCCCTGTTCTCTCATCCTTTAATTAAACAATTCCTCAGAGGGGCTTCTAATATCAGACTTCCCAGAATGCCACCCATACCAGCCTAGGACCTGAATTATGTTTTGGAGAAACTAACCTTACCACCTTTTGAACCTGCTGTTTCAGTAGAACTGAAATACCTCTCCTGGAAGACTGCTTTACTACTAGCTATCACCTCAGCCAGAAGGGTTTCAGAATTTCAGGCACTGATGGCCATTGAGCCTTTCATCATTTTCCATGAAGAAAGGGTCTCCCAGAGGACTAACCCCTCCTTTATGCCCAAGGTGGTATCTGATGTGACTTTCAACCAGGCCATACATCTACCCACCTTCCTTCCTAACCCTCAAAACGGTGGGGAAAGAATTCTGCACTCACTAGACGTGCACAGACAGCTCAGATACTACCTGGACCGTACTAAACCCTTCAGGAAAACAGACCAACTTCCTGTCAGCTTTGCCCCAGGGGCAGAGGGGAAGCCTATTTCCAAGCAAACCATTTCCAAATGGATATCACACTATATCCATTTCTTCTGCAAATTACATGGGAAACCACCCTCTAAGTCTATTCATACCCATTCCACTAGGGCAGCCTCCATTTCCACAGCATTCCTCAGAGGAGTTCCCACCAGGGACATCTCAGAAGCTGCCACCTGGACCTCTGTCCATACCTTTACAAAGCATTACCACCTACCACTTTTCTCTAAGGCTAGGGCAGGGCTTGCCTCTGCAGTTCTGCAGGGCATGCTTACCCATGCCTAGGTCTCTAACTAATCCTTCCTCCCCTCTCATCAACTTTGGGAATCTTCCCACAGGTGATGACTGCAACAGTGAAACACGAAGAACATAGAGTTGTGTACACTTACCATAAATGTAGATGCGCGAGTGTATTCACTTTTGCAGTCCTGGTTTCCCTCCCTCCTTCCCCCTTATATCCTCTTTCCTTAGAGAGACATAAGCTTCTTATGGTGTCTTTTAGCTACGAGGACCATGTTACCATATTTCCTTGGGCTTCTGACTGGTTAGGGCAAGAAAAACTGATGTAATGGTGTTGGCTGCCTTGCTTTATAGCACTAATGACCTGATGTCAATTATCAAGCGACAGCAGCCGACGCAGAAAAAATATTGACTCTGGTATTCGGGCTGGCTGAGGGCTACCACAGCAGGGGTAACCCACAGGTGATGACTGCAGCAGTGAATACACTCGAACATCTACATTTATGGTAAGTGTACACAACTGCACTTTCTTGTATCTCTTTTATACTATTCAGTACTTCAAATGCAGGTGGTTTAGACTTTGATTTCCATTTTGTGGTAATTACTTTTTTGGCATCCAACATAATTAAACATAATAAGACCTTACCATGTCCAGGCAATTCAGATTCTGTTTCCCAGCTCAAAAGTAATTTCTTTAGTAACAATCATTTGCTCAGCCAATATTTTTGACGGAGTAATCTGCAGGGATTTTTTTAAATCTGCCAAATCATTATACTCTCAAATTTTTTTCCCAGTTACCCCTTTCTTCCCCACCACACCTCCAACATTTGCTATCTACCGGAGGAAAAATTCTTTGAAATCTGCTTGGAGTATAAAAGCACATATGCAAACACTTCCAAACGAATATCCTGAACCTTCTGGACTTTGTTGCCTACTTAGGAGCCATAAATATGCCCCCCCCCCCGTTATTCTCTTGCAAATTGCGTTTACAGTCTGTCTTCCCAATCTTTTCTAACCTCCTCTGATTGGTTGTTATAGCTGTCATGCAATATTGTATATGTCCTACTTATTATCCCTTTATGACAGCAAGTTGTGTTCTAGGTTCAGCTAGAAATTCCACCAGAGCAGATATTTCATTTAAGATTTCCCTGTCCCTTCTGTCTGCCAGAACACTGATATCAGTTCCTAGTGGGGACGGTGGTCCCTAGCCTGCAGACCAGATGTCTTCTTGACTCTTACCTTTCCGTTTCTAGTTATTTGCTCCCAGTACCTTTGTTCCTTTTCCAGTTTTCACCAATAAATTCCAGTCCTCACGTGTCTGTTTTCTGTATCCCTACTTGCAGCCATGCCTATTGGTAAAATCTCCTTTCTCCACTCTCATGTTGGCTTAGTTCTTAGAATACTTTCTGCTACTTTATGAATTTAATAGTATGTATAGTTATTTTCCTTAAGGATCTGTTTCCAAATCCCACGGTCTCTTTTTTCTTAAACTTCCTTCCTGCTTCATCATCATCCCTTTCCATTTTGAATTATAACCTTCTCTTGTGTTATGTATATGAGCCTTAACTGTGTAACTCTAAAATATCCCTCCAAATCAGGTAATCCTAAGCTACCGTGTTCTATTGAAAGGATCAACTTATCCCACTTAACTCTTGCCCTATTCCCCTCCTGGATAAATTCCTTCATATTAATTATTGCCCACAACATATCCTCTCTTTGATAAATTGTATATGCAATTATTAGTTCAAAAAGTATTTTCCTTGTATTCAAATCTGTGAAAAAAATGTTTTTTTTTTTTATTATTCGACCTATGTTTGTTGAAAATACTCATAATCATGAGCATTTGCCTTATCATATTAACATAAAATATTTGATATCTTTTTTAACATACAGTATTTCTACAGTAAAGGTATATATCTTACAACTAGTAAATGCCTGTAATATGTATTTACTTTCATATAATAGTGCACATAATCATATAACCAATACCGTATCACATTGCAGATGAAAAAAAGATTCAGCACTTCTATATGGCTAATAAATCACCATATTTAATAAAACACAGATGTATCCAAAACGTCTCTCTCTCTTTCCCAGTCAAATCTATTGCAAGCAATAATATTCTCAGAAAACAACAAAAAACCAACCACCTCAGCTGAAGTTGTATATTTTATTTTCTCAGGTAAGCGTTTTCATGGTGTTGCACTTCATCAGACCATGTAAAAATTCACAAATACACAGTTTAATTAAAAACAGCAAACTCATACAATTAGTTAAAATTAATAAACATGGAGCTCTAATTAAAATCAATGATGTAGCCTCCTAGCCTTAAGTGCCAGTTTTAAAGTTACATTCCCATTAAGGCCAAAGCCTTTGTCTGCCTGCAGCAGTAAAATCCATTTTTATTAATCACATTCCATTCTGTCTGTTAAATTACCCTTTCTAATATTTATGGTTTTATTCCAGCACATTTTTGTAAAAATGCTTGTTTTAAAATTCTATCAAATTACTCAGTTATATGATCTATAATACATGTCCGTACTACTACCAATCACCCTTGTCCCCCAAGGGTCCATATTAGGCCCCCTCCTTTTCCTCAATATTCATTAATGACCTACCCAAAGTCATCCCTGAAGCAACATGTATTCAGTATGCAGATGACTCTACCCTAATCTGTTCTGCCACCACCCCCTCAGACATGCAATCCCTATCCCAGAGCACATTCAACAAAGTAGAGATCTGGTTCAATAATCGCCATCTCCTATTGAATCCCAACAAAACCAAACTAGTACTTCTCTCCCCTACCCGAAAAAAACCTCATCACCGAATATTACAATCTCATCCAATAATGGCACCGTAATCTCTCCAAATCCATCTACAAAACTTCTTGGTGTAATAATAGATAATAACCTTATATTTGACACTAATATCGATTGACACTAATATCGACAAAACCATCAAAACAGTTAACAAAGAACTAGTCTCCCTATATAGGATTAAACCATTTCTAACCCCACTGGCCAGAACAGCCATAGCTAGAACACACCTTCTATCAACCCTTCTCTGTGCCTCTCCCATTTTCCTAAACCTACGGAAAGCTAATCTAAACAAATTAGCTAGCTGCCACAACAATATAGCTAGATTCTCCACAGCCACAGCATACAGAACCCATCACTGTCAAAATCTTCAAACATTGGACTGGCTAGAGCTACCCAATCAACTCCAGTAGAACCAACTCATAGTTATTCATAAAATCTTCTACCAACCTAACAGTACACCCATTCTGGCAAATATTATCACCCCCTTCTGCAACCTACCATCTCTCCGCTCATCTAACAAGATGCAAGTTCAATCTGCCAAAGCCAACAACTCAGCTGGAGAATCACTTCTCTCCAACTCAGCTGGTAAGAAATGGAATGCACTCCCCCCAGATCTTACCACTATAGCCTCCTTACACCAATTCAAAACATCCCTAAAGAGTCACGTAAACAAGCATTGGCTACGTCAATGTCTAGACCCAGGCTAACTCGACTTACATGCAATTCTTGAAGGCAAATAATACAATTTGGAATAAACCTTCTACCTAAACCCACCCTAATTATAACTACTTCTCTATAACCTTCAGAACAACATTCACTAAATCCTACCTAACTTCCTATAAACAACTTTAGAATGATGTGTTTCTAACTCCCTACACTAACATTTAAATGCCTTATCTGTACCTCCTTTTGTGTATCCTATCATCGTAGCTTTTATACAAATATGTGTTCAACCTTTCTACATCCAATCTCCAAGAACTCTCCTCTTAACTAAACACCTTTTTCTCACTAACCACCTTGTTTTCTCCGGGTAGTCACTCATGTCATCTATCATTGTATCATGCCATTCTATACACTCAAAT
This sequence comes from Protopterus annectens, assembly GCF_019279795.1. NCBI lineage: Eukaryota > Metazoa > Chordata > Ceratodontiformes > Protopteridae > Protopterus > Protopterus annectens. Next base: position 931,455,011 of record NC_056734.1, read on the forward strand.
GCTTTACTGTTATTGCTGTAAATATGTAATACTACTATTGCTGTACATGTGTAATACTATAAACCTACAATGATCTTAAACTTCAATGTAACGATGTATATATATATATATATATATATATATATATATATATATATATATAAAACCTCCTATTGAAATTTTAAGATGTTACATATTTTAATGTAACCATGAATATTGACAGTTATCTTTTTGTACATGTGGAGCTTTTCTCCCCGGGCCTCCGCTGAAAATGGACATGTATCCAGTCGGACTTTCCTGGTTAACAAATGTAAAATAAAAAAAATAAATTAATATTTCACCATATTTTACAGTAATTAAGCATCTTGTCCAAAGCCAGATAAAAATAAGAACTTGACTTCATCGTATTAGAGTGCTTGTCATAAAGAAGTGCTCAGTCATGTAATACTTTACTGTAGCTCTGTTGCAGGTGCATATGTTGCAGCCAAGTCATTATCAGAAGTAAATCATGTAGCAAACTAATCATGTAGGTCATACTCTGCACCACAACATAAGTTGTTTTCCCCTAACATTTAATTCCTCTTTTTGAGATGCTCATTTTCAAATGCATCATTTCTGGTGTAATATCTGTTTCATCACTTAAATTAGTCTAGATGCAGTTGTTCATAGTTTTCCAGATTTTTTCCTTACTGTATTGGCCTTTGAGAACCTTAATTATATTACAGATTTCCATGTTGATGATGCTTGTAATTGCTGTTTTTGAATACTGTTAATAGAGAAAGTAAGCTAAATGCAATTGGTAGACTGTTCCAAAGTTTCAAAAGTCATCGAGTAATGACTATTTTCCCCATTTATTTTGTTATATCTGTTTATTTAAATAAAGACAGTATGAACAAACACATGGCACTGGACTTTAAAAACAAAATAAAACAAGAAAGAAATCCAAAATTCACTGCATCGTTCCTTCAAGCCAACACTTCACACAGAGTGAGTGCTTTCATCTGTTAACATTCAGACTTCTTCTGACTCTGACTACAGGATAAAACTCAGCTCATAACATAAATATAAATAAAAATCATGACATCATCTAAAACACATCCAAACAAGTCTTTTCTTTAAAAACATTTCTTTCACTTGATCGTAATGCAATGGACACGTGCTGTCCTGTCCCTTCTTTAAAATCATTTCTTGTACTTTATCTTTAAGTCTCTGTTTATTTAAAACACATTTAAAATTAATGTGGTCGTTGAAGCTTACAGAATTTGTGGCATTTAATCTTATTTGCCACTTCTCTTCCTTTGTGTCTAACATATTCTTAGCATCTCCACCCCTAATCGGCTTTTGTAGCATCTAACATGTAAAAAATAAACTTTTTAAAATTTCTGCATTTCGAAGTATGTCTGTGCAAAGCATTTTTCCATTTTTCTTTTTATTTGCATGGCATTGTTCATACATTTTTATTTTTCAAGTCAGTTTCTTAATATTCCTGCTCAGATAAAATGCCTTGGCATGACAAACACTCAGCAACATAAATTACATTAAAAGTACTACAGTTGCAGTATTTTGGTGCAGCATAACTTATTCCCATGTTCAAACAGAAAAAAAGGACCGTTTGCCACAAACTCCCATTGATTGTATATATTACACAAACATGTTCCTTGTTATTTTTAAATCGCTTCCTTCCGTTTCCCCTTTTTGTCTTTCAAGAATATTCTTAATGCCGTAACTTTTTTTTTTATAATAATGGGTGCTGCATCCACCACTTTATTCGGACTTCAGCATCTCCAGCCAAAATTTGCACAACACAATTTCAAATTAACATCTTCTTCATCTCTGTCAGTCAATAGTAAGAGGTCAGAGGGTCAAGATTTTTAGCCTAACTACAAATGATTCTGAATTTGAGAGAGAAATGTCAGTCTAAAAAGAATGTTTAAAGAAAAGGGATACCATTTAAATGTCATTGAGGAGATGGTCAGTGATATAGAAGAAAGAATAACATTTCAGTATAAATCATTGACTGAGAAAGGGGTAGAAGATGCTAATCCCTCTGTGATAGTTGTTAATGATGCAATCAAGTATACTTCAGGATTAGTATTGACTTCATACACTTTGATACATAATGATGAATAACTGATGGATTTTGGCACATTATTGTGTAATATTAGAATAACATCCCAGGGATATAGTGGTGCATCAGAGTGCTAACATGCTCTGTGTATATGCCAGAAGGACAGGGTTTGAATATTTCCTTTGAAACATGATATTATGAATATGCCTGTTTTTTTCCCTGCTGCACATCTTTTGTGCTGCAGAATATTGTTTTATTTGTTTTAAGTTCCGTTAAGGAAAGATATAAAGAATATTCCTGGTATGTAGTGAAACCCCAATTTTGCAGGATTTGCTCATTATTGTAGGAGAGTGTGGAGTTATGGCAGCCCTCCCCGACACATACCTTCGTGTACACGCATACACACACACACACACACACACACACACACACACACACACACCTCCCTTAACCCGATCACACTTACATGAGTGGCCATGTTACTTAGAATATTTCTGTTAATCGCTTGGCTGCATAAATCCTTACCACGGGCAGTTCCAGGGGGACATCACATAGCTAATTAGCGAGGGAATGCCTCATTAGCATTTAGCAAGGTTGCAGAGACAGCCCACTGTGATGCATCACATCTTCATGCTAAAACAGTAAGGTAGGGCAATCTCTGAATCAAAATGCTTACTGTGAGTTGTACACCCCGTGGTACAACTATTAGTGACCTTTCTGAATCTGAACCATATTTTAGGAATGGAAAGAGTCTGTTCAAAACATGTCATCACTACATATTTCTGTGAGAGTCAAAAAGCATCTGAACAGTCATCCACACTTATAGGAGAATGTCATAAATACATGTTTAAGTTTGTACATTTTGGAGACTGCAAATCTTCACATTGCTGTATATTTCAGTTCTGTAAAGACCTACATTGTATTGTTTGATATATTAATAGGATAATCCAAGAAAATAGTGCCCAGTTGGCATGAACAATACCATAAGCTCCACACAATACTTCCACTTTACAAAGTCTTTATTCCTTTAAAAAGTTTAGTGCTTTCATCCCTTGTGTAACACTCTGGGACTTCTTCACTACTAATTATAACAATGAAGTCACCTGCTTTCTATACATAAAATCAATCAACAATTAGTATTAATCAGCAATTAAATATTTAAATATTTAAATGTCAAAGGGACATCTGAAACTCCATAGAATGCTTAACCTGAAAAACAAATAAAAAGCCATATTACCACTGTAAAAATTCCTACATTTAAGTACTTAAAAATGTGTGAAATACAAAACCCTAAAACTTTAGAAGAACATAATAAATTATGTATTTAGAACAATGAAAAAATATTTATTAAAAGTCCAGGGCTTTCCTTTTTAACACAGGTAACAAAGATACAGTCATTAAGTCCTGGTTCAACAACTGCATAAAGTCTTGTAATCCAATGAAATTCTCTTAAATCAATTTGGAGTTCTCACCAACCACCCCTTGTACTATGTGGAATTACTTCCAATATTCCAAATTTGAATTTGGTTTCCCCTTGACAAGTGAGTGTGTGTCTGTATAGGGCATTCTTGGTGTTACATTTAGCTATAGTGTACAGGTGTTCATGTACTCTAGATCTAAATTTCCTCTCTGTTTTGCCAACATAAAAATTGTTAAATGTTTGACCGATGGAAATGTAAATAATACCTTTTGTATTGCAATTACCTCTTTGTAAGCTGACCCCATGCCTCCTTCCTTTTAAATATACCACATCACTGTCAAGGTTATAGGGGCATTGGTTACAATGACCATACTTAGTTGCCAATGGTTTTGGTGCATTTGCTTGTTCCATAAGATATTTAATGTTCCTGCCTGTTTTGTTCACAAAACGTGATGCTTGTATTATAAAAAGAAATTATGTACTCACCATAACGTTCCATCTGAGTAGGTAACTTCATTTGTCATCAACCTGTAGGTATCTGATCCGACCCGGCAGCTTTCCAAGCTGGAGATCCAAGCTCCAACCTCCTCGCTCCTCCCCCTTACCCATAACACCCTGCCACCTCCTTCCAATCCCCAGATTGCGTTTGCCCATCTATCTAATCTTGCCATGACAAAACAACAACCTGGAGAATCCTAACCTAAGGATTAACAAATGACCTGGACAAACCATCCTAGTGTTCAGGAACCAAAGAACCAGGTTAGGGGGAAGGAGGAAGGGTTGGTTGATGACAAATGAAGTTACCTACTCCGATGGAACGTTATGGTGAGTACATAACTTCTTTATCTGAAGCAGGAAATTTCATTTGATCATCAACCTGTGGGACAGAGTCCCCAGCTACCAAAAACTTGGGAGGTCCTCAAGGAAGGATATTCCGGAGCACTGCAGAGCCAAAAGCCGCTCTTCCTCTAGACACTAAATCCAAGTTATAGTGGGAGATAAAGGTATGAGAGGATGCCCAAGTAGCCGCAGAACAAATGTCATCCAAGGGAATTCTCGACCAAAATGCAGCAGATGTAGCCATAGAACGGGAAGAGTGAGCGTGAACCCCAGTAGGCTCTGGCAGGCCAGATAGTTTATATATGAGCAGAATGCAATTTGAAATCCATCTGGCCAGAGACACCTTAGACACAGGCTTACCCAAGAAGGGTTTAGCAAAAGAGACAAAGAGCTGATCAGACTTGCGGAAGGCCTCTGTTCTGTGTAAATAAAAACGGAACTGTCTATGAACATCTAACAAATGAAGTTTGTACTCCCCTTTGTTTTGATAGTTAGGGAAAAAACTGGAAGATTAATGGACTGATTGATGTTCGTTTCGGAGGCCACTTTAGGTAGGAAAGATGGGTTAGTTCTGAGAGAGACCCTGTCCTTATGGAAAACCAGATACGGGGCTCTAATACAGAGAGCTTGAAGCTCCGACACCCTTTTAGCCAAGGTAATGGCTACCAAAAAGGCAGTTTTCCAGCACAAAAATTTCAAATCAACAGAAGCTGAAGGTTCAAAAGGTGGTCCAGTTAGAGCTTGAAGGACCAAGGTTAGATCCCATGGAGGGACGGGGTTCCTAACAGAGGATCTCAAGAGAAACATACCTTTGAGAAAGGTCTTACAAATCTTGGTGGAAGCGAGGGGACTGAGATTATCTCCAATGTGAAAATGCGAGGTGGCAGCCATTTGAACCTTTACAGTAGAAGAACTGGCCCCTTGCTGAAAAATATATAATAGAAAATCGAGCACTGCTGGGATGGGAGCAGTGAAAGGGTCCAAATTCCTATGAGATGCCCAAATACAAAACCGCTTCCATTTACTATTGTAAACCTTCCTGGTAGAAGGCTTATGCGCTGCCACCAGGATAGATCTAACTGCAGACGAGATACCGGGAGTCCTAGCAACTAATGGAACTGGATCGACCACGCTGAGAGCTTGAGATCGGTCAGGTTTGCGAGTTTCAATCCCAAAGGATGAGATATTAGATCCGGGATGGGATCCAAGATCCAGAGAGGAGCTATAAGATGAGACCGCAGGCACAGGAAACAGGTTTGACAAGGCCAGAATGGGCCTATGAGGATAATCTTGTTCCCCAACCGACGAGCTTTATGTAAGAATTTCGTTATCAATGGAAGAGGAGGATAAGCATACAGAAGACTGAGTGGCCAAGCATGGACTAGAGTGTCTCTGGGGCTTTTCCTCAGAGGGGGAATTAGAGCAAAAATCTCGCTGCACTTCGCATTGGAAGGAGACGCGAAGAGATCGCAGCAAGGCTGACCCCACTTGCGAAAGATCTGTTTCTCTACTAAGGTTTCAGAGACCACTCATAAGGTGAGAGGATAGTTCGACTTGTCTGCTAGGATGTTGGACTGACCCGGAATGTGAATTACTAAAAGAAAACGGTTGGTGGACATCGCCCAATCCCGCACTCTCATGGCTTCTCGACAAAGAGGGTAAGACCTGGTCCCCCCCTGTTTGTTGATGTACCAGACCACCGACATGTTGTCTGACTGAATCGCAATAGTCCCTGGAGGGAGAAAGGCATGAAGGGCTTGCAACGCTAGAAGCACCGCTCTCATCTCCAGAACATTGATATGCAGAACGGTCTCTGTCTGAGTCCACATACCTTGAACAGTTCTGCCCATGTAATGCCCCCCCACCCAAGGCAAGAAGCGTCCGTGGTCACTGTGGCTTGGGGTTGTGGCATAACAAAAGGTCGTCCTTCCCGAAGCCCTCGGGAGTGGAGCCACCACATGAGGGAATTTCTGCAAACTCTGCTGAGAGGAATCGGTAAGTTCAATAGGTGGTGAAGGATGGACTACTGAACCTGCAATGTCCACTGGAGAATCCTCATGTGCAAGTGAGCTAAGGGTGCAAGGTTGATTGCAGCTGCCATGGACCCTAGTGCTCTCAGGACTAACTCCGCTGATGGGGCAGGTGACTGAAGAAGGGCTAAAATGTGTAAGGTCAAACTGCGAAGTCTGTCTGACGTCAAGAATCCTTGGTCTGAAGCGTGTCTATCATGACCCTTATGAACTCCAAGACTTGAACTGGTTGAAGGGATGACTTCTTCATGTTTATGGTGATCCCCAAATGGGATGCTAGAAGTAGGAAACAATCCCTGGCTAAGCAGAGTAGATGCCTGGTGGGGGCGGTAAGGAAAGACCTGTATTCCCTGAAGTCTCAGGTGGGCCGCTACAACTGCCATGACCTTGGTGAACACCCTGGGGGCTGTGGTGAGACCGAAGGGTAGGACCCTGAACTGGTAATGACTGGCCCCCAGCCGGAAGCGGAGAAACCTCCTGGAACGTCTGTCCATGAGAATGTGATAGTACACATCCTTGAGGTCTATAGAGCACATCCAGTCCCTCTCCTGCACCAGGGGCAGAATGGATTGAAGCGTGACCATCCGGAATTTTTCCTTGGCAATGAAGAGTTTCATTGTTGAAAGGACGAGGATCGGCCTTAAGTCCCCTGTCTTCTTTGGCACCAAAAAGAATCTGGAGTAATTGCCTAGTCCGGATTGTCCTGGGGGGACGTGCTGGATGGATCTTTTTTTCTAGCAGCTTTTTTACTTCTAAAGCTGCAGCCTCCCTCTGACTGGGTGGTACATCGAGGAGGCGCCTCGACTGAGGATGCAGATTTATATAAGGGATAGAGTAACCTCTGGATATTATTCGAAGCACCCAGCGATCTGATGTTATGGACTCCCATTGGGCCAAGTGCCTCAAAAAACGCCCCCCGACTGCCTCCAGAGAGGAGCAGTCGGGCAACTGCATGGGTCTGTCAGAAAAAGGTTCCCGCGACCCAAAATTTTTCAGCCCCCTCTGCCTCTGGGCTGGCATCCACCTTGTCCCCCTCTGCCTCTGAAGGACGAAGGGTCCGGACCGTAACAGGACTGCTGAGACTTTTGGAACCACATCTTCTTTTGTCCTCTCTGGTTCCTAGAAAAGGACCTTTGAGGAGCCGAGAAGCAGACTCAGACAGCATACAGCGTCTTCCCATCTTTCTCGCTCTGAACCAATGTGTTGCGGATGGTCTTCCCAAACAGAGTAGAACCGTCGAAGGGTGTGTTCGCGAGGGATGCCTTGAAAGGTTCCGCAAAGTTGCAAAGCCGGAGCCAGGTGTGACGCCTTAGGGCGATACCGGACCCGCTGGCTCTAGCGGCGCCTTCCACGGCATGGGAAAGTAGCTGCATAGACATGTTAGAAACAGATTTCAGAGTGGTCATGTGAGCCGAGAAAGTCCGTTTGTCCTTGGCCGACATGGCCTCAGGGGAAGACTCAGCATATTCTTTTACCAGATCCTGCTTAAGTCTAATCACATGGGCCAAATAATTCAGCGCCCTTATAGAAAAGGTAGCTGAAGCAAACATCCGCTTTCCGATACGATCCATCGTCTGAGACTCCTTATCAGGGGGATGGATCGAGGAATTATCCTTAGCAAGTTCCCTCTTAGTGGCTGCCGCCACCACCATGGCATCTACTGGGGAACCCTTACTCCAAGCCGTCCTGTCCACAGGGGGACTAAGAATCCTGTCTGGCCTCCTAGGGATTGGCTTTACAGTGTCTGGCTCCTTCCATGCCCTGGTAGTGATGAGGTCAAGCAGGAGGTCAGCCGGAGGGGACACCCAAGAGTTAGATGGGCCTGCATCGAATGCCTCCAGAAACACCGACTCATCTGAGAAAGGTTTTTGGGCTGATCACCCCCCTTTAGGTGAAGCATTTCCATAATGTCTCCAAAGGAGACGTCCTCGGGGGGTGACCAGGGGGAACCTTCCCCTTCCTGCAAATCGGTGTCCTCCATGAGGGACTCAGGGGAGTCCAAGTGCCTCCTCTTACACTTAAATTTGTGAGGAACCTCCTCGGTGGGACTATCCGAGGAGGGCTTGCTAACAGGGCCTTGTTCCGCCAGTGGAACGGGCTGGGGCCTCAACGCAGGCTGTCCCTGGAAGACCAGCCCAGCTGCAAGGGAGTAGGGGCGGAATCCGAAAGAGTAGAGGGTCTCGAACCTCTCGAGAGAACCCTCTCCACCACGTCGAAAGCAGAGGGTGAACCAATCTCTCTGGGTTCCGTGGTTAACACCCTCGGATCCGGCGTGGGGATTGGTGTCTGAGCTGAATCACTCAGACCCAAGAGGAAAGTGTGCTCCGACCGAAACGGAGCCGAGAACACACTGGCCTCCCCAGATCCGACGCACGGTTCTCGGCCCTGAGAGCTCGGATCCGAAAGGGGAATCTGACAAACTCGAGGGCATGGCCGGTGTTGAGGTAGCTATAACTGTCGACGCCGACTCCCTGGCTCCAGGTCTACTCGGATCCGAAGGCTCCGAAAGCCAATAGTGGATCGGAGAAGGAGCAATCAGGGCAAAAAGTGGGGCTGAACTCCCCCCCGGAGGGAGGAGGCAGCAGCACTCCCATCTGCAGCTGGGGTTTGGAGGAAACGACGCATCATCCGGTCCATATCAGCATCGGAGAGACTGCGGGTCGACTTAGAAGAGGCCACCAAAGCTGGCCGGGAGGGCCGCCGCCGGCTCCGGTGAAAAGCGCGGAGAACGGAGCCGAGGGGAGGAAGGCCTGGAGATCTTCTGAGGTGAGGAGAGCAGCTTGGCAGGCGGGGCCGAGGGGGCAGTGTCTGCCCGCCGCTTGTGGCTTCTATGGCATTTTCAGACTCTGATAAATATCAGGTCTCCTCAAGGAATGAGGTGTTTTAGAACATAGAAAGGTACAGCTATTCCTGGATGATTCCCTTTTTCAGAATGTGATTTCAGAGGAACTATATAATTTTTTGAAAACAGAACACCCTCTAATACCTACAACTTTTGGTATTCCAAAAGTGCATAAATGTATTAAACAGCCCCCATTCAGGATTATAATATCAGCTCGTAATAGTTCGACTTATTCTTTATGCACTTTTATGGACAGAATCTTGAAAGACTCGGTGGATTCTGTCGACCACCTGTTAATGGATTCTTAGGACTTTTTGTCTAAGATTAATGAAATATGGTACACTGATAGTTGTATTTTTTCCACCATTGACGTAGTGGATCTTTTTACCTCTATCCCCCACAGGGAAGGGTTAGATTTATTTTTAGACAATATTAGGGAATTAATTAGATCAAGTGATTCCATGATTAATTTTCTTATGGCAATCATGGAGCACATTCTTACAAACAATCACTTTACATTTGAAAGTGAATATTATAGGCAAGTCCAAGGGGTGGTAATGGGGCCAACATGTGCCCCCATTTATGCCAACTTGGTCCTTTATTCCTGGGAAAAGCAGTATGTTTTTTTCCAGTGTTTACAAGCAACACTGGTTTACATATCGTCGTTTTTTTGGATGACATTTTTATTCTTTGGAAAGATGACCAGGGGGATCTCGAGGGGTTTTCAGAATACATTAATCAACCTTGCACATATTTTAAATTTACATCTCACCATTCTGGTGAATTTATTAATTATATAGATGTGACCATTTCCAAGGATAAGATTAACTTTCCTTTCAAAAATACACAGCAAAGAAACTTTCTCCAACATACCTGGACTTCCAAAGTTGTCACCCCCCCACACACACATTAAGAGAAATATTTTCAAAGGACAGCTTGTGAGAGCTGCAAATGTGTTCCAGCAGAGAGGCATTCTTGAGTGAAGTTGAAGGCATTACTGAAATGTTTAAAGCTAGGGGATACCCCAACAGAATTTTGGATAGTATTATTAAAGAAATGGTTGATGGGTGGGGGGCTAAATATAAACCATTGCTTTATAGTGGTGAGACAGTTTCTAACAGCAAACAAATAGGAAGGGTTGAATATAACACCAGTATGGTTACTCCATTTGGAGAAGGGGAAAGAATCCTAAGGACATTATTAGGAAAAACTGGAACATTTTTCTGGGTAATTTGGAAATATTTAATGTTATAGGACAAGCACCAAGTTTTGTGTACAAAACAGGCAGGAACATTAAATATCTTATGGAACATGCAATTGTACCAAGACCAATGGCAACTAAGGGTACGACTAAGTGTGGTCATTGTAACTAATGCCCCCATATCCTTGACATTGATGTGGTATATTTAAAAGGAAGGAGGCATGGGGTCAGCTTACGAAGAGGTAATTGTAATACAAAAGGTATTATTTATATTTCCACCTGTCAAACGTTTAACAATTTTTATGTTGGCAAAAGAGAGGAAGTTTATATCTAGAATATATGAACACCTGTATGCTATATCTAAAGGTAACACCAAGAATGCCCTATACAGACACACACTCACTTGTCAAGGGGAACCAAAATTCAAATTTGGAATATTGGAAGTGATTCCACATAGTACAAGGGGTGGTTGGAGGGAACTCCAGATTGATTTAAGAGAATTTCAATGGATTACAAGACTTTATGCAGTTGTTGAACCAGGACTTAATGACTATGTATCTTTGTTACCTGTGTTAAAAAGGAAAGCCCTGGACTTTTAATAAATATTTTTTCATTGTTCTTTGTTCTAAATACATAATTTGTTATGTTCTTCTAAAGTTTTAGGATTTTGTATTTCGCAAATTTTTTTAAGTACTTAAATGTAGGAATTTTTACAGTGGTAGTGTGGCTTTTTATGTGTTTTTGAGGTTAAGGATTCTATGGAGTTTTTCAGATGTCCCTTTAACATTTAAATATTTAAATATTCAATTTCTGATTAATATTCAATTGTTGATTGATTTTATGTATATAAAGGAGGTGACTTCATAGTTATAATTACTTCTGAAGAATTCCCAGAGTATTATACAAGGGATGAAAGCGCTAAACTTTTTAAAGGAATAAAGACTTTGTAACGTTGGAAGTATTGTGTGGACCTTATGTTCTTGTTTATGCCAATTGGGCACTATTTACGCGGATTACTGGTTTTTACTAGTGCTCTCTACAAACGGTGCTTATTACATATGTTAATAGGATATACTGACTTGGTTTGAAATTCTAATTCTTCATTTTACACTTGCTAGTTGTGTGACAATAAATGTTAAATGGTGTTTACCATTATTGTTTGGTGATTTGTAATAGCTTTTTTTTATTTTTTGTCTAATGTTTGTGTACCCATAACAAAATGTGATTGCTGAAAAAAAACTTGTAGGATAGGTTCTTGTAATCTATATAAGTAGGTCATGGCTTTAAGATTTTCTTTTCTCTTCAAGAACCTCTGCACTTTCTTGAGTTTGGTTAGTTGTTTCTTAGGCTGCACAAAGCAACATTATCATCAATTATTGGACTAATCAGATGGAAGGGCAGTAACTTATTGTAACTTACATTAAATACCTCTGAGTATCTTATATGCTACATTGTAGAATTTTCTGATCTGGTATATGACATACTTATCAAATTTATGTAACACAATGATAAATAGCTCTTTGATTTCAGTCAGGTTTTTGTATCCCTCCATTTTTGTTTGCCAAATTTAACATTGAATGATGCTGTTCTCTCTCCACCAAGTGTTTATTTTCTTGAACCATTTCTTCGTATTTTTTGCATCCTTTGAGATTATATTTCTAAGCTTCATAGTTTGTAGTCATCGGCATGTGATGACCACCAAAACCCACCGTTATCTGTTGAATTGTCTACTGGAGTTTCTCAGGGCTTGGTGATTAGGCCAAATCTGTTTAGTCTTATTTTCTTTGATGTAACTGTAGTATCTGCTTCTTCCCCCCATTAACATCTTGTTATTCAAATTGAATGAAGGCAAATACAACAAGCAACAAACTAGTGAAAGGAAATCCAGTGGTCTCAGGCAGAACTCTAAACGTAAAAAAGTTTATTTTACAACTTAAAACGCTTTTCTTCACCCCACATAGGGTTAGGAAGTTACCTTTCACTAGTTTGTAACATCTTGCTATTCAGACATTGAACTATCCCAGGAATTCATTAAATGGTCTAGCGCAAGCCATATAGTTCATGATAGAATTGCCCTGCTCCCATGGCGTGGTATTTTGCAATTCAAAGACATGTTATTGACTGTAAGGAAAGAAACAATTTTTGTCTAATCTGCATGTGTCTGAATCACAGTTAACTACTGTGATCTGTACATTGCAGTAATTAACTGCTGTGGCCACATCTGTAGGGAGAGGAATCCCCCCCCCCCCAACACACACACACAAGTATATGTTCAAACGCCTGCACAAACGCACACACACCACAGTCCCCCAGTTGTCTGCCCTCCCATGTTGCAGGTCATATCCCTGATATCTAGTGGTCTTCCTGCCCCTTTCCTCATACTGGTTTGCATGCCGTTATGGCACAAGTGTAGTATCTAGCTGTCCCCCCCCAACCCCTGATACTGCTGTAGGTGTCCTTATGGCACAAGTATAGTTTTCCTGGTGTCTAGTGGTCCTCCCACCCCTGATCCTTGTGCTACATTAGGTGCTCTTAGGGCACAAGTGTAGTATCCCTTGTGTTCACTAGTCACCTGCCCCCACATCCACCCTACGTTGACAATGCTTGTAGATTAATATGGCCTTTTGTCAGTGTTCACTATCACCACATGTTAGGGAGAGCCATGCTGAACTACATGTCCAAGCAATTTCCTGAATCGTGTGTAGATGCCTTCCTTGAGACTGTTCTTAGAGAGAGAGAGAGAGAGAGAGACAGAGAGAGCATATGGATAATTAGCATATGGCTGCCCCCTGGCCTGCCTCATTAGCATACAGCATAGTCGCAGAGCCAGTCCTACATGGTGTTGCATGTCTTCATGTTAGAGTACTGTGCTGCACTGTGTTAGAGCTGTTTCTGAATTCAAAAAAGTTACAGTGATGCGTATGCGAGGTGTACACTTTGTGGTAACCTTTAAAAAAATCTCCCCATATAACTGTTAACTTTTAGTCAAATGAGTTTATCTGAAATACCCTAATGAAGATTTTGTTAAATACTTTAATGAATGTATAGCTAATCCCCTCATTAAGTGTTGCTGTTACTTCCTTAAAATTACACCAACTTAAGTAAGGGCAATTTCCATGTGATAAACCCGCAGTGTACTGTAACTTTTTGTGCAAGATCAAATCTGCCTTTCAAAATAAATGCAAGTATTACACTCAGCAAATTTACAGACCATGCAGGTATGACTTTTTGATCTGGATTCATTATCAAGTGTAGTATATCCTTTGTGCATGAGGGCATTTTGTAGCCTAACACCAAACATCTGGGACATGTCCAGTAGTAAAGAGTTTGTTTATAAAAATATGTAGGGGCTGGTGTAAATTGCATTTTATGTTGTATGGAAAACTTGTAAGAATGTTTTCTGGTTCTATGCAGCTAGTTTTCTTAGTTTCTTTGTTGCATGGTTGTCTCTTGCACAGCGTTTGGGAAGGGGGAATCATCCTTGATTAGATGTCATAGTATTAGAAACCCAAAACACTTGGTGAAATTAAACCACGAGCAACCTCATTCGAACAGTATGTGACACAGGAATGGTTAAGGAGAGGCGAATTTAAACAAAAAGATGAAAGGTTAATTTTAGCAGCCCAGGATAGTACAGAGTGTGTACATGCTAGTTTACAAAGTCCATTGAACATGCGGGAGAAACAGACAAATCTGGGTTCTGTAAAACAGAACCGGAAAGAGTTGCACATCATGTTGGATGTGGCACATACAACTACAATATTGAAATAGCACAGAAGCATTGGAATCATGAGACACAAATCATTATAGAGAATGATTACGTTTATATCACATAGGATCACCCATGACCATCAATTCAAAAAATAGATGCAAGGAAACCAGATATAGTAGTGCATGAAAAGAAGACAAAAATAGCAGTGATCATTGAAATCGCTACATCCACTGACTTCAGTGTATTACAGAGACGCACAAAGTCATAAGCTGTCAGGATTTGCTGGCAGAAATGAGGGCAGTGTGGAAGAAGGATTCCCAGACAATTTCAATAGTAGTAGGAGTAATGGGTCTCATAAGAAAAAAAAAAGAATTTACTGCCTTGTTTAGATAAGCCACCAATACATGTAACTGTATAAATTGCAGAAGGGAGCAATTCACACATTACAGGTACTGTGAAGAGCACTTTTGGCTAGCATCAAAGACTGAAACAATACTAACTTCATGAACATTAATCCTAATTTGACTTAGGAATGGGGTCTATTCCTGTCATGGTATTAGAAACCCAAAAGACTTGGAGAAATTAAGCAATGTACTATATCATCGTATAGGTATGCATGGGATACCAGTATAGGAGAAGAGATGCAGAAAAATAGAATCTCTCTTGCGGTTTTATTCATTTTTTTGTTTTTGTAACTGTTAAAAAAATAGATTTATGAGGGTAAGGAAAATTAGGTAAAGTCAGTAAATAACATACATTTGAGTTGCAGACTTCAAATTCTTCAGAAAATGTATGTTAACACAAACCTTGTTACTCAAGCAACTTTCTAAGTTTATAAGAACAATATTTAAAATATGTCCCTATTTTTCAGGGATGGGGGCATATTTAGTGGTACCCTTAACTGCATCTCCTTCACCACTGTTCTGAAAACAGAAACGGACTATAAACTTTTAAACAGAGGATTAAGTTTCATACCAGCACAAATAGGTAACATATCCAGCATATTAATTGAACTAAGAATGTTTATATGTTGTATTGCTTTGAAAATGTTTTTTAAATCAACTACATCACAAGCTAATAATGCCAGTGACATACAGAATACTTTTGAATGTTTTAAAAGAAAAAGCGTATTCACGCCTGCTTTGCATCCTTGTTTAGACTGCTTTTTAAAGGCATGTGAAAATGATTTATATAAACATTATTCTGAATATAAAAAAGGATCTTTATCATTGTTTCATAATATATCGAAAGATGAAAGAACTGCATTGAATGTATTAGCTAATAATTCTGAAATTGTAATAAGACCTGCTGACAAAGGGGGAGGGATGGTTATTTTGAACTTAAAAGATTATATGAACTACATGGGACTTCTATTGCAAGATGATAATACTTATAAACGAATAGATATTAAAGTGGTAGATAAATTAATATATGAAGTTCATCAGAATATCTATGATTTATTGCTAACAAGACAAGTTAGTTATGATTTTTATATGTTTTTATTTATTGAACATCCAACTATACCTTACATCAAGGGATTGCCCAAGATGCATAAAGGTATTATGCCTCCACCACTACGTCCCATAGTAGTTGGAAATCAATGGGTTACAGAAAATATTTCTATTTTTATTGAAAGGAAACTGAAACCTTTGGTCAATGGTATTCCGACCATCCTAAAAGACTCCTATCAGCTACTAAACAATTTAGATAACTTATCAAGCCAAATTCAAGATAAGCATTTATTGGTTACTCTAGATGTTCAAAGTTTATTTACAGCTATACCCAATGCCTTTGGACTTGAAGCAATAAGTTTTTTATTGAATAGGCTTTCTTCCTACAATAATCATGAACAGATTCTAATAAATGCTCTACTTGATATAGTTCTTAGTAACAATGTAATGATGTTCAATGGCCACTTTTATATTCAACAGTGGGGGGTTGCCATGGGCACCCCCTGCGCGAATACCTATGCGAATTTGGCAGTCTATAAATGGGAAATTACTAATCTTTTTACACACTCTGATTATTGTAAGGTGATTGCATACTATAGATTTGTAGATGACATACTTTTAATATGGGATGGAAGTCCAAGTGAATTGATAACTTTTATTAATGATTTAGAAAAAACAACTGATTTTTTAAGGTTTTCAATTGAATATTCATATTCTGATATTAATTTCTTAGACTTACATATTAAAAAGGATGGTAAAGGAAAATTAACATCTTCCCTTTATAGGAAAAAATGTTGGAAAAATACATTATTACAACATGAAAGTATGCATCCCAGATTTATTTTCAATAATATTGTAAGAGGACAATTTACTAGGCTATACAAAATATGTCAAAATGAAGAGGAACGTAATGATGAATTTGATAAGCTAGAACATTTATTTATAGATAGAGGATATAATCCAAGAACAGTGGCTACTATAAAAGAGAACTTTATTAATGGATCGAAACAAGTTACAAAAACGTTCTATAGATCCAAATCAGAAGGAAGACAATATGAAAAACAAGATTCTAAACAAGTTAGATGCATTATTAGCTATACTAGTGACAACAAATATTTAACAAGTATTATTAGTAAGCATTGGTCTATTTTGACTACAAATGATGAAATTAAAAGAATAATAGGTGAAAGACCTACTTTTACTTATAAAAACATGAAAAATTTAAAAAGGCTATTATGTAAAGAGAGGTTAATTAATATGACACATTATAAGACATCCACGGGTACTTACCCATGTGGAAAATGTAGTTCTTGTCATTGGATTTCAACAGACAAAGACTTTGTACATCCTGAACTATTATTTATATTTGAATTTAAATGTTTTGCCAATTGTGAAGACAATAATGTAATATATTTGGCTACATGTGAAAAATGTTCTGCATTCTATGTTGGAATGACAACAAGGAAATTAAAGGAGAGAATACAGGAGCATCTGTATGCTATAAAGAAAGCAGACACAAAAAATGCTCTTTCAAAACATATTATAGAATCTCCAACACATAATTTTAAGTTCAGGGTGATACAAAAAAGATTAAGTAATAATAGAAGAGGGGATAATTTTAATAATTTGGAAAATTTAGAACTTGATTGGATTTTCAGATTTCGGGCACAGCAATTTCCTGGCCTAAATAGTTATATTAGCATCAGATCATCTTTGAAAAAGCGCAAATATCATTAATTTTATGAAAATAGATATATAAATTGGTGTATGTATTTGCACTAGTAAAATATATACATATATTCATATCAATTTTTGGTCTATTATAATAAGATATGAATCAACTAAACAGTTTATATTTCCTAATAACTATTTCAGGCTAATTTATACTATAAATGCTCCTATAAATTAATAAATATATATATATTTTTATTATATTTTTATTGGATTTTAATATATTTATTCTACTTATTTATTTATGAACATATATATATTTTATTATATATCCTCTCTCTAATTATTTAAATATTTAAATGTTAACATCATCACATTTTTTACATGATGACTAATAGTATCATAGTTCATGTATAAAAGGCTATTTACATTGATAATCATCTCGATAGACCACAAAATATATTATATAGTTAATAAAAATAAAAATAGCTCTATGAATTTAACATTATTATTTTGTCACTGGTTTAATATTTACTATATGTATATACATATATTTTCTTTTAAATTCACATCTTAATTACATATTATATTTAGTTGTTCTGGACATTTACTGGTATCTATTTATTTATTTATTTGTGTAAATGACATTTACACATATACATATATTTGTTTTAATAATATTAAAATAAATTCATACTATGAAATAGGATATATTTCCTTTCATATTGCTGCTAATTTCTTTAGCTGTTGCCTATTTTTGATTGCTGCTATTTCTTATTGCTGCTATTTTTTCTTCATTGCTGCTATTTTTTTTTTTTTTTTTTTTTTTTTTTTTTTATTGCTGCTATTTTTTCTTTATTCTTTATTCGCTGCTATTTTCTTATTGTTGTTAATTTTTAATGCCACTATTGTTCTTAATTTATGCACATTATATTGTTACCAATCGGTTTATATATGTTTACACATTTTAAAAATCTGGACATGTTGCATTTTTGCTGGTTTTCATTAACAATCGAAAGTCTGTTTTGTTTGAATAATTATACATAGATTTACAGTTGTTTAATATATCTTTATGATATTTGCTCATCATCTGAAGAAATAATTATAATGAAACATAATGAATGATATTATGACATAAAAACTATGTTCATTTTCATTTTTGTTTCACATATAGCTATATTTGGCTTTACTGCTTTAAATGAATGAGCGTTATAAACAGCATAATTGATTAATTATTGTCTAATTGGATGAATTAATATATTTAGCAATTAATCTTTTTGTATATATATAGAGAATGCCTTTACTGTGATGTTATATTCATCTGAAGAAGCGTGCAGTCTGTGGGCACGCGAAAGCGCTCATTTTTGGTCAATAAAGGTTCGTTTTTACTCATCGTGGTGTTAACCTGCTCTTTCTATTATACTACTTGTTGGATTCTGGCTGCTGGTTAACTTTGAGAGAGAGGTTGGTTATTTCTTCATACAGAAACCCAAAAGACTTGGAGAAATTAAGCAATGTACTATATCATCGTATAGGTATGCATGGGATACCAGTATAGGAGAAGAGATGCAGAAAAATAGAATCTCTCTTGCAGTTTTATTCATTTTTTTGTTTTTGTAACTGTTAAAAAAATAGATTTATGAGGGTAAGGAAAATTAGGTAAAGTCAGTAAATAACATACATTTGAGTTGCAGACTTCAAATTCTTCAGAAAATGTATGTTAACACAAACCTTGTTACTCAAGCAACTTTCTAAGTTTATAAGAACAATATTTAAAATATGTCCCTATTTTTCAGGGATGGGGGCATGTTTAGTGGTACCCTTAACTGCATCTCCTTCACCACTGTTGTGGTGATGTCATGGTAGGGGGTGTGGCCAGTGTCATATTGGCCACACACCCCATGTCCCAATTTGGCCTGCTTAAAAGGTGGCAACCCTATTTCCCAGTTTGTAGATTATGATTCTTGGGTTAAATATGTTGCTGCCACAGACTGGCTGTGTGTTTTAGAGCTTTTTCCCCATGACTACACTCCACAAGACCTGAAATCTTGCATAAGCCAAGGGCAAGACTTATCAGCCAGGACAGGACAAGGGTCAGCAGCAGCTGATGCCAAGTCACTCTTCCCAGGTGGTAGGATTTGGCTAAGTTACACTTCAGGGACTTTAACTGGGGGAGGCCCCCAAGTACAGCTTCTGAAAAAGGAATTCTGGACAGCAAGTTAATCTAGGAATGCACAGCACTTCGGCTTAGTATTGTTGGTGTGCAAAAGTGTGCAGCTTCACTGAGCTGGGTTACACTATCAGACATTTCACAACATTGCCTGGTGGAGGGAGGTTATTGTGAAGCATCCAAAAAGTCATCTGAACGCCCATTTAATGATGATTTTGACCATTGGTTGTTTCCCCTATCTGCTGGGATCCTAAGAAGCCAGTTTTTGGAGTGAGGGGCAAATGGACCATTGGCTGATGAAGACATGATGTAGTTTACTTTATAAAATCTAAAAACAGTAATAATGATAAGGTAATTGTCCCAGATAATAATTAGATGATATCCATAGGAATACTTTCATTTTATGTTTTTAACTGTAGTTAGCTATTGAGGTTGTTTACATACACTGCAGTACACATAGCATGTGCTCTCTAGCACCCAACAATGCTGAAACTGGATTTATTTACTGTAGATTTTATATGTGGAAGTTATAATTCAGATTTTTTTTTTTAAGTTTAGGTTTTAAAGTGAGTTATAAATGTTGAGATACTATAACATATTTGTCCTCTAAAAATGAAAGCAGTTCAACCTGGTATATTTGGCATTGTATTATTGCATTTAAACCAAATTTCATTTCTGGTACAAATGACAATATTTTTCATACAAAAGAACACCCCTTAAAAATACCCATTCTTTGTAAGCTTCTAGTATTTAGCAAGGATATCTTCACCTTTTTGACTGTCCTGGTTTTGTCATATTTACTTCCATTGAAATGTATATTATATTATGCTTACTTGATGGCAGAAGACATCAAGAAGTTCTAGACCACCTTAACTTTTCTAGGCCTTTCACACACCCTCTTGAAAGTCTTTGGATTCCCTCTCCACCATCCTTTCTGATAACTTATTGCATGAGCTTACTACCCTCTCAGTGAAGAAGTATTTTCTTAAATACTGGGAGTAGGTAGTCCCTGCAGCTTGCTCTCTGCGACTCTCCATCCTCCTTGCTCAGGATGACTCCTTCTCAGCTCCCTAACCTGATTTTCTGCACAAGTAACATGTCTTCAACTTCCCTTCTCAGGAGAGAAGAGGTGTACCTTCATTAGGCTGTGACCATATCTCTTATCATCCATCCATTGGATCTTTCTGTTTTTTTATTTAAATTCGTTCCAGCAGGCTGATGTCCCTTTCTGTGCGACCTCCAGAACTGTACACAGTACTTAAGGTACTTAAGTGTGGTCTGACCAAGGCCTGGAAAAGAAGAAGCAATACCTTTTTGCTTATGGAGTCCCCCATCCCACCCCCACCCCAAGTATATACCAAACCATTCTGTTTCACTGTCTTCTTACTTTACTTCTGATGGTCATGCCGAGGTGAGATTGAACCCTGGCTCTTTTCCCTGCTCTATTCCAATAATTTCCATGCCCTCCAGTAGATACTTTACACAAGGGTTCTTATGGCCCAAGTGCAGCACTTTACATTGAACCTTAACTGACCTGTCTACCCATATTAGCTCTTACAAATCCTTCCCTAGAACTCTCCACCATCCTCCTTTATGGACCTGCTGGTGAAGACGATGATCCTGTTTCTTTTTTCCCCATAGTTGTGTATGTGAAATGTACTAGACCCAGGATAGGTTTCTGTAGTGTTCAGCTGATCACCTGCCTAACTCTTGACATTGTCCCTCTAATCACTACCTTCGGAGTCCTACCTTTCATCCATGCAGCAGTCCATTTCCTCACTCTAGGGCCTATCCCAACCCCTCCAACTTTTTCCTATTCATCTCCTTTGTGGGACAAAGTCAGAGGCCTTGCTGAAGCACAGGCAGACCCACGTCTGCTGGTATTCCTCTGTAAAGCTCACCTCTGACCCTGTCATAAAACTTAATTAGGAGTGACTCACAGCTTTTTGTGGCCATGACCCCATGTTGGCTGCTATTTTTTTGAGGTTTTAGTCCTCTACTAATACTACTAGCCTTACCCTCAGAATTCTCTCCATGACCTTCCCTGCTGCTGCTAAGCTGACAGGCATATAGTTCCACATAATTTAACATGGTCCAGTCCAAACACTGGGAACTGATGGACTGGTCACCTTTGGCATATTTTCGTTGGCAATGACCTCACCTTACAAGCCTGTGCTCTTCCCTTGCCGATAAACTTCTACTCCTGAGAGAAGGACTCCAGATCTCATTGCTGCCGTTTGGGATCCAGCATCTGTTTGCTCATTCGAGTCTCAACAAAGATTTCTAATTAATTTTTTGGCTGATAAGTGTATTCTTTTTTTTTTAAGTTATTGCTGTACAAATTGTATACTGCTATTTTCTAAACCTTATCACTAGGTTTCTTACTACTTTCTTTCTCAAATAACTGATCTTTTTACCCCGTATTCCCCTCACAATTCTTCATCACTTAAAAAACAACTCCCTGGCTGTCTATCATATGTTTTACTTACATTTTACTATTCCTTATCTGCAGTTTGTTAAATTTGTTTGGGAGAAAGTTTTGTTAAAATTTTGGGTGAAGGCCTAGTGTTTCTGAATAAAGACCATTTAGTGTTGTTGACTGCTATGGGAGTTTTCATTGTCAGCTGTTCTGCTTAGTGCGTCTTTGGGTAAGATCAACCAGTAACATGGAGAAACAAATAATGACCTGCAGGTTTAAAAAATAAATAACAGAATGTGGACATGAGTCCCTCTCCAGGATCGCCACAACATATGCATTGTGTGCTTTGGGGTTGAACCTTTGTATGCTGATTGCACCGTCTGTAAGAAATTTATTTTTTAGGACTTTACTGGATAAGTGCAACAAGGTAATTTTAAAAAGGAGGAGAGGTCTCGGGACTAAGATGAGCAGCCACTGAAACCAATTTTTCTAGAGAAAGAGGGCAGGAAAGCCAATGAACCAGATATCTTTATTTTGGAGAAGAAGTCACCTGCCAAGTTGTCTAGGACTTCAACCTCTTCTTCTTACCCAAGACTTTCTACTCTTGTAACTCCTTCTAGGTCTTCCTATATAAGAGTCTTCAAGGGGTATTACTGACTCCGCTCCAAGGAAAAGAACCAGGAGTTTCTTCTCAGACCATGAGCTTTCAAAATTCTTGTTGCCTTGCCCAGCCTTAACAATGCTGTCAACAGACCACTTAAAAACCCGACTTAATCAGATTGGGAACATATGATGTCAGCATTTCTGAAGGCTCAGATATAGCATTTCTACTGCATAGTGTCATCTCAGCTTCCTCTTTGCCTAGGGTGGCTAAAGAAGAAATCTTAATCAACTTTATTGGGTTGTTTTTGTTTTTTCTCTCTGAATGGCTCTTTTCAGTACTGTTGGAATCCGAATCACACCCAGTACCAATGCTGTCAACGGTGACAGATACCTTTACTTCACTGCCAATACCTTTGGCACTGATTTTGACTTTGGTACCGACCCTGTTGACACTGGAGACTATTGGGATCAAATAGTTTGATGCAGGGTGCCTGGTGCAAACTCCAGTTCCAACCTTGTTGCGACCGTTTGCTGACCTTGACACTCACTGCATTCATCCCTTCAGCACCGAGATCTTCCATAGTAACTTTGGGTCAGTAGACTTCAGTGCTGGTGCTTGGCACTAGCATTCATCTTATGATGCTGATGTCGATGCATTCAGTGCAAGTAGTCTCTGAACTGTATACCTTGGCTGACATATAGACACAGAGGAGAGCTGAGGCAATTTTGTTGCAAGAGCAGGTGCAGGCTCCATCAGTTCTTCCCCAGCACCATCTAGTCTGAAAACATTAGCTGTACATCAGTATTGCTGTTGCATGATAGAGGATCTCATAGGCCTGAACTGCTGTGGTCTGGGATGCTTTCAGATGAGTCCATCCCGAGCCCTTCAAAGAAGAGGTGGCACAAGAGGAAGCACCTAGACTCTCCTTCCTCCCTAGACATGGATCTCAATAAAAGGGGGGGGTTCCTCAAATCCCCTTCTGAAGACACCATGTTTGTTGAAATCCTAGAGATGATGAAGAGAGAGAATCCTAGCCAATTAGCCAATATACTCCATCTCCCTGGATGAAAAAATGTTGTAAGACACACAAGTCCTCTCCCCCAGGAGCCTGCATATTGCCACCTTCAGATAACCTTGTGGTCATGGTTTGCTCCGATGTATGGAAGGAGGGTATATATCACTGCGTCGAAATGGCAGAAGTTCGAACACCATATGTTTGAACTTCTAACCTTGAAGTGCAAAACCATCAAAGGCTTAGAACAGCGATTTTTTTTTTTCCCCAGGGAAAAAAGAATCGCTGTTACAAGAAACACACACACAACACAAGCACACCTAAAAAACAGCAATCCACACACACATACATTTAAAATCCTACATCTAACCCTACACTAAACTGTACATACACTACTATCTATCCACTTTCCTTAACCCAAACCCTAACCCTAAGGTCCGTCACTATCGCACACTCACCTGACCCGCACCCTAACCCTAAAGTCTATCTATCCACTTTCCTTAACCCAAACCCTAACCCTAAGGTCCGTCACTATCGCACACTCACCTGACCCGCACCCTAACCCTAAAGTCTGTTGCTATCACACACCCACCTCACCCAAGCCCTAACTCACTTAACCCATGCCCTAACATCCACACAATCACACACTTACTTAAACCCGACCCGTAACTTTCCACCACAGTGCTGAAAATCGTGAAGCCACAGAAACGGCCCACCCTATTCTTTCCCTGGGAAAGAATTCGGTGTTCTGCGGCTTTGCGATAATAAGTTTTCGAACTTCACAGTTCGAACATATGGTGTTCAAACTGCTGAAGTTTCGACGAACTGATAGGAACCCTGGAAGAGGAGACACATGGCCAAGTTGATACCTTAAAAGCAAGAAAGACTGCTGCGCACCCAAAAAGATAAGGACTGTTCTAACAAAGGACCATCTGCACATTCCATAGTGGTTTTTGCTGCCACTAAATGTGATCTCCCAGGGGACATTCAGACTATCCACATATAGGTTATCCATCTTCCTGACAAGAAATCACAGATGATGTATAGACTCATTGCATATATGCATCTATTGCTTATTCACTCAGGGCATTGAACTAGTTGGCAGAAAAAACATTGATACTGTATAACAGTTGTCCATAGGTAAGTAGAGATCACAGGTAGATGAAAAGATTGTCATTTACACATCCATCTCTTCACTGGCCATGCATTTGATTCATAACACTGTGGATGGAATAGATAGAGTAGGGGGCTCAGGCACTGCAATGTGGTGGTAGGCTGGCTATGCCTGACTGACTTTGCAGACCAATTCAAGAGAGATTTCATTAATGCTACCTTTGATGAAACTTCCTTGTTTAAGAAAAAGGTCAAGGACAAGTTGCAGTGTGAGCAAGAGGGCAAAATATTTGCTGATTTGTTGGTTAAGTATTCAGCTGAGCAATGGTCCTTTCAAATAAACTAAAAAGAGGCCATAAACATGCAGTTTCATAATCGCCAACAGATCCAGTAGAGATAATAGTACAACACAGGATCCACTGCAGGAGGGAATTCTTCATCTAGCAACCTTTCTAGAGGTTAAGGTAGCCCATACTAGCCACACTAGCATGAGTTCAAGGGATCCTGTCAAAGGAGTTCTCGTGAATGAACCCTAAAAGATAAACTGACTGGCGTACTGTGGAGGCAGTCAGCGGATGACTTTGCCTATATTTGCCCACATGTTTGGTCATCATGCAGGAAAGTAGATAAGGGAAATTGTATCCAGAGGCTGTGTTTGATACCCTTATTTAACAGTGCCCAAACATCCACCATCATGCTTCCCACACTATCCACCTTGTCAGAGATGGGTGGCACAACAGGAGTTAAACAGTCTCCTACAAAAATCATCCAAGAGGTCTCACCAGAACAGAGAGGGTCTGGATTTTACTGTCAATTTTTCTTGATGCTCAAAATGACTTGGGACCTCAGACCAGTCCTCAGCCTAAATTGGTTGAGTCAGTATGTGAAGACGTCATTCCAGGTGGTCATGGTGCAGTTCATCTTACCTTGTCTGCAAGGAAGAGACTGGATGTGCTCTTTGGATCTCAGGGATGTGTACCTACTTAACAAAACAGTCAAGCCATCCAAGAGATTCCTGCACTTTCAGGTGGGATCCAGTCATTATAAATTTTGAGCCCCCAGGTGTACATCAGATGGATGGCTGCAGTTACAGCTCACTTACAGCTGTTAGGAGTGATGATCATTCCCTGCTTGGATGACTGACTCATAGTGCTACCTTCTATAGAAAAACTTCTCATAGCAATACTGTTTGATCCATCTGTTTATATCTATGGGGTCATAGTCGATGTGGCAAAATCCCAGCTGGAACTATTTCAATCCCTTATGTTTATTGGCTGCCAGTTTGATACAATCAAAGGTGAAATTACCACAAGACAGGATTTCTTTCATAGTCATGAGTCTTTCAAAAGACCCAAGCAGTACTGCAGCCATAGAACTGAAGGTGTTTGATGTGATGGCTGCCTGTATTCAGAAAGTACCTTTGCCAGGCTAAACATGAGGGTATTACAAAAGACATTCAAGACAAAGAATAATCAAGCAACCCAGTGCCTGATACGTACAATCATGCTTTTGAAGTCTTGCATCAGTATTTTATTATGGTGAGCAAATCCACAAAGTCTGTCTATAGAAATGCACTTTGTATGACCTACCCCCATTGCCACGATAATAATGGACGCATCCCTATTGGAGCAGGGGGAACATTATCTAGTCCAAGGTACATAAATACCACATGAAGCCAAATTGCACATCAGTGTTCTGGAGATGAGAGCAGTCCTACTAGTGTTGCAGGCATTTCAGGAAAGTTTCCACCAGGGTCCGTCATCCATTAACTCTGACAGCATAACTGTGGTGTGGTACATAAATAATTAAGGAGGAACCAGATCTTATCCCTATTTTAGATAAGCCTGGAGTATCTTGGATTTAGCTGTAATATCACATCTCTTTTTTTATATAGCAACATAAATACCAAGGATATCTAGTGTGATAGCAGACAGTTGTAGCTCCCACACAAATGGTATCTCAAAAAGACAGTAGCATCAAATGCAATAGATTTTTCACCATCACCCCTCAGAAGGTACAGTCCCAAACAGATGTATTTTCTCCCACATTTGGCCTCCAAGTCTTCTGTATGCATTTCTACTCAACCAGATTCTTCCAGAATGCTAAGATGTGCAGAGCAAAGGTAATTCCCCTAGCCCTGTTTTGACCACACAAGATATGCCCCCCACCTATGGCCTCACCTCAAGAGAAGACTTCTTCTTCCACATAACCTTCAACTGCTGTCTTATCCATCCAGGCATTCTCTGTGAGGCATGCAAATCGTTTTTGAAAGGAGTTTCCTACTCCATACAACCCTTTGTTTGCCCTGCCCCCTCCCTTCCTACCCACCACTACCATGGGATCTGAATTTCGTACTGTAAGGCTTGACTTACTCTCCCTCTCAGCCAGTAAATTCTACAGCTATAATATTGCTGCTCAAGAATACGTCTGGGTAGTCATTATTCATGCAAAACAGTTTTCTGAGTTTTTGCTGTGTCCTCAAATTCCATTTCTTGATTTCACATCAGGACAGAGTTGTGCTGATAACTAATCCTTCCTTTATGCCTAAATAGGCCTCTCAAGTTAATATGTCAGTCCATCCACCAATTGGTATTATTTCCAAGTTATTCTAGCAAAGGTGAATACCAGGTACCTTGCTTAGATGTACACAGGCAACTAGGATTTTAACTTCATCACACAAAAGATTTTAGGAAAGCTGACGAATTGTCTGTCTTCCTTGCTAATGTTAGGAAAGGTCAGAAACCCAGGCAGAAATATCCATCCACTGAGCTCCTCCATGACCGATTCTGAATAACCACCCCTAGTGACAGCAGTCTTCAACCTAGCATTATGGACAGCTGGACTACCCTTGTTTCTCCTGCCAACCTTGTTGACTTGAGTCTCTTGAGGGAGTGTAGCAGTTGCCTCATGTACACAGACAACCCTATACTACTAACACACTCTAGTACAGAGGGTGAGAAATGTATTTACACCAAGAATCTAGAATCCATGCTCTCTTACTCAAAACAGTAACATTGAAACGGTTGTCAACTCATCCACAACTACATATGCTAATAGTACCACTACTCATACACACAGTATGCACCAAGCACATAAATCCACATACGCGGAGGTTCTCTCGAAAAACTTACCAAAAAGCTGGAGACCTGCAAAACACAAGACTGCTACAGCTAACACAGTCCCCACAGCACCCGTGACACACAGCAACACCAGTGTCTCACCCACCAAGCTAGTAAGGCGTAACATTCAAAAAACAAATTTTCTTGTGATTGGAGACTCAGTTACATGGATGTCCCACTCACCAGGTTGGACAAGGAGAATGTCACGATCAGCTGCTTGTCCGCTGCCAGGATTCATCAGATCATGCATGCACTTGGGTCTCTGAGCAACAAGTACCATTATGACTGTCATAGCTCATGTTGGTGTGAATGACCTAAGACGTACCTCACTGTACTATATGAAGAGAGACATGGTTGCACTCTGAGCATGTGTCCTAGGAGGGTATGTCCCTAGCCTTGAGCAGCATACTACCCTCACCTAAAATTATGCCACAGTATAAACAAAAAATGATTGATTTTAATAATTGGTTCGGTTTTTGGTGTCATTCAAAGGGGATCCAGTTCCTGTCATCCTGGGAAGACATGGTCGACAAACCTACACTAGCCCTAACTTGCTAGCACAAGTTCCTTGACTTTAATTCATATGTTTGGAACAAATTGTCCGTACCCCAACAAGGGGAACAAGCCTTCTGGATCGGGTCCTCACCATCATGTCAAACAGATGCATTGCCGCAACTGTTGGACTCTCAGTTGTTAAAACCACAAATAGTCACCTTCGAGCTGGTGCTAACACCAGAACTCACAAAAGGTGAAATCAGACTAAAAAGTTCAGCAAAGCAAATTGTACCCTCTTAGGTGAAGATATAAATGCATTCCAAGCTCCACCCCAAGCTGGAAGTAGTAAGTATGCCAAAGCTTACTCTAAAGCCCTGTACAATCACTTGTATAAGTGTATAAACTTGGCAGTACCAGAAAGAATCAAAGCCAGAGCTCCAAGTAAAAACAAGCAGCCATGGTGGACATCCAGCTTCAACAAACTTTACAATAAATGCAAAAAGATGCTGTCCAAGAAAACAAAGGCAAGGCCCCCAACAATGGGAAAGCACCCTGCTCAGCCTCAACAGGCAAATAAGACAACTGGTCAAATCCTCCAAGGGCTCCTTTGAGAGAAGCTTATGTACAGCCTAGGATAAGCATAAGGTCTTTTACAGCTAAATACATAACTTAAAGGGTAGAATACAAACATGTGCAGAGCTAGTGGCCAAAGGTATCACACACACTGACCCCACAGAGATTGCCAAAGGTATCCACTAGTAGGTTTCTCTCCCTTATCCCCTCCTAACTTTCCCCAAACTTCTCCCCAACCTACATATCTGAAGAGCAGGTCATCAAAGCCTTGTCCAAGGCAAAAAAACACAGCCTCTATGGCACCAGACCACATCCCAGGCTGTTTTCTATACAGGCTAAAACATGAACTAGCATCACTACTAAGTACCCTTTTCAATCATTGCCTAACCACAGGCTTTGTTCCTGCAGAATAGAGAACAGCAACAGTTATTCTCCACAAATGTAGCCTAGCAACAGACCCAGGGAATTACAGACTCATAAGCCTGACTAGCCTCATCTGTAAAGCCAAGGAACATATCATTATGGACCTCATAAATAGACATAGGTGACCTCCAAACCCTGGATCCTACCCAATTCAGCTTCGTGAAGGGCAGATCCTGCCTGTTAAATCTGGTGCATTTCTTTGAATATGTGACCAAGGCCATTGAAGATGGCATATTGGTGCACACAGCATACTTCGACCTGGCAAAGGCTTTCGACACAATCCCACATTCGGGCATTACCGATAAAATTGGCAAACTGAATGCAAACCCCTTCATTGTAAGATGACAGTATTCAAAATGAAACGCTGTACAACAATGGCCAATGAAGTAAAGTTCTCTTGGAGAATAGGTAGTGTGGTTAAATGATATAAAACTTAAAAGTGCAACATATATAGCAAAAAACTTGCATACGTTTCCAGTACTTAAATTAAATGCACTTACAAGATATTCACGCTGTGAATGCAGTTATACCACAGCGAAATGATGGCTCCAAAGTTTCCAGTCTTATGATGGCTTCAAAGTATCCAACCTTTTTGGTCTGATATACAAAGTAACCACACTGAAGATGTAGTAGCTGCTATGTGACTGTGATGAACTGTGATAACCGCTTAACCAGTCTAACAGATCAAATAAAAGCTTCTAGCTTTAATGGCAGTTAAAATCCTTTTATTGTAGGAAAAGTTAAAATCTTCATGTCAAGTTAAAATCTTGATGTAGAATAAAACAGTCCCTCTGTATTCCAAACGATAAGCGCTTTCGGTATCTTCTTCAGATCGTACTTGTTACTGATAGCTGTACTTTAGCATTAGGAGGTACCCTTTTTTTATTCATTGTAAGATGGGTTGCCAGCTGGCTCACAAACCAGGCACACGCTATCAAAGTGGGTAACTCCGCAAAACCAGCAGACCTGTTACCAGTAGGGTGCTACAGGGGGTCAGTGCTGTGCCCCCTACTGTGTGCTATATGCGTCTCAGAAGTTCAAGTCAAAACTAAGGGATTGTGGATGACAAGTTTGCCAATGACTGCAAACTATATGCAATCATTGAATCCCCAAAAGATGTCCATGTACTCCAAGAGGGTCTCACGCAGGCCAGCGACAGGTGCATCAGTCATGGTCGCAAACTGAATGCAAAGAAATGCATCATTTCATTTGGCACAATGTCCTCTCATGCTATCATATCAACAATACCCTAAGTACCCATGAAGTGGTAAGAGACCTGGGATCATAAATTGACTGCAACCTTAAATTCGACCTCCATCTGTCTACTGTAGTAAAGAAAGCTGTCTACGCAGCACACTGGATGAGTAAAGACATCGCTTCAAGAACAAAAGAAGTTATAACCCCCCTATACTCAACACTTATTTGGCCCGTAATTGAGTAAAGCCCTGTTTGGTATGTACCATACTAAGCACCTGCAGCAATTACAGAGACCTCAGAGGTTTCTAACAAAGAAGATTAAGGGGTTACAGTATTTGCCTTACATGGATAGACAGACTAAAGTCCTTGTCACTATACTCCATATCATATAGACTTCTTAAGTGAGACTTATGCCTGGCTTACAGAGCAATCCAAGACCCAAACGTAATGAATTTGCTGCATATCTGTAAATCAAACAGGACTAGGGCTTACCCATTCCAGGGGCCTAAATATGGCCTGTGACTTAAATAAGACATACTGGTGGAATCGATTTACCTTCCAACGACTGCCATGTCTTTGGAACATGCTATGAATTTATGTGAAACAGAGCACCTCTATGACGCTGAAGAAGAACCTGGACAAGTGGATGGGGCATTGTAAATTCCTACTGAGGGTATAGCCCACAACCTTCCTGGACATGGGCAGTCATCTCTAAATGCAGTCTTTAGTATTGACTAGCATTTCTATGGTACTACATTGGGGTGAAACAGCTAAGCTTAAAATAACCTCTGGGTCAATAGCCTAGTAATCTCCTATGATCCTGTTCAAGTGGATGAATGTATTAGTTACTATTACAGACCTAACCAGACCAAAAGCGTACACTGTCAGGGTTCAGGCTACATTTATCATCTTTCTATGAAATTTGTTGCTTGAAGAGATTGTGGTTGCTGTTACCTGTTTGATGTTGCATCCATTTGGTAAGCACTATAGTTTGGATATACTCTTTAGGACTTCTTTGGAGCCACCATTCTTGAAGGCTTATTGTCCTAGACTACCTAATGTCTGCAGATGATTCTATACACCAGTTTTCAGTGTCCAGACAGGGCAAGATTAAATGCATAAGTTGTGTACTTACGAGAATGTTAAATTTATCTGGCTTGTGTCACAGACACTGGAACAGCCTGCCGTTCAGATCGCTCTGCAAACTGTCACTTCTGAAGGGATCTGTAGGAGCCCCAGAAATTTTTTTTTTTTTTAAACTCCATGGCTCCTAATTATGTATTGATTCTAGTTTTACCTTCTTTTTAGGGTATATATGGTTACTAATAATCATTACTGGATATGGAGTCCTTCTCACAGGAGCAGGGTCTTATGGGATAGGGGCGGTGCATGAGCTTGTAAGGAGTAGTTGTTGCCAAAGAAAAGGTTAAAAGATGACCAGTCCACAAGTGTTTGGACAGAAACCAGATCAATCTAATGGTCATATAAGTACATAACTTGCCTTTTTTCCTGCCCCTCCTTTATTTAAGGGTGTCATACTTACCATCCATCCTCGGACATTTCTGCAACATCCTGAGATCTGTTGATCATCTAATTCTGCAGGAGAGGGACATCTTTGAACACACTGGCCACATTTCTAAAGACTGTGGCAGGTAGCTCTTTTGCGCCTTCTGCTTTATCCTCACAAAAGGCAGCAAGTTCCCAATTGACCACCTCCTTTGTCTCTGTCCTTTCTGTTTCTACTGTTCCCATGCTATCCTGCTTCTCTCCTAGCTTACTATCATCCCCTTGCTTTCATTTTTGAAGACTAACTCAACATATTGATTCAATAGTTCTGCTTTTTTCCTTGCCTGTGTGATCTCTCTTTCCTGTTTTTGCTTAGCCTGGCCAGGTATTTTCCATCCATCCTTGCTTCTTTCTATTATGTACCTAAAGAAACCCCACTTTCCCTTCTTGATCCCTTCTGCCTACTGTTTCTCAACTTTTGCCTTTGCTGCCCTACGTAGATAGTTACTGGGCTTGCATTCCAGGGGACCATTAAGGAACCTAGCCCTATTTCCCTATTGCCCCTAAGCACTGTTTGGTTAAGTGATTTGCTCATGGTCACACAGTAAGCAAATGGGGACTGAGGCAATCAAACCCTGCACAACAGAAACTACAGCTCACAGCCTTAACTCTCTGTACCCACTGTCAGACTCCTCCTAGTAACCTCCTTGTATTGTGCCTTCTCCTCTTTTTGTAGAAGCTGTCTTTTGCTCTAATTGCTAACCTTTTTTTCTTATGTAACCAAGCTTTTCCCCTTTGCCTTTCTTTCTCTTCTTCACACCCATTTTTGTAGCCCTAAGTACTGCCCTCTGACAAGTTTCCACAGTTTTTGTACCCCAACTTTGCTGCTAGTTTCCTAACTCATCCTTTACCATGTCTCCAGCACAGCATACTCCTGTCTCCTAAAATTCCTCACTATTATCTTAGCCTTTCTATTCCTGTCCTCCCCTGTACTGTAGACCACACAGTGGATCTCAACTTCTCTCCAACTCTGTTCCAACTCCCTGTTCATACTCTCCCACCCTGCAGACTTTCCACACGACACCAAAACTATTTAATGATGCCCCTCATCTTTACTCAAAATATAGACCAATTAACACCATTTTAACTCAAACCAAAACAAAACTAAGTAGAAAAATAATCCCCAAAAAAACAAACTTCAGTAATTCCCTAATATACTAAAATCCTTCTTGGAGGAGACATTCTCTCTAATCCTGGCCCCACCCATCACAATGATCATAAAAGACATTTCTCTTCCACACATTACTCTAACCCAGCAATAGTCAGCACCCAACCCATGCATTCTGATTTTGCTGCTGTAAATGTTAAAAGCATAAGAAATAAAACTGCTGAAAAACATGCTTGAATTATCAAACATAAGCCTGATATTCTCGCTGTAAATGAAAATTGACCAGCATTAACAACTCTGAAGTTATCTGTAATGACTGTATAAAGAGGAAAGGTGGTAATATCGCTTTAATATTTCCCAACGACTACCACATTTGCCCTTACAGCAAACCAACACAAAAGTTCAGTTCAGCAGAGCTTCTTATCACATGCCTGAAAATAAACAGTTGTAAACAAATATGTTTTGATGTGTTTTACATCCCTCCTGGTGACATTACAGTTATTCTGGCAAATATCCTACATTGGATCTCCACAAAAACTCCACAAGAAAAAAATACCACTAGGTGACATGAGTGTCATTTGTTTGGACATGACCTCAAACTAGCCTACATCTAGCATGAACTTGTATGGTTTCTGACAACCATTTAATAGTCCCACACATTATAGCAAGGCATCAAATTCCCTATTAGACTAGATCCTAGTATCAGGCACCACCACAGGTGCAATGTCAGACCTTTTCAGTGATTATCTCCCAATCTATACAACCAGACATCTCACACATCCACGTAAACAGCATGTTTAGAAAACAACACATAACCTTTCCAAGTATAACCCAGAGATGTTCACTACTACCCTGTCATCTGTTAACTGGAACCTCCTGAACATCCTCCCCTTAGATGATGGTATAAATGAATTCAGTACATCTTTCCTGAGTGTCCCAGCCTTGCACCTCCTAGAAGGGAAAGACAAAAAAATGAACAATGTAAAATTGGCTATCCAAAAAGAGTAGCATGCTAATGCAGGATTGAGAAAAAAAAAAACATGGAAGAATGGCAAAAATACAAAACATCACAATATTTCAAAAACTTCAGAATGCTTTGCAATCATACTAAAAAGCAAATAAATGAAGACAAAAAACTGTACCACAATAACTTTATGAATAATAGTAAACAACCCTAAACAATCCCAGTCAGTCATTAAAGAAATCTTGCATCCCAGCTAAAAATTCAGTCCTAACCCTTCTTCCAATAACTCTCCCCTCTAGACCACAATGCAATTCAACTCTTGTTTCATAGATAGCATTCCATCTGTAAGGATTCCCCAACATCTAATCCTAACTCTGCCCAGCAGCCAAGTGTTACCACATCCACTTTCATTCTCCTACATCTGCCCATATCCTATTTAAAGTACTCAGTCAAACCATGCTACGTCAGCTGATGACCTTCAAAGTGAGTACTTCTCAGGCCAGGAATCCCACTTTTCCTCTCTGGAAAATGTCAGACATTATTCGTCTGCACAAAGGAAGAAATTCAACAGATGTTGCTAACTTTAGACCTGTAGCAATCTTATCCCCCTCTCCAAAATACTTGGAAAATGTATGCAAAAAAATTATTAAACTATTTCCTGCAGGAGGAACTCCTAACCCACACACAACATGGCTTCTGTACTTCCAATAGTACTAATATTGCACTTCTAATCTATGTAGATACTGTCATACTGTCAATAAAGCTAGAGATAACAGCAACTAGTCTCCTCATTTCTAGAATTGTCTTACACCTTCAACACAATTTGTCACAGCAAAGTTCTACTTCAGATGTCATCATTAGGTCTCTCTCAGCCCACCCTTCTGTGGTTCAAAAACTACCTGTCCAATAGGTATCACTCTTTAAAATGGCACTCAACCCTCTCTACATATCTCACAGTTACCACTGGTGTACCCCAAGACTCTGTCCTTAGTCCCCTCCTATTTAACATTCTTACCAAAACCCTCCACACAACAGGCCTTCCTAATATGGGTCACGGATGATTACACACGCATTTGTACATCTGACAACATGGCACACCTCCAGAAAATTACTCAGGAAGTTTTAACAGCCACTGAAACATGGCTTTGTAACTCACAAATCATGCTCAACCCTAAAAAATATAATAAACTACTTTTTCTACAAATCCTTGTCTCATGAAAAAACAAAATTTAAATTCCTGTCTCTCGATAATACAACCTTTAAAGCCAATTCTGTTAGCATATTATTAGAGATGATAGTGGAGGATAATCTGAAATTCAACCAGCATATACAAAATTGCATAAGAAGTACTCATCAAAAGCTAGCAATGCTCTACAGAGCCAAGAACTTTCTCACCAATGCAACTAAAACTACACTTGCCACTACTGAAGCTCCTCTCCACACTTCTTTATAGCACTTTCATCATTAACTGCCAGGCATCACAGAAATCAAAACTTGAACAATGCTGTAATAAAGTTGCTAAATTTGCAATATATTCCCCTTTCAGAACCCACCACTGTATAGCAGTAAAAAGCCTAAACTGGTTAGAACTACCCCATCAACTAACATATACACAGTTTCTTACCACCTGTAAAATAATCCTGCACTAAATAACATTCTACACAACTGTGTTCCTAGTCGGTCATGACAATCCAATAGCAAATGACCCCTTGAGGACATCGTGTTTTGGCTATATGGCTTTTGAATGTCCATGACGTTTTACTTTTTCTTTTTAAAGACCCTGTGTTCCTAAAGTGTAGCCAAACAGTCCACTTATGCTAGGCTGGCAAGGTCATAAGAAGGCGGAAACGTGCATGTCCACAGCTAGTGGGGTTTGACTTTATTGACTTGAATGCCCCCACAAAGACTTAAAAAGAAAAAGTAAAACATCATGGACACTCAGAAGCCATAGAGGGGAGAACACTCAATGTCCTTAAGGAGTCATCTTCTTATATCCCATTGGCCTCTATTGCAGGAGGATTAAGGTATTACACATTGAAATCTCTAGCTTAGTTAGGTTTTTCTTGTAGTTTGTACATGTTGCCAAGGCCTGGAACTCCTTAACTGTATCTGGTCAATGCCCTCCCATCCTTCAAAACCATTTTGAAAGACTTCATAGCCAAAAGCTGGCTCTGTTCTTATTCAACACCAGGATAAACTAAATCCCAAAATGTGAACAAGTAACTATTCCATACCTTACATCTCCTTACTCTCTCTGTCTGTCTTTACTCACTTCCTTACTGCTATCAGATTCTTTCCACTGCATTTCTCTCTAAATATACCATAACCATGCTTCTCTCTCATTTCATATTGCAGTTCCTGTTTGTATTATAGTAATTTATCTTTAATTTCTGAATAAATTGGCTAAAATGTCTCTAAATAATTAAATTACCATCATGTAACCTGTTATCTGTTCTTAACCAATGTTTTCATATTATGTCTTGATTTGGTATAATTATTTGAACTGTAAATGTTTTGTATTATTTTTGAAGACTGCAACATTATTGTTGTTGAAATGCTTTTTAATACTTTTGAGCTGTTCTCCATGGGTCTGTGCTAAAAATCAGCTGCTACCCATTCTGATTTTCCCAGTAATCAAATGTCAGTAAATAAAATAAAGTAAAATGTGGGGGATTAAATTCCACTACTGTGACAAATCTTTGCAACTTGGCAGATCTCTTGCAGGAAAAAAAAATGTGAAGTACATAGTGTCCAAGTGAGTGAGAGCCTAGGAGCTGCAATACTTAAAGTAGCAGTTACATTTTTAGCATAATATAGTTAGAGCAAATATTTCACTGGCTGCTTACAGTGTCCACTAGGTGGCACCAGAGCACTGAAAAAGGTTTAGGAGAGTGCCACATTCAGAAGAAACTCTTTTACAATAGGATTTGACAACACTGAGATAGTTTCAGTGACCTGCAAGAAGTAAACATAGTGGTAGTAGCCCAGCCCTGCTTAGCAGCTCCAGGTTACAAACAAACCCAATTAAATGAGAATGGGTTATTCAGTTTCACACAGTAAACAAGAGAAATTTGAAGGAAAACTGCTATAATTTATAGTAGTTCTGAATGCTTATTCAGAGATTGTTGTAAATGTATTTTTCAACTGCATGGTTCCTGAAAATCAGAGACATCTGGCAAAAATTAGGGACAATCAATGTAAATTACACATTTTTATTTAAATTCTTTCCAGTAGCTTGATGTCCCTTCCATTGTTTGACCTCCAGAACAGTACACAGTACTTAAGGTGTGGTCTAACCAAGGCCTGGTAGAGTAAGAAGAATTTCCTTTTTGAGCCCCCCCCCACACACACACACACACACACACTTGTATTACCAAACCATTGTTTCACTACCTCTTTATTGTTCTTCTGATGGTCATCTCCAGATACTTTCTACAGAGATTCTGGATGCTTAACTAGGTTTGTAAAAACTTTTTGTGAAGTCTGTTTAGGGTAATATTCTTAGGTTGACTAATTTCAGATATCATCAAAATATAGGCAATCAGTGTAGCTTGCAACAGTATAACTTAAAAAGAACTTTTGTTGTCTTCTAGAAATAGTATCTTGTGTAAAATGCTTAAAAAGAGTCTTAACGAAAATACAAAGTCTATCTTTCCTGTTTTAATTTCTGAACATCTTTTGGGTTTCTAATACCATGATGGGAATGGACCCCATTCCTAAGTCAAAGTATGATTAAAGTTCATGAAATTAGTATTGTTTCAATCTTTGCTAGCCAGAAGTGCTCTTCACTACACCTCTATGTGCCCAGAAATTACACGTCCTGCAATTCATACAGAGTTGCAAGCATCGGTAGCATATCTAAGTTCGAGTGAAAATTCTTTTTATAAGACCCATTGCTCCTACTACTATTGGAACTGTCTGAGTATCCTTCCTCTGATCTCATTTCTGTCTGTAAATCCTGGTATTTTATGACTTTGTGTCTCTCTGTACATAACACTGTAGTCATTGGGTGTAGCAATTTCAATGGTCAATGCTACTTTTGTCTTCTTTTCATGGACTATTATATGTGTTTTTCTTGCATCTATTTTTGAACTGTTGGCAACAGGGATCCCATGTAGTAAGTATATGATATAAACTTAATAATTTTCTATATTGCTTTGTGGCTCGTGTTTCCAATTTTTTTCAGCTACTTCAACATTGAAATGTTTGCACAATCCCCAGTGCTATAGTCTGGCCATATTATTACGCCTTTCAGTATACAGTCCTTCTGCCATTAGTGTATCACATCCAGCAACAAGATGTGTGACTATTTCCAATTTTGTTTTACAAAACCTGCTTTTATCTGTTTTTCCCACATGTTCAATGGACATTGTAAACCAACGTGTACGTAGTCCACTATCCTGTGCCACTAATATTGGCATTTCATCGTTTAGTTTAAATTCAGCTCTCCTTTAACCATTCCTGTGTTCGGTCCTGATTGATATGAGGTTGTTCTAAGAGTTTTCTGTACTTGCATCTATATTTATGCATTTTTTAATTTTCTTGCCTTCTCATCTGATTCTTCACTTTGTATACTTTTTTTGGTACATTCAGTTGCTTCCTGATTTTTATCTACTTCTGGTTTGATTTCCATTCCTGCTTGACACCAGTATGTTTCTACTACACTAACAGAGCAGTCATCTTAGACTTATTCTCCTCATGTTTTAAAACTTTCACTATGTTTGGATCTTGTAAGGTCAGCAGATATGTATGCATTCCTACGATTGTGGCTCTATACATGTAATCAGTTTTGAGAAGGCCCATACCTCTTTCAGAAAGGACAATATATAATCTTGGTATACACTGATTTTTATAAATCATTTGATAAGCACTTTTCTTGTTTTCCTGACCAGCTGATCCAATACCTTTTTTGGCCAGTCAGTCACTCCAAAACTGTAAGGACAGGAAGAGCAAATTGGTTTATAGCCTGGACTTTGCTCCTAGATGTTAGAGCTGTTTTCAGTATTAATTTTAGTCTTCTAAAGTATTCCTAAGTTTTATTCTCGTTCGTTCGTGTTT
The DNA here is from genome assembly GCF_019279795.1 of Protopterus annectens. NCBI lineage: Eukaryota > Metazoa > Chordata > Ceratodontiformes > Protopteridae > Protopterus > Protopterus annectens. Next base: position 931,494,046 of record NC_056734.1, read on the forward strand.
TATTGTTGATTCTTCAATTACAAATATGTATACATTCCGTCTTGTTCAAGTTGTTTTATGTTACATTCCTGCCCCAAACTGATATTTTCCTGGTGCTGCAGATTTCCTACTTTAAAGGTTGCTTTTGCACATTTATCAAGACCAGTTGATGTTCTTATATCATCTGAGAACGTTTTGACCACTTGTAATTGTGCTTTCAATTCCTCACCTGACAAACTATATAGTTTAAATCATCTACAAAAAGAAGATGCAAAGACTTTACACTTTATTGTAGCCATGACCTAATTTGTTAAGTAAACATCTTAATGGGTTAAGGATAAGACTAAACAGCAGCAGTGACAGAGAGTCACCCTGGAATATCCCCATTTGGATTTTTATCTCTAAAATAATAATTTACCCTTTATCATGGCTTAACTGTGTGAAGTGGTTTGCCACTGTTTCATGATCCTTCTGGGGACAAAACCTTTCATGGTCGATCAGTGTAGGTTGTGTACAACAGAGCATGTGTTGTAACTTTAAGAAGCATTTCAAAGTGAAGGCATGTGCATATAAATAGAAAGCACGTGCAGGCAGCAGTGCCATTTTGAGAGAACAACCAGAGTGTTAACGTATATGAGTGCAGTGGTCAGTCTGTTTATAAGTTTATTTAAGTTTAAGTTACTAAGCCTCAATCATGATGTGTTTGTATAAGCTGCTTGAACCAAACCCACAACTGTTCGTCTGTTTTATCCTGACCGGAAAAGTGACATGTTGTCAAAACCAGGGTAGAGTGTGCAACTTCTTCAAGGCAGGAGGTGCAGAGCTAACGGTGAAGATACATTGAGCAGATTGGGTGATACAGTGCTCAAACAATTAAAAAAAGGACCAGAAACAAACTTTAGGTAACCAAAACTTGCATAAATTATTTATTTTGTAAAGAAATCAATACGAAACATTGGCAAAGCATAAAACGCATTATTAATCAAACAAGTAGCAGAAAAAGCATTATTAATCAAATGAAAGGCACAAAATCCATAACTGATTAAACGAAATATTCAAAACCACGATATTTGATAGAATTATCAGAAATACTTATGTGGGTGTTCAGCATTACTTCTGATTTGCATAGCGAGCATGTTAAAAGTAAAACGAGCACAAGAAAAGTATAACGAACAGGATAAGAGGTCAAATGGGCATAACGAATACAATAAAAGGGCAAAATAAGCAAAAAAAAAAAAAGCAAGGCGACTGCATGTTTTTTAGTAAACTATCATGTTTTGACATGAGCTAGTATTTCACATTGACCAAAGCTATTCAAAGTGTAACTAGAGTTGTTTGAAGTATTTCAGAGTGTGCAAAGTGCTTGCAGTGTGTGCTTTATTACAGTAAATTATTTCGAAGTTTACTGTGTGCAAGGTACAGTTATTTTGCAAAGTGCATTTAGAATACAGTCATTTCGAAAAGTTTCTTGTGCTGTGTACATTTTATTCACAAAGTGCAGTCATTTAAAAGTATTTTTCACACTGTACAGAATTATTTCACAAAGTACAGCCATTTCTAGAAGTCTCTTGTACTGTATACAGTTCAGTCGCGAAGTGAAGTCATTTTGAAGTGTTTCTTACACTAATAACTTGTGGTTTCACAAAGTGTATTGATTTTAAGGTGTTCTTGTGCTGCGGAAACTTTTTTTTTTTTTTTTTTTACAAAGTATTGTTATTTTGAAGAATCTGTTGTGCTATTGAGTATAAGTTCTGGCATAAATTTCTGACTTATGTGTATATGTTCGTACACAATTCCAAGGGTCTTTATTACTGTGTGTTGATATGTCAGAGACAGACCCAGGCAACTTGCGTTTGATCATAATATTGCAGAGAATTGGAGAGTATTTGAGCAGGAGTACGATATTTTCATACAAGCAGCTTTTTCTGATAAAGATACACGTACGAGGGCATTTATTTCGCTTAACTTAGCGGGCTCAGAAGCCATTGAAAGGGATCTTCATCTGTGTATGCACCAGCAGTTTATGAAGAAGAAGGGGAAAATTACCATATTGTTGTACAAGCTGAATCAAGGGAGGACCCTGAGTGCTTGAAACATAAATTTAGAGAAATGTGTAACCCTCAAGTGTTACATTGGGGAGGTACTTATTTTATACAAGAGACCAAAAGCCAGGAGAAACTTTTTACTGACTTGAAACAAGGCTAAAACGTGCAGGTTTCATGATTTGAAAGATGAGCTGATAAAAGACAGGCTTTTATGTGGTGTCAATAATGCTAGGAAAATTTTGCTTCGTGACAGTGATTTAACGTTGAGGAAAGCTATGGAGATTTGTCAGATACATGAGCTTACAGAAAGAGACACAGATATGCTTGCAAGTTATAAGGGCATGGTTTCAGCAGCTTCTAGAGCAAACATAGACAGCATGCAGCATATGGCCAGCAGAAACAGGCCTAAGCACATGGCAGCTGCAGCCCCCGAAGGATTTCCAGGGAGAACCTGTAACTTTTCAGCAAGTTGTAAGACTAGCTCAGTAAAATGGATATGCTCAATGCAGCATAAGGGTCAGTCAGCAAAACCCAAGTCAAATCTTACTGTTAACTGTCGCAATTGTGGTGCCAATCATGAATCTAAAAGAGAAATATTTAGCATTTGGTCAGCAATGCCATAAGTGTAAAAAATGGAACCACTTTTAAAAGTTTTGTAAATTAAGGAACCCTCATTCATTTATTAAGAAAGGTCATTTAAAAAAGCAAGTTGATCATATAGAAAGCTGCAACTCTACTTTCTATGTAGATGGTGCATCAGTGGTTGGTGAGAAGGTTAATGTAGTAGATTTTCTGGCAAAGAGCGAAAGTGTTTTGTACTGTCGTGATCAATTGTAAACCCACGGAGCTCAAAGTAAACACTGTAAGTGCAATGTTATGTCAGCAGAAACATTTGTTAGAGTAAGAGCTGGTGAACAACTTAATTTGGCCAGTTGTGCGAAGCTTGTTGCTTATAGAGGTGAAGAGATTCAAACCAAGGGCTCAGTAGTACTTTCATGCTATTCAGCTAGGAACAGTTACAGCTTGCAATTTTAAGTAGTCAGAAAACCTGTACAGTCTTTATTAGGTCTCAGAGACGGTTTAAGAATAAAATTGCTTTCTTTTGCCAAAGAAGTCCATCAGGTAAGCACAGATCCTAGTTCCAGTTTAACTGCTGCTATTTTTTTAAGAGTATGCTGATATTTTCGAAGACAAGCTAGCAAACTTCCAGTTGTGTACTCCATGAAACACAAGCAAGAAAAGTTCCGATAGCTGTGCAGGACAAAGTCAAGGTCCAGTTAGAGAAAATGGTGCAACAAGGTGTGATTTGTCCAGTCATAGAACCAACTAAATGCATATATTCCATGGTAGCTGATCATAAGAAAAGCTCAGATGAAATCAGAGTATGTATTGACCCAAGAGACTTGAAGCATTAAAGAGACCTCATCATCCTGTGCGTACAGTCGAGGGGGTTGCTACCCTCATGTCAAAAGCCACTGTTTTTTTCTGTCTTAGATGCAAAGAGTTCATTTTGGCAAGTAATGCTTGATCGCAAATCTTCACTACTGACTACATTCAGTACTCCATTTGGTAGATACAGATTTCAATGCCTTTTGGAATAAATTCTGCCAGTGAAGTCTTTCAGTGTGTAATGGAACAAATTTTTTCAGGTTATCTTTGTGCTATAATAGTAGATGCTTTACTAGTTTGAGGTAATGGTGAAGCAGAGCATGACAAAAACTTCAGGAAAGTTCTGGACAGAGCACGTAAAGTGAACTTAAAGCTCAAGCCTCTGAAATGTAAATTCAGGCAACCATAAGTTACTTATAGGTCATTTATTTAATAGTACAGGCTTACGACCAGATCCTTCCAAACAAACAGCCATTCTTGAGATGCCAGCTGCAGAGAATATCAAAGCTTTACAGTGTTTCCGTGGTATGACTATCTATTTTAGCAAGTATATACTAGACTTCAGTGAACTGTCAGCTCCTTTAAGAGAGCTGACATGCAAAAATGTTACCTGGTCATGGTTAGAACAACACCAGAAGGCATTTAATGACCTTAAACAGAAAATTGCCAGTCCACCTACATTGAGATGCTATGATGTCCACAAACCAGAAAATCTGATGCTGTCCATGTCATTATTAATCATAGATGGGTCTTGGATCTGACCTTGGATCCGAGCCAGCAAAGTGGGCAACAGCCCGAGCTCCTCCTCTCCCATTACTTCTCGTTACCCATAATCTTCAGATCTCGTTTGCTGTGATCGTGAACGGACGTGTTCTTGCTGCTCAAGCTCTATTTTGGATAGATAAGTGCTTTTTCAACTTATTTCTTTACTTTTATGTCTCCCTTTTTTCTCTATTTAATAGCTTTTAGTGGTAGTGCTAGTTTGTTAGGGTTAGTAGTTGTTTCTTCCTTCCCCTCTGTTTAGTCTGTTGCTGGCATTAGAGTTTTCCTGCCCTTTTCCATTTCTTTCTTCTCCCCCCTTTGGTGTGACAGTGTTTTGTGTGTGTGTGTGATTTTTTTGTTGAGGTTTCATGATGGCTGAGAAATGTTCTGATTTTAAACACTGCTGCTCATGCAGTCGGAAAATTGCTCCTGCCAACACGCATGAGGAGTGAGCCTACTGTCTAGGAAAGCCCCATTTCGAGATTGAATGTGACATCTGTGCAGGATTCAATCCCAGGGTTCACCTAGACCATAGGAATAAACTTCTCCTAAAAGGTCTGGCAAAAGTGGGGTCCCCTGGTCTCGGGCTTCCCCTCCAAAGCCACTTCGGATCCCAAGAGGAAGCCTGCCCCTGCCAAATGGCCCAGGTTCTGGGATCCATGTGCTGCGGGTCTGAGCCCAGCCTTGGGGACATCAGATCTGGAGTCATCTGCTCTGAAAGCCTCGGCTGCCCCTACCGGATCCGACTCCTTTGAAGTTCGGAGGTCCTCAGATCCGACAGGTTTGAGATCCCCCTTGGCTCCGACAACCTTGTTGGATCCACCGGCAGGAAATATTGTTCACTTGGACCCGTCTGGGCCTTTGGGTCAGACATCTCTTTTGGAGCTGATCGTTATTGACCTCCCAGCCACCTCCAAGCTTTTGGATCCGAAGAGGTCTAGCAGGTCCTCTTCCAGGGACCGCAGACACTCTGGACATTCTTCAGTCTCTTCTCGATCCACTAGGAATTTGCTCCCATCAGAAATGGACCAGATGATGATGAACATTCTCAAAGCCCAAATGAAACTGGGTCTGCCTCCATCCCCCAGCCACTTGCCAAGGGGCATTTCACCCACCTCTGATCTCCTCTCCTGCCCAGCTCCTGGATGTTTGTTGCCCTGGGGTCAGAGTTTGTCTAAGGCAAGGCCATTGGCATCGGGTAGTGTCCCCACCCCCATGCCTCCTGGGTCCCTGGCTGGCTAAAGCCACTTGCCCATGGTATTGGCTTTGCCTCAGGCCAGTGATATCCCTGGGGGGGGTCATCGGGGGGGGGGTTCCAGTCTGGAGTTGTCAGACCATTCCCTTCCCTTCCCATGGGGACCTCTGCCATGGGTAGCTCGAGGTTGATATTGTCTGGGGAAGTTGACAGTGTACTGGGATCTCCCCTCCCATCCCAGTCAATCTTGGCCAGCGGGGAGAAATGGGCACTTTGTCCAGTCCATCTGCCTTCCGGGCGATAGAGAGGACCATCTCTAGTTGGTCGGCAGCCTCTTCCTCAGCTCTGGATCCAACCCGGCTTGGTTCCATTTTGGGTGGTGAGCCTGCATCATTGGTTTGGAGTCAGACCCCCTCAAGATTGCCTTCAGAAGGGCATAACCCCCATAAGTAGGGGTTCCCTCCTCCTCAGAGTCCTCCCCAGATCCCACGGTGGAAGAGCCTCCTCTGAAGAGGACGTGCAAGTGGAGACACCTAGACTCCCCTCAAGTGTGTGTAATGGAAGACACGAATTTTGAGGAAGGAGACTGGACCCCCAGACTACCTTCCCAGGAGGTGTCCTTTGGTGACATACTAGGAATACTAAAAGAATGAGGCAGTTGGTCTTCCCCTACCCCATCCTCTGAGGAGTCCATGTTCTTGAAGGCATTCAGAGCAGGCCCATCTACTTCCTGGGTGTCTCCCCCTGCGGACGAGTTAGTCCAGCTCATTGCCAGCTGGCCATGGAATGAACCGGACACAGTTGAACCAGTCCCCAAGTGGGTAGGTAAGTTCCTTAGTTCCACCAAGGACAAACTGTTTTGGAGTAAGGTGTCCTGGTAGATGCTGTTGTGGTTGCCGCAGCCACCAAGAAAGAGCTCGCAGAACAGAGCTCTATGGTCCATCCCCCTAACAGGGAGTCTAGGGCGATTGACTGGTTCGGGAAGCGCCACCTCAGCTACGTTCAGACTGAGGACTGCAAATTACATGGCACACTTTACACAGCTGCAAATGGATTTGGTCTCAGAACTTTCCTCTTCCCTTTCAGAGTTGTTGCCTCCAGAGAGCCACAAGGTGGATTCTCCAAAGCTATCCACTCACTTCCCTAGCTAATGCCTCAATGCTGTTGATCTCGAATGTTGTCGAGGCCACCTCACGAGCAGCGGGGTACAGGCATTGCTATTAGATGTCATGCCTGGCTTCACCTTTGGGGGTTTGTGGACAACTTCAAGTTGTCCTTTATTAATGCCCCATCCAATGGATCTACTGTCTTTGATCCCTCGGTCAAAGGCACTTTGACCCGGAGTGAGCAGGAGAGTAAGACCTTATCAGCTGTCGATATCAAGTTTTCTACTCCCCAGCGGTCCTTCTGTAAGACTAGGAGGGGTAGTAAGAAACTGTGGTTTCACAGGACACAGTCTTCCCTCCAGGATGCTCCACAAGAATCCTCCTCTTCTGGCTGGGGAAGGGGATTCAGTGTCAGGTGCTGCCCCAGGGGCAAAGAGGGTCTGCAGAATCAGGGATTCCGAGAATCAGTCTGTGGCAAGTCAGATCTTCAAGTGATACAGATCTCCGTAATGTGATCTGTTTGCATCTCCAACCAACTACAAATGTAGCAAATTCTTTGCCTTGATCCACCCATCATTGAAGTCACCCAGGGATGCTCTGATTCACGATTGGCTACTGGGTCTCCTCTACTCCTATCTCCCAATGCCCCTCATTCCAAAAGTTCTACAGAAAGCCTGTCACTTGAAGGCTCATCTCATTGCCCCTTTTTGGCCTCATCAGACGTGGTTCTCCCTCCTCTGGACTCATCTGAAATATCCGCCTTGGCTATTGGATCCAGTACAGAATCTCATTTCCCATCCATAGGGACTTCCCCCTCCCAACCTGACATCTGTGAGGCTGACAGCTTAGTACCTCCAGTTCCAATGATTGTCAGGCAGACCAAGTTGCTTTCTGCAGTGAAGGATATTATTTTGACTTCTCAGAAACCTTCCACTAAAAAGGTTTATTCCAGCTAATAGAAGAAGTTTTCTATCTGGGCTCATCAGAGGGGCATAGATCCCTTTTCGTCTCCAGTTTCAGATATCTTGTCCCTCTCTTCTCTGTTCCAGCAAGGGGCTAATTTCTCAATGATTAAGCTGCAGTTGGCAGCTGTCTCCAACTTCCATTTACACAATAGCCCCATGTTTTCTTCCAGGCTCTGCAAGCCCTTTCTCAAAGGGTGTTCTTTGCTTAGGCCTCCCTTCAAAGACCCGTCTCCTCCTTGGGATCTTACCTTGGTGGTGCAGACCTGACACAACCCCCTTTTGAAACTGCTGCAAAATGTGATATTAAGTTTCTATCATGGAAGACTGCCTTCTTGGTGGCGATTTCCTCTGCCAAGAGGATTTCCAAGCTGCAAGCTCTCTGTATAAAGCCTCCCATCATGGTTTTTCATAAGGATAGGGTTTCCTTAGAACCAGTCCTTCCTTCATTCCAAAAGTGGCTTCAGAAACTAACCTAAATCAGTATAGCCAGCTTCCTGTCTTTTTTCCCAACTTCTCAAACAAAGGGGAGTATCAGTTACACTGCTTCAATGTCCATAGGCATTTTTTTCCCAACTTCTCAAACAAAGGGGAGTATCAGTTACACTGCTTCAATGTCCATAGGCAGTTACGATTCTACTTAAGAGGACTGAGGATTTTTGAAAACCGGATCAGCTTTTTGTGGCTTTCTTCCAGGCTGGGAGAGACAGGGCCATTTCCAAAGTATTGATCTTTCGTTGGATAGTTTCTTGCATAGTTCACATTTACGAGAGCAATCACAGGGACCTTCCCAGACCTGTTAAAGCTCATTCTATGAGGTCAGTGGCTATGCCTTCAGCATTCTGGGCCAGGATGTCCTTAGATGACATTTGTTCTGCTGTCACCTGGTCAAATCCTCATACCTTTGTAACACATTACAAGTTGGATTTGGTATCTAGGTGTACAGCCTCATTTGATTCTTCTGTGCTCCGGCATGTCCTTCCTTGAGACCTCCCAGGATTTTGGGTAGCTGGGGACTCTGACCCATCTGTGATCAATAATGACACAGGTGGCATCAGATAAAGAGTTATGTGCTTACCATAACTTGGAATCTGTGCTATCCAATGCCATTATTCATCACGTTCCCACCCTCCGTCCCCCACCTTCTGGTGATCAGGGAATTCTTGGAGTAATGGCAGTTTGGTTCTATTGTTCCTGGGCGAGGACAGTGTCCCTGCCGGGTTAGTTATCTAGGAAATTCGATCTGAGGATTATGGGTAACAGCAAGTAAGGGGAGGGGAGGAACTCGAGCTCAGGAGCTGTCACTCACTTTGCCAGCTCAGATCCAAGACCCATCCATGATGAATAATGAAACTGGATAGCACAGATTCCACCATTATGGTAAGTACATAACTCTTTTTCTTTCCCGTGTTGCTTCAAAGTTTAGTCTTGGTGCAGTTATTCTTCAAGAGGGTAGACCAATAGCCTATGCATCTAGAACTCTTACCCAAACTGAGATGCAGTATACTCAGATTGAGAAGGAACTTTTGACAATTGTGTTCGCATGTTCTAAGTTCCATGATTACATTTATGGCCCGGGCTATTCAGATTAAGACTGATCATCAGCCTGTAGTCACTATTTTAAAGAAGCCTATGCATACAGCTCCAGCAAGACTACAAAGAATGATGCTCAGATTACAAAAGTGCAACTTCAAAATGGTCTGCACAAAATGCAAAATTCTTTATCTGGCTGATACCTTAGCCAGATCGCTCAGACATTCCACAGAAAAACTTGATGGAAAATTTTGACTTCGATATCATGAAGGTGCATAAACTTTCTACCACAAGACTTGATGAGCTAAGAGATCATACAAAGACTGATCTAGTTTTGCAAAAGCTCAACCACTTCATCAGTGTTGGATGGCCATCAAGGCAATCTTGTGTACCAACAGAAGTGCAACCTTATTTTCCTTACAGAGATGAAATGTTGATGGAAGATGGTATCATTTTCAAAAATCCTTAAGTTATTGTTCATACTTCCTTACAACATGAGTACATTCCGATTTTGCATCGTGGCCACCCAGGTTCCAAAGCTACCAAAAGAAGGACAAGAGGGCTAGTATTTTGGCCTTCTCTGTCAAAAGACATTGATAAAGTACTTTCATCTAGTTCAGTATGGAATACTACTAAACCTCATTTGCAAAAAGAGCCACTTCAGCTAAGCCAGATTCCTGAACTACCTTGGTCAACAGTAGCCATTAACATATTTGAGTGGAACAATCAGAATTACTTAGTGTTTTTAGACTCTTATTTGAACTGGTTCAAGATCGAACTGCTACCTAACCTAATGTCCAGTCAAGTACTATTATTACTAAGTTGAAATGTCACTTCTCAGTCCACGGTATTCCACACAATGTTATTTCTGACAATGGTGCCCAGTTTACCAGTCAGTTATTTCATAAATTTGCAAAAGAGTGGGACTCCGTCCAGATTAGTAGCAGTCCAGAATACCCACAAACGGCCTGGCTGAGTGTGCAGTACAAAGTGCAAAGCAATTACTAGAGCGGTCAAAGCATGACAATACCGATATTTTCTTGAACTTGATTAATCTCAAAAATATACCCAGTGACAACTTACTTGGCTCACCTGCTCAGAGACTTCTATCTAGGCAAACCAGAACCTTCCTATCAGTTCCAGTAATGCTAAAATCACCAGAGCAGTCAGAGCCTAACTATTTAAAAAGTGTTCCTTTCAGAAGACCAGCTATGATAAAATGAGCAGATTTCTTTGTCCATTGAAAGAAGGAGAGATAGTGAGGATGCAAATGGTGAAAGGTTTTGATCAAAGTGGTCTAGTGAGAGGTATATGTGCCAAGCCAAGATCCTACTTAGTGGAATCTTTTTTTTTTTTCAAAACAGGTTTATTGTTTTAACTTATAAGAGAAATATCATAACAATTTTATACAAGTAATTAAAAATAGGTATTATTATAATATTCAACAAAACAACTAAAGTATTTACAAAGACATCCACTACAATCAGATCAATTAATTAAACTAAAATACCATGCTATTGAAATTAAAATTTTTTTAACAAATTTTGTAAATTATCCCATACAATAAAATAAGATGTTTTTCTGTTTGTTCTAGTCCTAATTGTGTTTATTTCCATATGGCACACTATATTCATAACATACTTAAATTCAATAAGCGAAGGAGGTGTATCTGAAATCCAATTTCTAGTTATTATTTTCCTAGCCACTGCTAGAATAGACCATAACAAGGGAAGCTTAACCTTTTTAACACTTTGAGGTACAGGTGTGTTGAATAATATAAGAGATTTAGAAATAATGAAATTATCTGTAAAAAGAGCCTGCAAAAATTCATTAATTGACTTCCAGTATTCTTTCAATTTTATACAGTCATAACACATATGAGCCCAGTCAGCATTAATTTCTATATTACATCTCTTACATAGATTATCTTTATTATTTATTTTATTCATCATCAAAGGTGTATAAAAAGATCTATGTAAAAATTTCCATGTATAAAGTCTCCAGACAATGGAAGACGTAGTTCTGTAAGCAGATTCCAATATATATTGTTTATCTTGTTGATTTGGTGGGTCCCCATTAATAGAAGTGAAATAATTCCAGTATGAATCTACACTGTAAAAAGTTTCTTGTCTGATAACTTTATGTATGTATGAAAGTTTGCCTTTATCAGAAACTTTATGTTGTAAATTTAATATCAAGTAATCAATCAGTGTTGGAATAGATTCTTTAACAGTTATAGACATTAAATCTATTTTATTAATGAGATGTTGTCTAAAGGTCTGAACCTCTAACCAGCAAGTTTCTCTTAGATCAAATTCTTGTTTTAAGAAATCTAGATTTTTAACTTTATCAGAGATCAACTGATACCAGTACTTTAGATCATTATCTATAGCTAAATGAGTTCCTTCAGAAGTAGATGACAAAAGCATACCCTGAGTATACATTATAGGAAATACAATAAAATTCCATTCCCTATACTTAGGGTGCATGAATATAAAGTTACGATAACTAATAATAATATTTAATGGGTAACAAACCATATGTTTAGGTGTAATAGGTGAAGTACAAAATTCCTTTAGTAACCATAACATGGAGTTATTTACAATCATATTTTTATGTGTTAAGGAGATTTTCATGAAGTGTATACTAATTAGCTCCCAATAATCTTTCCGTTTTGTGACATATGACTGATCTATTAATAAAGTAATAACTTTTACAATAGAAGAGATAGTATATAAATTAGTCTGGAAAAAAAATACCCCCTTGAGACCAGCTATTAGTATGTTTCTTTAATGCAATCCTAGGTCTAATAGGTGCCCATAAGAAATTTAACATTAGTGTGTTCAGTTTCTTGATAATTATTTTTGTAGGTGGAAGTATTATTGATTGTATTAAGTATAAAATCTTGGGGAATATTATCATTTTAATAATTGTAAGTCTCTCCTCCATAGTAAAAACATATTATTCCAGGTATTAAAAGATTTTGTATATTAAGAAAACAGGTATTATAATTATTATATATAATAGATTTAATATCTTTAGATAGTATTATACCTAAATAAGTTATCTGACCTGAATTGGGTACATATTTAGTAAAATCAATAATGAGAATATTTTTTCGTGTATATATAGGTAGTATTTTAGCTTTTTCTTCATTGAATATTAAACCAGAAATACTTTTAAAATTCATCATGTTATCAAATAGAGACTGTATAGAAGAATTAGATCCTGCTGATGTAATTAGAACATCATCTGCAAAAAGTTGAATTTTGGATGTTGTATTTTCATCTATTTCAAAACCCTCTATGTCAGTACTGTTTCTGATCAAATTAGCCCAAGGCTCCATTACTAAAGTGAATAATAGTGGAGAAAGTGGACATCCTTGTTTTGTACCTTTAAGAATGGGTATTTTTTTGTGAAACATATGTTCCTACCTTAATATAAGCCAACGTTCCTTTGTATAAATGTTCAATTAGATTTACAAATGCATCCGAGAAGTTTGTGCACTTCATTAAGGTAAACAGATAGTCCCAACTTACTGAATCAAATGCTGAACTTATATCAAGACTAATAAGTGTTAAATCTTTCTTTTCCTATTTGCAAAATCTATTAATGTTAAAGTTCTTCTTATATTATCAAAAGTATTTCTATTTACAATGAAGCCTGTCTGATCTGTATCTATAATGCGGGAATGATTGTCTTCAATCTATCAGCAAAGATATTCATAAACATTTTATAATCAACATTAAGTAATGAGATGGGCCGATATGAAGAACATCTAGTTGGATCTTTATTAGGTTTTAAAATTGGCGAAATAAATGTATATTGCCAAGATGGGGGTTATTAACTCAGTTTGGGCCAAAATAAAACCTTATGTATTAATGAATATGTATTTTTAGAAAGGATTTTATATATCTCTGGTATAATACCATCATTACCCGGTGCTTTGTTTGATTTAAGCTTATTTATTTGTGTAATAACTTCTGTATATGAAATACTCTTGTCCAATAGTTTAATCTGTTGTTTATTAAGCTTTTTATTCATATTTGTGGTTATAAACTCCTTTATTTTATCTTTAGGTTCCATATTAATATTATTATGGTTAATTTTGTGAAAGTGATTTCTAAATTCATCTAGTATTTCTGGTATACTAGAAACATTCTTCTTTTTCCTTAGAGAAAAGATTTCTTTGATATGGTTTTGTTTATTCAACCTTTTTGTTTTATTTTTAAGTCTATGTAAGTATTTGGGGCTTATTGAATAAGACAAAAACTTGTATTTCTCTAAAGTTATTTTAACTTTATGAGTTAAAATTTCTTTGTATTTCTCATTTAGTGTGTTTATTTCTTCAATAACTTTCTTGTCCATAATATTTTCTTTATTATTATGTTTATAAGAGTCTAATTTACTTTGAATATCTAACAATTCCTTATCCCAAGATTTCCTTTTATTATTATACCATCTGATACTTTGTCATATAGATATGATTTTAAGGCATCCCAAACATAAACAATGGAGACTTCAGGAGTGTTATTTATGTCTAAAAAATGTTTTACTTCTGAAAGTATATATTCTTTATAGTCTTTTAGTTGAGTTAAGTATGCTGGTATCCTTTTGATCTGAACATTATGAGTATTTTTATCATGAATTCAAAACAATTGAATTATGATCAGATATAGGACATGAAATGATTTTGGAATTAATTAAATCTGTTACCATCTGGTTAGAAATAAAGACCCTATTTTTGAATAAGTTTTGTATCTGTTAGAAAAAAAGGTGTATGGTAA
>NC_056734.1:931512803-931692803 GCF_019279795.1 Protopterus annectens
GGAGGATTTCTTTACAAATGCATGTCAGTGAAGGTTGTCATTTTCAGAATGTGACATTTCTCAAATAGGGAGGATGTAGAACAGTACTTGTGGTGTAACTTTAGGAAGCATTTCAAAGTAAGGGCACATACATATAAATCGACAGCACGTGCAGGCAGCAGTGCCATTTTGAGAGAATCGCCAGAGTGTTGACATGTATGTGTGCAGTAGTCAGTCTGTGTATACATTTATTTACGTTTGTTACTAAGCCTCAGTCCTGATGTGTTTGTATATAATAAAGCTGCTTGAACCGAACCCACAACTGTTCATCTGTGTTGCGATAGGGTGTATCTTATACATTTATTTATAAGCACTTTTATCCATGAATGTGGGATGCTGTTAAATGCTTTTTTGTAGTATATCCATGCCATACTTGGATTATTCCCCTTTTTACAATTCTCCATTATGATTTTATTTAACTACATATGATCCATATGACTTTCTTTTGTTACTCTTTTGTTCTATTGCCACAATTGAGTTTTCTTCTAAATGACTATAAACTCTATTTGCATCAGTTCCAGTATGTAGTTTATACATCTATACATAATGTATAGAGCTGAAGATAGTATAGAAAATATCTCCTGTTATTTTCCAAAATAACAGAAATATAGACGTTCTGCTTTTCCTCACACTAACTTGATTTATGCTTTGTACTACACTCTGAGTCTTTCCTTTTTCTGACTAGGAAATACAAATTAAACTTTTAGAGAAGTAAAACACAGTCAGAAGAACTTGGTTCTGGTTGTTAACTGGCCACCTGTGGCCTCCTGATGCAGTTCTCTTAAGACTGTCAAGAGTCTTAATAGTAATTTTCTTCATTTGGAAGCCTTAATGTCTTGTCTGCACAGATAATTAAGTAATTGATTGGTGAAGGGAGGGTCATAATCTCACTTCAGATTTAATTATGTGGCTACACACATTGTAACTTCTCTACCCAGGCTGCATCACTACTTTAATTGCCTCCATGTGTCTACTCATTCCACCCAGGGTGCAGTATTTCTTGCTTCAGCCATTTTGCAGTATTCAAACACTAGAAAAAAATATGTAGATTTATTACATGCTCCACAAGAAATGAATGCCACTGTATAACTCCAAGAAAGGCAGACTGTCTCCCAGGTAATCAAACAGCAGATGTGCTTTTAGGATCGCAACTGATTTAACTACATGAACATACTATCCCTCCATTGACCTCAAAACTAGTAAGATTAACCCCTCCACATACAGCCTAAGAAACCTGAACTGCTCAGGCCCTAAAACATAAATCCCGCACTCCAAGCTACACATCTTTTGACTGTGCATTCTCATTTCTCAGGACCAAACTGTGGGAGTCTCCAGCATCCTCTTCTGTGTCCATCCCGTTGTTTAGATCTCTCCACAACCTCTCTTTTGATGTTGATTGGAGAGGACACTGATGATGGTGATGCCACTGTTAATACCTGCATGCACAGAGATGGGCATCCTGTCTCCTACCTCTGTGTCTAGGGTGGTAAGAGAAGTACCCCTCTGCTTCTGTTCCTGCTGCAGGCCCTGTACTGACATGGATGTTCCCCTGCCCATTCCATCATCAGCACTGATGCCAGATTTGAGTCAGTAGTGGTGATTCTGTCTGCGTCATTAAACTCAGATCCAAGTCTTTGTGACCTGAAGGATATTAGGGCCTGTACCATCTGCATCATCTGGTCCAGCCAATTTCAACCCTGATATCCTGAAGGCCTTTGTTAGCATGTCTACCATGTTGGCATTCGATACCTCAGCAACAATACTTTCCTAAATACGGACTTCAGTAACAGTGCCAGGAATTGAAATGTTTTTCAGTTTGAATATTCATGATTTTCAGTGCTGGGTGCTTCGACACTGTTGGCGAGAGTTCTACATTTCCTCAGTACCAAGTACCTCAGTACCATGGAAGAAGTATCACAGACTGATACAGAGACAACTCAACGATTGAATGAAATCCTCTTTGATCTGGCTTTGTTTTTGCTTCCACCCTTGACAACCCCTCAATCTAGAGGTTTAGCTTCATCTCCTCTTAGAGGCAAACAGCAGAAAGCTGCAGCAGTGACAAATCAAAGGTTTTTTTTGCAAAGTCCTCCTCTTCCTCCTCACGCTCTGACTATTCCTCCCAGGTGTTTCCAGGGAGAGGAGTTTTAGAAAGAAATACCTGGACTCCCCCATGGTGTCCCCCACCATGGATACTGACTTAGAAAGGGATATGTCCCCATTGTACCCCTAGTGACTCCAAATTTAGGGAAATCTCAGTTTTGATTAGTTTATAAGACAGTGGTCATGGCCATCTAACCTAGCCTCCCCCAGTGAGGTAATTTTGCAAGAGGCTTTCACATCACTTGAGTGGTTCATCCTGCAGACCACATATTGTGCTGGTTGTGCAGAGAGCTTGGTATGAGATGAATGTGGTGGTAAGTATCCCAAGGAGACTGAAAAAGCTTCTCTGAACCCCTCCTTCTAAATATTATAAAAGTAATGACCCTTAGCTGGCTCAATTGCAGTACCCTCCACTGTCAAAAAGAGCCATCTGCGGACAGCCTTGTGCTTCACCCCTCTGATAAGGAGTCTGAGATGTTGGACCACATTGGAAGGTGTGTGTATGCATCAAGCATCTTTTCTGTCAGGGCTTTGAATTAGCTGATGGACATGACTAGGTTTACTAACCCCTTCTTACCTGCATTTTGTCCTTCCTGGTCTCTATTTTTCTTTTTCTTACTTATTGGTTTTTATTTTTTCTCTCAAATGAATGTTGATGCTTAATTACTATGTTTAACTGTTGCCTGATTATATTTGTAACCCCTCTATTGAATTAAGACATGTTTATCTCCAAAATCTACTCTAATGTCTCTGTACAGTATTCACAAAATTTACTTTCTTTACATATTATGCTGTATAATTTAAGATAGTCATTTTTTCTAAGTTTTTAATGCCTTAATGTATTTGTGCATGGAGCTTTTCTCCCCGGGCCTCTGCTGAAAATGGATATGTATCCAGCTAGACTAGCCTGGTCAACAAATATAAAATAAAAATAAATAAATAAATAGTGAGATGTAGCCTTGCCTTGCCATGCCAATGTCTGTCACTGCTCGTATTTTTACAGTACCTTTTTACATTCTTTCCAATGCAGGCCAGTACATGTTTTGAATGAGTCTCCTTTTTTTGTATGCTTTATGCCTAGATGGCCTATAAAAAGAATAGTGTTGGATGGCCAGATTTGCCCTATCATATGCCCTTAAGGGATTATTACCTGCTGCATCACCCCTTCCTCCAGCCCTTCTTTACTTGCCTATTTTCTGTACAGTAATCTCTTGTCCCAAAATACAGACTCTGTCTCTCAAGCCTAGTGGATTAGAAGCCACCGTGGCTACCTCCCTTAAGTTTTGCAGAGAAGGATATGAGAGCTCTGTGCGCATTAATTCTCTTCATAATCTCCCCTAATTCTCTTCATAGTGGAAGTCCAGGACTTTTCAACAACTGTCTCTCAGATTAAGACTCACTGCTTTCGGACACGCTCTCCTCCTAAAGTTACTTCTAGCAGAAATGCAGAACTATGAAGGTTCTGTAGTGTAGTGGTTATCCCATCCGATTTATGTGCAGAAGGTCCTGGGTTCAATCTCCAGTAGAACTGTTAGGGCTGGTGTGGTCTAGTGGTAGAGCACCAGACTACAAAGTACAAGTACCTGCTATCAGCTGTGGCTCCGGTGCAGATTTTCACTGCCACCTAACTCTTTCTTCTAATGTGACTCTATCACCAGTGCATATTGGTGATCATGTGGGTACTGCCAATGTGCCAGCCTTGTTACCATTTCCATGTGATTTCCTCCATGCTTGGCTGAGTGTAACTGGATTAAAAAAAATGGCAGTGTATTTTCAAAGTCTTTATCTGTTAGAACATCTGCTCGGATTTTGTACTGAAGAAGACATGAATGCACTGAAACTGGTTTACTTGCCTTCCTTTGCTCATTTTGAGTTGGAACTGTGTTAGATATTTAATAAATAGTTGGAGTGTGTGTTCAGGATTTGTTTGTGAGGCTGTATTGACACATGCTTGTCTCCCTGACCCTTCCTCAGTCCATATGTCCCACAACCAGTAGTCCTGAAAAATTGTTCCTCCATGGCCCTGACCAGAATGACTACCTTTGCAGTTAACATTTAACAACTGCAGGCTTAACAGTAGTTCTGTCTGATAAATTATTCCCTTACCATCCTTACCAGGATAAGACATCAAATTTGAGGTAAAAAAGATGAGGAACACCAGTCCATGAAGGGAGCAAGGAAATGGGACTTCAGGGAAGTGGATTATAAGGAGCTGGTGGGCACATGGTCATAGATGACTTGGGGGACTGAGAATAAACTGAGAAAGTAAACAAGTTATAGAAATGCAGTAATCGGAGCTGTGAACAAAAGCTCAGAAAAAATGGCAAAATGAGGTGACTTCTGCTGTGACTATACTGGAAGGTAAGTGTAAAAACCGAAACACACTACAGGCTACAAAAGATGATGCTGTTCAGAATAAGATAAAAACTTTAATTATTAAAACTTAAAATGAGATGTAAAGCAATAAAACAAAGCCCTTGTTGATTTGTATATGATAAGCGCTTTCAGCTAAAAGCCTTGGAGGTGTTTCCTTCAAGGTCTCTGATTGGATGTGAGCTCAATGGTTTGAAAAAAGGTGTTGGCTTGGATTTAGCCACAACTGGTGTTTCATTCATTTATCTTAGCCCTGTGGAGCCTGGTTCTTTATGATCTGAGGAAGGCCTTTAGCCGAAAGCGCTTATCATATACAAATCAACAAGGGCTTTGTTTTATTCCTTTACATCTTATTTTAAGTCTTAATATAAAGTTTTTATCTTATTATGAAGAGCATAATTTTTAGTAGCCTGCGGTGGTGTGTTTCAGTTTTTACACAGACCTTTTGCTTAGTTTTTGAAAACCACCTTTGGCAGTCACAGGAGAGTTTCTCTTTCTTGATACTGGAAGGTAAGGCTAGTGAATAAGACAAAAGGCAGGTCATACAGTGGTGTAAAGGGGGTGGAGGTAGAGGAGGGTCTAGTATAAGGAGGCCAGTAGGAAGGCAACAAATAAGCGCTGACAACAAAAGAACAAGCGGTGAAGGAGTTTGGATTAGGGGACATGAGGGAAAATGAAGCTGCTTCAGTGCTACAACAGAGGGAAGGCAGTGAGGGCAAGAGTTGACTGAAGTGAACAAAGACAAGGGAGTAGATCATGGAAGACTGTAAAAGCAGAGGTACTGAATAAATACATTGATGTTATGTGGTCCAATCTCACCTACATTCTTACTCACGGGTTCGGAACCGAACATCAGCTCGGACTCGGCCAACTTATTTTTCTAGCACGAAGTCTCTAATTGGCTGGGCTAAGCTGGTATCCCATGTTGCACCATTCCATAGCCCCAGATCTCGTTTGCCGCTCATGTAGCTAGGACGTGGTCTCACTTGGCTGTGGCTAAGTAGCTTTAAAACTTCTTTTTTTCTCACTGTATATTGTGGTTTTTCCTCACAAAAGCTATTTTAATAGCTATTTGCTCTTGTTGTTTAGCGTGTGTTGTGGATGTGAGTGATTTGTTTTGTTGGTATCCCTCTGTTCCTATGGGCTAGGCCCGTTTAAATTAGAGGACCTAGTCCTCCCTCCATTGTATAGTTTGTTCTAATTTCCTGTGAAAATAAGTGTTTTTTTTCCTCGCTTCTGTGTGTGTGGTTAGTCGTGCCAAGAATCATTTAAGTTAGAGATTCTTGTTAGTAGTTGTTAGCGGTAGTTTCCTGCCTTAACCATTGTTGGACTGGGGTCCTGTTGCTTGTTTGTGTTGTGTGCAGTGGTCATTGATATGTCAAAGGATCAAAAGGAACATAAACCTTCTGGGTTTAAGACATGTTCTAAATGCAGCTACAAGATGTCCATAACAGACGGACATCCCGCTTGTGTATACTGCCTGGGGGCTATACATTTACAAGAGTCCTGTAGCTTTTGTCACGCCTTCAGTCTGAGGGTGCTACAGGAAAGAAAAAATAAACTTATACTGAAGGGTCTTCTAAAGCCTTCCTTCGAGGAGTCCTTGGACTCTTCCTCTGGTTCACAAACTAAAGCCAAGACTTCTAAGGCTAAGAAGAGATCTCCGGCTCCATCTGTTTCATCGGAGCCACCGGAGAAGACTACCAAATTGGATTCTACCTCCTCGGCTCCCTTGTCCTCGGGGCTGCAGGAGGTAGCTGTGGTTCTTGAATCAGCTTCGGCTCCAATTCTGTTAGAGCCCATTCGGAGCCGGTCTCCTAGTGTTAGACATGGATCTCCAGATAGGAGATCACAGTCACCCTCTCGCCTCCAAATCCTCCAGACTCTCTGATTTGGATGTGGATAGGGTGGTCCAGAGGCTCCTGCAGTCGCCTGTGTTGGCAAAATTATTTTCGGCTCCGACCCAGTCGGCTCCGGAGCCAGTCCCGATGAGTGCACTAATGGTTCCTCCTCCGAGCACCTCCTTGTCTTCAGAGCCGGAGTGTTCTGCTCCAGGTGATGTTCTGCCGGCTCCGATACATCTTAAGGCTTTATCGGTGCCGACGTCGGCTCCAACCATGTCAGCTCCGTCCTCTGGTTTCGGAACTCAGGTTTCCTCTGTCGGGCCCGAGGGGGATGCTTTGGGACTTTTGTCGGTTCCGAGCCTCCCTCTCGGCGCTTTGGCTTGGGGAACTTCGGCTCCGGTCGTGGCCTCGGAGGTTGGTCGGTCCTCGGATTCGGGGGGACCCGCTTTCGAGGCCATGAGGAGCGCACTGGCCAGATCTTCAGTGACATCACCCGGATCGGTCATTCCATCCCCTTCCACACCGGCGAGAGCCTCTGATGTCCCCCTATCAGTTGACGGCGGAGCCCCAAGGTCTGGGGATACCCCATGAGCGGTCCCCAACTTTCTGAGGGCCCCGGAGTCCGTGCCTGAGGAGCCCCCAAGAAAGAAGTTGTGCAAGAGGAAGCACATAGACGCCCAGGACAAGTCTCTCACTTCGGATACCAACCTCAAAGAGTCAGAGGGGTCCCCCAAGTCGTCCTCCGATGACGTCCCTTTCTCTGACATCCTGGAGATTTTGAGGCAGAGAGGTGGCTGGTCATGTAAAACCCCCTCTGAGGAGTAGTCGGTATTCCTCAAGGCCTTTGGGGCTCAACCCTCCGCCTCCTGGGTGTCTCCACCCTTCGATGAGCTCCTAGATTTCATCTGTCGAAGGGTGTGGGAGACTCCTAACTCAGTGGAACCTGTACCCAGACGCCCTAATAAATTTCTTTCAGCTCCCCCTGGGAAAGAGTTCCTGTCCAAAGGGGTTTCTGTGGATGCCAGGGTGGTGGCTGTGGCCACTCAGCAGGAAGTAGCAGAGTCTTCTTCCTCTGTCCATCCTCCTAACAAGGAGTCCAGGAGTATGGATCGGTACGGGAAGCGTACCCTCTCTTCAGTGACCTTCACCCTTCGGTCTCTGAATTATCTTTGTCATTTTACTCGGCTCCAGAGAGATCTCCTTAAAGAGTTAGGAGATACTCTAACGGGTAACGTACCTGAGGCGTTAACGCAGACGGTTAACGCCCAGTTGTCTGCTCTTGGCTCGATTGTCAACTCGTCCATGAGGCTCATATCTTATGCAGCTGAAGGGGCGAGCAAGGCAGCTAGCTCAGGTGTAGCCCTCAGGAGGCAAGCCTGGATGTGCCTGTGTCATTTCGCGGAGGCCTTCAAGTCTTCCTTCACTGACGCCCCCTTTGATGGGTCCTCACTCTTTGGGACCAAAGTGAAAGACACCCTCACCAAATGCGAGCAAGAGGGAAAGACCCTGTCTGCCATAGGGGTCCATTTTTCCCTTCCATCTAGGCCTTACCCCAAGGCTCAGAGGGGAGGTAAAATGTGGTTCAAAAAGTCACAGAAGTCTTTCCCTGCCGCTCAAGGTGAGTCCCCCTCCAGAGGCAGAGGAGGGGGGGGCTATTCTGGGAGACGCCGCCCTAGGGGCAGAGGAGGCCCTCGCACTTCTGCAGACTGTGATTCCTTTCGCAGGCCTTCCTATCGTCCCTGATGTATTGCCCGACTCTGCTGTTCCGGAGCCAGTCAGGGGCCGCATTTTGTTGTACCCGGAAGCCTGGGCAAGTATCACTCGGGATCGATGGGTGCTTCATATAGTTACCAGAGGTTATTCCATCCCCTTGTTATCAGACCCCCCCTCCAGCCAAGAGAATCCCAGACGTTCCACCCAGTCAAAGGGATCACGCAACACTAGGAATTTCAAAGTTGCTGGAAAAAGGAGTCATCCAACCTGTCCCCTCGGACCAGATTGGATTAGGGACTTACTCAAGACTCTTTTTGGTGCTGAAAAAAACAGAGGACCTGAGACCCATCTTGGATCTCAGCCTACTGAATCACTATGTTCTAAAGTCCAAGTTCCAAATGGTCACCCTTCAGTCTATTTTTCTGTTACTGGGAAAAGAAGTATAGATGTGCTCCATCGACCTCAAGGATGCTTACTACCATATCAAAATGGACAGGGCATCCAGGAGTCACTTACGCTTCCAGCTGGGAGCCAGTCATTTCCAGTTTTGTGCCCTGCCCTTTGGTCTCACCACAGCCCCCAGGGTGTTCACCAAGTGTTTGACAGTGGTGACAGCTCACCTGAGACATCAAGGATTCCAAGTGTTTCCATACCTGGACGACTGGCTTTTCACCGCCCCCACCAGGCATCTTCTCATTCAGGCCAGGGAAAAGACCATTGCCCTTTGTCATCAACCAGGAATTACCTTGAACTGGGGAAAGTCTGCCTTGCTGCCCTCACAGCGTGTCACATTTATAGGCGCAGAGCTAGATACTGTTCATATGCGGGCTTTCCTGCCCCAAGAAAGGATTGAGGTGTTGCAAGGTCAGGTTCGCACGTTGTTACCCCTCAAGAAGGTTCAGGCCAGATGGGTTCTACAGCTCCTGGGATCCATGGCAGCCACCATTATGTTAGTGCCTCTAGCCAGATTACACATGAGGCTTCTGCAGTGGCTCCTCTCTGCCCAATGGTCCTTTCAGAAACTTCCCTCACCGATCGGTGCAAACAGGACCTCTGTTGGTGGCTACACTCCGCCAACTTGAACAAAGGGAATCCGTTTATTCCTATGCCACCGGTTGTCACAGTGACCACGTACGTCTCCCAGATGGGGTGGAGGGGCATTATCTTGGCAGGACGGTCCAAGGCATGTGGCAAGATCACAAGGTACATCTGCACATCAGTGTTCTAGAGATGAGAGCGGTGTTACTGGCGTTGAAGCACTGCAGATCTCTCTTCCCCCTAGGAACGATTGCGATTCACTCGGACAACATGCCCGTGGTGTGGTACCTGAACAAGCAAGGGGGAACCAGATCTTACCCCGTATGCAGAGAGGCCATGCGAGTGTGGCAGTGGGCAGTGTCTTCCCGACAGTTCCTAGTGGCAACTCACATTCTGGGGAAGGCCAATGTGATAGCAGACAGGCTAAACAGATCTATTCTGATGCCTTACGAGTGGTCCCTGAACCGCCGAGTTGTGGAACAGATTTTCAACAGGTGGGGGTCAGCCTTGCTGCAATCTTTTTGCCAATCCCCACAATGCCAAGTGCAGCAACTACTTCACTCTGATCCCCCCACAGGGAGAGTCACCCAGGGACGCTCTAGTCCATGATTGGCCTCCCGGTCTGCTCTATGCTTTCCCTCAATTTTCTCTGCTACCAAGAGTGATTCAGAAAGCCATTTCCTCAGGAAGCAAGATGATTCTAATTGCCCCACACTGGCCTCGCCAAATCTGGTTCTCCTTTCTTCATCAGTATGCAGTGGACAGTCCTTGGACTCTGGACCCAGCACCAGACCTACTGACACACGTCGGCACAGTCCCATCCCTCCCTGTGGACCCTCAGATAGACAGCCTGGCTACTCCACTTACATCTTTAGTCAGACTTCATCATTTTTCACCTGAGGTGGTACACATTTTATCTTCTTCTCATAAATCTTCTACCAGGAAGATTTACTCCAGCAAGTGGAAAAGATTTTCAATTTGGGCTCAGGCCCAGGGACTGGATCCTTTCACAGCCCCCATCCCTGCTGTCTTAGATTTTTTATCCATACTTTTCAGCAGGGTTCTGCTCCTGCGACCATTAAGGTCCAGCTGGCCGCTATTTCTAATTTTCATACCTCATACGAACCTTCTCTCATGGCTCATAAACTATGTAAGGCCTTTTTGAGGGGCACCTTGTTACTACGGCCTCCTGTGTCAGAACCCATCATGCCATGGGATTTAAATTTTGTCTTACAGGCCCTGACTTCATCACCTTTCGAGCCAGCTGCCACCTGTGAATTAAAATTTCTGTCTTGGAAGACTGCATTCTTAATAGCCATCACATCAGCCAGACGGGTGTCGGAGATTCAAACATTGTCCATCAAATCCCTGTATTTAATCTTTCATAAGGACAGGGTTTCCTTGAGATCTAATCCGTCCTTTCTTCCAAAAGTAACCTCTGCCGTTAATCTCAATCAGTCTATTGAGCTGCCAGTTTTCTTCCCTCAATTTTCCAACAAGGCAGAGTTTAAAGTTCATCAGCTGGACGTACACAGGCAGCTTCGATTTTACTTACACAGGACAAAACAACTTCATAAGTCTGACCAACTGTTTGTGTCTTTTTCAGAAAATAGAACAGGTTCCCCTATTTCTAAGATTACAATTTCCAGATGAATTTCTGATTGCATCTCCTATGTCTATTCATCAGCAGGCAGAAATTTACCATTCCCGGTCAAGGCTCACTCCACCAGGGCTGTTTCCGCTTCAGTAGCTTATCATTCCAGGCTATCTTTGGATGAAATTTGTGCTGCGGCCACGTGGGCTTCTCCCCACACCTTTATTACTCATTACAAATTAGATGTGGCTTCTAGGGGCCGGGCTTCCTTTGGTTCCACTGTTCTCAGGAGCATCTTCCATTGAGCCTCCCAGGATAGAGGTGCTGGGGACGTTGTCCTGTGAGTAAGAATGTAGGCGAGATTGGACCACATAACATCTAGAAGTTATGTACTCACCATAACGTTCGATGTATGTGGTCCATCTCTCCCCACATTCTTACGTTCCCTCCCACCTGTCCCCCCTCCTGGAGTATTTGGAGGCGATATTGGTCTTCAGTACCCTTCGGTATTGGTTGTTTTTTCTTTGCTACCCTGGATAGTGTTCTACCTTACTGAACTGTGGTTGTGCATGAGGTGTGACTATGGGTTGCTGCAAACTAGATCTGGGGCTATGGAGCAGTGCAACATGGGATACCAGGTTAGCCCAGCCAATTAGAGACTTCATGCTAGAAAAATAAGTTGGCCGAGTCGGAGCCGATGTTTGGCTCCGAACCCGTGAGTAAGAATGTGAGGCGAGCTGGACCACATACATCGAACGTTATGGTGAGTACATAACTTCTAGTTTCTGTCTATGCCTAAAGAAAGAAGGTTCCCCGCTAGGACAGAGTTAAGGCAGTGTGGAGTAGGTGAGAAAGATACAAGGCTCAGGGGGAGTGGACTTCCTTAAAGTAGAAGGATCAGATGGGATGCCTTCAGGAGTCTGGCCAGTTTGCTACCAAATGCACCAATTGAAGTTTTTTCAGTGCCTCGATGATTACTGTGAAAGTGCCTGAACACTGCAGGACCACAACTTTGGTACCCTTTTGCAAGGAGGACGCAGGAAAATTCCACAGAACTATAAGCCTGTTATCCTAGCAGCAGTAACATGAACATTTATGGAGAGAATCCCATGAAAATGTGTAGTTGCTTTCTTTCCTCATGGATAGCAACTAACACTGCTTCTTAGCCATACAGTACTCTTGGACAAACCTATTCCAGTTTGATGAATGATTTGCAGGAGAACATGATGGGGAAGTACTGACGGATGTAGTGTACATGGACTTCTGCAAAACCTTTGACACAGTCTCTCACAGGAAACTTCTTGGAAAACTGGATGGATTGGAGTTTAGGATCAAGAATAAGAAGTTGGATTGCTGCATGGCTTAGTAGATGAATACAGACAGTTGTGGTGAGGGGTACAGTGTCAGGAATAACAGAAAGTAACCAGTGGAATATCGCAGGGGGTCTGGCCTGGATCCAGGACTCTTCATTGTATTTTTGGTGGACATGTCTGGTGTCTGTGAACTAGTATCATCCTCTTCCCTCATAAACACAAAAGTTAGCAGCAGCAGAGGAGGATGGGGGAGGGGGCCTTCTCATTAAACCCTAGGTGTTTCTCAAAGCTAATTCCAGTGAAGACTTTAGGTTCACAGGTTCATAGGCAAGTACTAGGCAGCTGGTCTACAGACCATTTCAAGCCTAGCCAAAAAAACTCTATTCAGAAATTCTCTCTAGCCTCAAGGAAGGCAATACATGATAGACCGAGAGAGAATTTGAGGCCTATGTCTTGTTTAGCTGCTGATCAAGTTTTAGTGCCTTTAACCAAGTATTTGATGTACCATTAGTTTTGAGAATTAACAGGAGATATAATAGGGTTGGATCTTTCTTAGCATGAAAGGCTTAGACGTACATCTCCATAGAGTCTGTTAGAAACAGTGCAGAGAAAGGGCTGACCGTCTCTTCTGATAACTAAGATTTTTGAGGCCACTGATCTTTTTAGTTATGAATCTCTAAGGTCTCTCAAGTTGTGTAATATGTTTAGATAAATACATGCTGAAAGGTGCATTATCTTCAATAATGGGTCTGATAAGATATGAGCAAAGGGGAACTAAGACTTCTCTGATCTAGCGGAGATGCCTTTCGAAATTAGATGGGCCAGATAAAAGGCCTTCCAAACTACTGTGAAGACATGATGGTCATATGGCAAGGAATTATAAACAAGAGTATTCCGATCCCTTACATCATTGTCTGATTCAAGTGGTGGATCTCCTATATGGTAAATGAAACTGTTTTGTTTACCAAAATGAACTGTATTGTGTTTTTTTATTTATTTATTTATTTTACATTTAATTTGAGACTGTTGTCCTTGCACCAATTGTTAACATAGCCTAAGCTGTGCTGGAATAATTGTGAGTCAGTTGAAGATTGAATAACAACACCCAATTTACAGTCATCTGCAGACTTGATTAGCCGTATGCCAGACGTGCTGGCCTGAAGATTTGACAAATATATGCCGAATGGTAGGGGGTACAAAACTGAGCCCTGTGGTACACCACGGGTAACTGTTTCGCTTTCAGAAGTGGCACCTGGTACTCTAACCACATGGGTTCTGTTAGACAACAATTAATTATCCATCCCACAATATAAGGATTTATATTCTGATTTACAAAGGTATCAATAATGCTTGCATTAGGAATCTGATATAGCCCGTTCATATTTACATTACTAATTACAAAAGTACATGCAACGTGTCAAAATATTTAATTTTAAAGCTTACATGATAGGAAACACAACTACATTGATGCCTGGCATCTTTAGTGTAACTTAAAACATATTAAATGCTGATCATATGCTATTTATGCTGTTACAATTTTCATTCTTCTCAAAGTATTTCAGTGACCAAGCAATACAGACAGAACTGCTTAGGCTCACATGTCAGCTCATAGCTGAATAATCAAAACGCTGCAGATAAAAGTATGCACTGGTTAATTTCATATTTTAAGTTCTTTACAAAATATTTTAAAAATGAATATTTACAGTGACCATGACTTATAATATCCAGTTTAAACTCTCAACTCTAATGAATTGCATTCACTGTAAATATCAGATTGTGCTAAGCAGTTTGCTTTACAGTTAATTAGAAATAATTATGGTTCTAGAGATATGGACATTTGGTTGAACTGTGAGGATAGAAGTTGATTTTCTCAAAAGGCTGAGGATGTAATTATTGGAAGTTAGAGTCCAAACATCTAGAGCTCCATTGGAGGGAATGATTTGGGTTTAGAAAATTTGACCCAAGTAATAGAAAGGTGGCTTCTGAGGTTCATTGCAGACAACTGTAAAATACTGCACTTGGGGTCACAGCAATGCTTATGTGAAGTATCAGTTGGGAGGAGTAGACCTGAAGGGAGGAGAGCAGGAGAAGGGATTTGGAATGTTGATTACACCTGAACTGGACAACTGAGAGCAGAATAAGTGGGCAGTGGCACCATAGAATGGATGCTGATGAGGGCTGGGCTACTGAAGCAAAGAGTTAATGTTTCCTCTGTTTCAAGACATGCTTTAAAGCAGACCTTGATTGCTTTGTGCAGTTCTGGGGACCATAAAAAGAGAGGGGCAACATGCTGCTGGAAGGAGTCCAGAGGAAAGCCGTCAGATCAATGTATGGAGAGGAAAAATTATCAGACTAGAGGATCTAAAGCTCTCCTTATGATATGGGTGGGCAAGATGATGTAAGGGGGATGTAAAGCAACTGCCCTGAGCAAGAAGGACAGTGTAAAGAAGAGTAAATGCAGGCATAGGTTGTAGGGAGCAACTTTTTTCCTGACTTAACTCTGCAGGAGCACTTCTTCACTGAGCGAGTTGAACAGTCAATGATTAAACTACTAGGATGGATGGAGGAGAATGAAGCCATGAAGACAGTCAGAAAAACTTGAGATGGGTATGGGGGGGTATAGTAAAGGAAGAATAGCATAATTTTGAATGCACTTCAAGTGCATACTAGATAGGCTTATGGCCATCTTCTGTGTCCATCAGACAGGTGTCACGTAATTATATTGGTTTCCCATTGTAACAGTGGTAGACCTCCTTGTGCCTACTTGGGAAAAGCTTGTTTGCAATGGATGTATGGTGTTTGAGTTCAGATGGAATTGGAGTGTCACTTAGCATTTAGGCACACTTTCCAAGCAACTCCTGGTGCTGTTGTTGTATTTGTTGGAAAGAGAACCCATTTCCTGGTTGGAGGATCGGTACTGTCTCTATGGCCCTCATTTCTGTGTTGTTCAGGATAGGAGAAAAAATGAAATAAATAATCACAATTAGAAAACATCATATTTAACTTCTTATTTCATCTGCAGCCTGGAATCAGCCAAGAAGTGAGAAGAAGACTTGGAGAAGCAGCAGTTCGAGCGGCAAAAGCTGTAAATTACGTGGGAGCAGGTATGTCACTTACTGTACCCCAACTGGACAAAAATGGGAGTGCCTTTTTTAAGTAAGCTTGCGTTTTTCATTTCTTCTGGTTTTGTTTAACTAACTGCTCTAAATTTTTGTTTCAGGAGACTACACAGTATACAAGCTGAAAGAGGGAGTGAGGTGCATGACATTGCATGAAACCCACAGACACCGACTTATTCTCAAAAAGAAAATGAAATTCCATTTTTATTAAATGAAATCCAGGAATTACACCTTTTGCATTAAGCTTAATTTCCATTGATTTCATTGCACTTTTATTGTGCATCTATATAATATGTATGCACAAGGATGGCCTAAGGCTGACAGGGGATGCTCGCACTGAGCTATAGCAGTATCCTTATGGCATATGTGGCTCACAAGACTTGCCTAAGAGTCACTACAGCCAAGTGCCAGGCATTTTCCTGACCATTGTCTTGCTTTTGCAGTAGCTATGTGTCTCATCAGTGAAGTGGACTACAATTCCTGTCATGCATTGCACTAGTGGCTTGTATATTATTAGTAGTACTGCAGTCTTGTGACACTTGTAAGACACTCCGTGTTAATTTTTCTTTCTCTCATAGAAGGTAATTGCTGCAGAGCACTTAAAAGGTTTTCAACTGAAAATAAGGTTGGATTAACCATCTGGCTTTCTTTAACATTCCAGTTATTTTTGCTGCCTTTTTCTGTCTGCAATAAATTAGGCTATTTTGCCCAGAGCTGCACAGTGCACAGCAGCAGTTAGCACCCTGCATAGTAGCAAATTCTTAGTTTGTAAAATTAACCTATAAAGTTAGTATTTAGGACTTTAACTTGTAACACCGAAAGGCTTTGAGCTAAGCTTAGGGCAGCTAGTTAGCATGTCAGACAGCACTATCTAACATCTAGCCGTAATCCTAGAACCACTTCGGTGACCTTTTTAAACCAAATCTCTAAACCATAACAGTTTGACCCTAATACAGGTCCTTTCAACATGGATATGCAATTTCCTAATGTCTCCGTGGCCAGAGTGGTAGATATAGGAATTCTGAGACAATGTAGCAATTGTCTCATATATTCAGCCTGTTAATCGTTAAAGAAACTAACATAGTATGCTAGAGAGAGGAACATATATTTACCTTCCTTGGAGGCAAAAATCTGGTTTACAAACAATGTTGTCAGTAAGGCACACACCACATCCTTTGCACATAACACTCGCCACCCACAGACACCTTCTGATGTTGAGGCACTTTAAAAGAAACCTTCCGAAACCTCAAAGACCTCTGAAGCTGTCAAATGGCAACACCTATGCTTGGCAGTCACTAAAGCACACACCAAAAGCAGCACCTAAAACCTAAGACTGCACCCAATAATCCACCAAGAACAAAGCCCATAAGGCAAGCAAAAACCTTTCCTAGGACTCTTGTCATGGGGGATTCTGTTGTATGATACACACATGCCCTCGCACCAGGCTGGGTAAGCAGAAAAAAACAAATACTTGCCTATCTAGATCTAGGATCAGTAATATCACACATGCAGTCCAGTCACTGCACCACAGGTGCCAGTATGATTCTGTCATAGTGTTTGTGGGTGTAAATGACCTGAGATGTACCTCACTGGACTATATGAAAACAGCCATCATGGATCTCTCTGAACATGTGTCACAGACAGGTATGTACCTTGCATTGAGCAGCATTCTCCTTTCACCAAGGATGATGCCACAGTAGTAACAGATTGATGACTGATTTGTAATCATTTTAATGACTGGGTTAATTTCTGGTATCACTGCAGGGGGATCCAATATCTACCAGCATGGGAGCATATGGTTAACAGGCCACATTGCTTTGCCAAGGATAGTCTGCACCCCCACAGGCTTTCAGATATTGGATAAAGCTTTATCTACCCCCTTAGAGCCTTTTTTAGTCAATATCAAAATGGCAAAACTCCCAATATAGCAAAAAAAAAAAAAAAAAAAAACTCAAAGCAGCCTTAAGGTGTTACTGCTAAGTGCTAGGAGCCTAAACAAGAAACTCCACACCCTGTAAACTCTTCTCACTCTGGAGAATATAGCCATCTTTGCTGTTACTGAGCCTTGTTTTAAAGTTGCAGCAGTGCAAGGCTACAGTGCCTTCCACACATTTAGACCAACTTCAGCACAGACAGGAGCTAAAGGTAGAGGTGTCTTAAGCTGCGTTAGCAACAAATACAACTCCAAGTCGGTTAAACATGACTATGCCCTGGAGTTCATCCACATCCAAGTCTTCATAGACAAGGTTCCCTACCATGTCCTGGCCAACTACAGGTCACCCTGAATGACCCATGAAGCTCACAACTCTTACATAAACCTATTAGAGGTGCTCACCATCTGACTAAATACCCTATTCATGGGAGACTTTAACTACCCCTCTATAGATTGGGAAGTGTACACTGCCTCTAACTCACTGGCACAACATTTTCTGGACTTTATCAACATGAACCCCGTGGACCAGATAGTGTGCACTCCAAGCAGAGGATCAAACATACTGGACCTAGTACTCACCAACACGGGGGAGTGTTGCACCTTCCCCTGTGTCCCGTCCTCATTGGTGAGGTTGGACCAGAAAGCTGTCTCCCTTGAAGTAAAAATCAACCCAAAAATCCCAACTAAACCCATAACACTTGGGAACTATTTTATAACAAATTACATCCTATCAAGTTACAATTTGTCAAAATTCATGACTCCCCCAACCCCAAGAAAACAGCTACCTATGCAGAATTATTTGCAGGAACCCTGTACAAACATGTAAGTGGCTGCAATGAGGCTGCTGTACCTACCAGACGTGAGTGCAAGTCTAACAACAAAAACAAACCCCACTGATGGAATCCTTACCTTAATTGGGTATATAACAAAAGAAAAAAAAGTCATGGCCAAAATTGGAAAGAGCAACTCTCACAGAGGCACGAGCTCTCTGATTCAACTAAACAAGAAACTCTGAGGTCTATTAAAATCCAGCAAGGCAAATTACAAGGTCAGGATAGCCGTCCAGGCTAAGCACGATCACAAGACTGTGTCAGGAACCGTAGAGGTAGCATTTAGTATTATCCAGAACAGGTGATTAATGGCACAACCTTCACTAACCAGGGTGACGAAGCAACAGAACAGGTGATTAATGGCACAACCTTCACTAACCAGGGTGACGAAGCAACAGAACAGGTGATTAATGGCACAACCTTCACTAACCAGGGTGACGAAGCAAACCCTGTAGCTGATAAATTTTTCTAACTTCACCCACACACACACACACACACACACACACACACACACACACACACACTGCCCCATGTGAAATTCCTTCTAGCATATCTCCCCAATTATCGACAGGATGCTGAGTCTGGCAGTGCTCTCTAAGGTCAAAAGCACTGCTTCAGTGGGACCTGACAGAGTCCATGGTTGCGTCGTATATAGCCCAAAACATGACCTAACAGGACCACTTTAGGCACTGTTTAACCACATCCTCAAAATGGGTTATGTTCCAGGTGAATGGAGGGCCACAAGTGCCAACTCTCTTCATAAGGACAGACCATCAACCAACTCTGGGAGCTACAGACTTATCATTCTGACAAGTCTAATATTGAAAGCCATGGAATGAATTATGTAAATGATCAACAGGGACATTGGCAACCTACAGACACTGAACCCATCCCAGTCTGGCTCTGTTAAAGGAATGTCTTCCCTACTCAACTTGTTAGACTTCTTCAAGAGGTTCACCAAGGCTATAGATACCCCACTCAGGTATTGTTGACAAATTCTCAGAACTAGGCAAAAATCCCTACATGACTTGTTCTATTGTGAGCTGGCTCATAGACAAGGACCTAAGTAGTCAGGACTGGTGAGGCCACCTCCACCAGGGGACTGGTCACCAGCAGAGTACCCCAGGGCTATGTGTTGGGCCCACTTCTGTTTAGCCTTCACTTCCAAAAAGTAGATACCAATGTCAAAAGCCACTAGCTTACCAAGTTCACAGATGACTGCAAATTTGGAGCCATCATCGATTCCCCCCATGACACACGCATCCTACAATAGGATCTAACACAAACAAATGACTGGTACCAAAGCCACAGATTAAAATAAAATGCAAAGAAATGTATTATAGTCCTCTTTTGGAAATCATCCAATCTAAGCTAAATAGGGATCTGGAGACATTTGTAGGTAGTAATCTGGCCTTCAACCAACATGTAGCCAAGATATTAAGAAAATCATTTTGTCACCCAACTCAAAATCAAGGGTATGGCTCCCAGGTCCAAGAAAGTTATATTACCAGTCTACTCAGCCGATGCCCTCATTGGCATGTACCTAACGCGACACTTACAAAAGGTGGAATGCCCTCAAAGGTTCCTCACCAGGAGAACCTTTCTTTAGTGCCCTATCTCTGTACTCAGTCTCCTACAGGTTACGGAGAAGTGATCTATGCCTGGCATATAAGACAGCCTCAGATCCAGCTCTGATGGATCTTTTGCTCACCTGCAAAATGGACAGCACCAGAAACACTATATTCAAGGACCTGAACTTTGCCTGCAATATTAATAGAACAGACTGAAATGTGTCTCAAAGCATCCCTTCGTAATGGAATAAAATGGAATAAGCTCCCTATCCACATGAAGGAGAGTTAATCCCCTGACCCTGTTCAAATGAAATCTTGAGCATTGTATGGGAAATCACAAATTCACCCCCAGTCTAGCACCCCATGACAAGTAAGTAAATTAATCTCCAACTAACATACCCACCCATAATACTTGGCTACCTTCTACTGACATACCCCACCATATGTGCACCTAAAGTACTCTGGGACAAAACTAGGTGGGGTTGCATGGCTAGGCTTATAAAGACCCTGGTACTTATTTGCCTAGTATAAACCTATTACCCTGTAAGATACTTAAACCTTGTTTAACATGGAGACTGAGAGTGATACTGTGTTTTCTTTTTCTTGTCTTTTACGTGGGGCATACAGCAGGATATTAATGAAAACAGTTATAACAAATAACTCTGTAATAGTCAGCCTCGGACAGTATGTAAACAAATGCTAGTAAGCACAAATAAAAAATAAACCTATACTATGATATGAGGTAAAGTACAGTTGCATAAATTCTTCTTGCCTGTAACAGTAGATGTTCGAATTTCACACTGCCTCAGTGGCATATGGGTTGTGTGCCTGCAAAGACTGACAATGGCAGTTTTCCAGAGCTCAGAATTCCCTTCTCTGGATCTCTGTGGTAGGGGATTGGCCAAGTCCCTCCCATCAGGGGAAGTCTAACCCCTGTCACAGGAAGTTAGTTGTTCAGGGTTTTAGTGTTGAGTAGGAAGAACCAGAAGCCAGAATTGCCTGAAACCAAGCAATTTGCTGCCAGAAAAGGCCAACACAAACAACCAGAGCCAATCAACAACACAACAAAGTTGTATACAATCCAACTGTATATCAAATAAGGGGGGTAGTGGGTGCTTGCCACTAGGTTAGTATGAGATTCAAACAGCTACTGTCAGAGGTAAGTAGGACTTTTGCAGCTGCACTGTTTTCATCATGCACACTGCCTCAATGGCATATGGGTAGATTCCCAAAGCTTACCCTACGTGGGAGGAGGAAGGATAAGGATCCAGAAGCCCCTCAAGAATAGTCCCCATAAAGCCTGCTGTGGATGTTGAGAAATAATTCAGCTTGTACTGCTTTGTAAAGGTATGAACAGGGGCCAAGTTGCTGCCTTTAGAACGATTCTAGAATTGACTCCTTTCCAGTAAACCACAGAAGAGGATAAGGCTCTGAATGAGCCTTAACCTTACCTGGAATAGATTTACCATGGTAGCAGGAAAAAAATAAAAAGAAAACTATAGCAGAGGACAACCATGAGCAATCATTGGCTTAACAGGTTGACCCTTCATAGTCCCAGAATAGGAAACAAACAGCTGTTCAACTTTTCTAAAGGGCTTTGTTCTGTCACAGTAGTACCTGAGCTGTTTGTGCACATCCAAGGTATGAAGAATTTTCTCCCCATTGTTTTGTGTTCCAGAAGGGAAACTGGCAGATTGATGCCTTGATTCAGGGTAAATTCAGGAACTACCTTAGCATGAAGGGTGGATTATTGTATAAAACACCCCTGTTCTTGTGGAAAATCAGATACATTTTTCCCCCTATAAGAGCTTGCAGCTCAGAGACTAGTCTTGCAGATGTCAGAGCAATAAGAAACAGTTTTTAAAGTGATGAACTTTTAAATGAGTCTGAAAGTCAAGTTCAAAAGGATACAAGGTCAATTTCTCAAAAACAAAGTTGAGATCCAAAAGAGGAGGAATTAGCTTTCGAGGGGGTCTCAAGTGCAGTACCCATTTCATAAAACTGTTTGACCACAAAAAGAGACAAAAGAGGGTGACAGGCAGGCAAACTGAGATGGTTGCAAGATATATAGAGGCATAAGATAAGTCATCCTTGAGCATCTTACACAAGTATTTCAAAACCAGAGAGGTAGATACCATACTGGATTCTCTGTTCCAAAAGTGCTTTTCCACTTGTAAACATAGGATTTTCTAGTTGCAGGTTTTCTTCTGTCCTTCAATACCAGCTGCATATCCTCAAGGAACAAATGCCTAAAAGGTATCAGGATAGAATCCCCAAGGCTGTCCGTTGCAATTCTCTAAGTTGGGATGCATCAGTCACCCACTGACATTGTGTGAGCAGATCAAGAGTGCAAGTAAGCCGGTGGTAATTACCTTTGGGCAATTTCCATTAAAAGGGAGAACCAACTTTGCCTGGGCCAAAAGGAGGTCATAACCATGATCTCTGGTAATTTATTTTTTGAATTTTCAGAAGTACTTGGGTTTACATGGAAAGGGTAGAAATGTATAAAGGAACATTTCCATCAAAGGGAAGAAGAATGCATGTGTCCTCCAAATATGGATGCACAAATGTCTCGAACAGAATTTTTCCAGCTGGCTGTTTTGAAAGGAGGTGAATAAATCTATTTGAGCTGTTCCCCACATCTGAACCAAATCCTACAAGACCTCTGTCCTGAGTTTCCAGTCATGAGGGCACATCCAGGGTCTGCTTAATCTGTCTGTCACTGTGTTGTAACTGGATGTATGAAGCCTGAAACATCAGATAGTACTGTTAAGGCTAACTCCTAGGCTGTCATTGCCAACTGGTAAAGAAGGTATGATCTTGTACCCCTCTTGTTTGGTCACGTACCACATGACTGTGATGTTTATGGTCACTAATAAGGGACCTGGAGACCATAAGTGGTGAAGATCTTTTAAGGCTTGAATCACTGCTTACATTTCTTTCATATTTATGTGCTTTGTAGTATCCAAAGTACTCTATTTGCCTTGTACTTGAACTTGTGTGGACACATCTTACAATGCAAAATCTGATGAGTCCATCTGGAGTGATTGAACTGGGGTCTGTAGGGAGAAGGGTAGACCTGGATTGGCAGACCTGTACATCCTTCCACCTCTGCAACTCTCATTTCACAAATTCCATCACCGGTACATGGAACTCTAATGGAGGCAAGTGCTAGGTCCAACAATTTTTTTAAATACCATTGAATCTTTCTCATGTGGAGTCTGGCCAGTGGTGTCATGATGATCATTGATGCCATGAGGCCTAGAATATTGACAAACTCTCTTGCTGAGATAGTTCCTTGAAGAGAGAAATCCCAGAACATGTTCTGAAAAGTCAGAACTTTGTCTTCTTGTAGAAAGGCCGTTCTTTTTCTGTGTGTGTTGTACACCCCAGAAGGCGATTCTTTGCGAGGGTGTGACACAGGACTTATGTAGGTTCAGCTAGAAGTTGGGAGCAATTAGAATGTGATGATAAGCATCTCTCATATCTAAGTCACCATGAAACAGTGGTCCAGAAGAAAGGTTGGAACCATCTGCAGGGCGAGCATTTTGAATTTGGGTATTTTTGGAAAGATATTTAAGAAAAAGAAAGACAAATCTAACACTGGTCTCCATGATAGCTCCATTTTTGGAACCAAAAGTTTTTGTAGTAAAATCCTGTTCCTTTTTGTGGTGCAGGAACTGGTTTTGTAACCCCTACTTGTAACATATGTGAAAGGAGTACCAGAGAGAACAGGTTTGTCTGGTCTGCCGGGTGCAGGGAGATTCCCCTGAAGTGAAGAGGATTTTCTGCCCACTGTCAAAGGGTATCCTCTCTGAATTTATTCTCAGCACCCATTTGTATAAGACTGTTTGTAGCCAGGCTGCTGAGTTGAGTGAAAGCCTGAGGGAATGGAAAAGGAGAGGAAGGATAGGAGGAAGGGATGGGGGAATGCCCAGAGTCCTCGGCATAATCATTCTTTGGGAACTCCTTCTTTTATTTAATTTGGAAGCATTACCCTCCTGCCATTTCCTCTTGGTACTCTGACTATTGTTGGGCTGAGATTTTTGTTTGTTCTGCTCTTTGAAGTTGGAGAACCTGGGAATGTAAAACATTCTAGATACCCTATGCATCAGTTTACTTCTGTCATCCCATTGTTTGAGAATCTTTGTGGCAGCAGAACCAAACACAAATTCAGAACTTAAAGGAGCATTCAAAATAGTATTTTTTAAATCCACAGAAAAATTCTGGTTATGGAACCAATTTTGCCTTCTCAGTACAACACAAGTGGCTGTATTTCTAGAAATTGTGTCTACACCTTCCCAGACACTCCTCAAACTATGTTTCAAAACTTGAGTCACATTAGAAACAATCTCATTGATGTACCATTTCTGTTGAGAAAGCAAAGATGCAGCAAAGTCATCTAAACTGTAATCATATTGCAAAATAAATAACCACATAAAACCCTGATAATTTAAATTTCTAAAGACTAAATTACTAGACTGAGCCATTCCCCCCCCCCTCAGATTTTAACCACTTGCCAGTATTATCCAGGGTTAGAAGAAGCCAAGGGCCATATTTTTAGAGTTGGCAGCTAGAGAAACTGCATTTGGTTTGACTAACAAAGGAGCAAGGAGAACTTCATGATCAGAGTACTCCTTTGTATTTCCTCATAGCCTTTTCAGAAATTGGTTCACTAGCCAAACATGTTTTAGTTCCAGTTTTATAGATGTCTTTTAAGGCTGGCAACAGAGAAGTAACAGCCAAAATATTTTGGAATCTCATCCTCAATAAGATCATAAACTCTGCCAGTCTCTGGTGTAGCTTCAGATTGCTTCCAGTCAAATACATATCGAAACCAAGCTAGCATCTATGAAAAGGTGAACACCTGCTTTGGTTTTAGAACCTGATCACCTTCCAAAGAAAGAGAGTGCATGGACTCATATTGATGTTCTTCGTGTTTCACTGTTGCAGTCATTACATTTGGGTAATCTGCTGGCAGGTTGCCCTCAGTCAGCCTGAATTCCAGAGTCTTGGGTCCTGCGTCGGTTGCTGTCTCCTCTTCCATGACATCAGGTCGTCAGGGATATAAAACATGCAGCCAATGCCATTTTCTTTAGAGTTTCTTGCCTCGTGGTGCCCGAAGCAGAAGCATTTTCGCAAGTGCCGGTCGGCCAACTACTGAAAAATTTGAGTTTGAGTTTCAGAACTGAAGTCTTCACTAAAGCTAAGTACCCCGTTGGGGAAACTTTTTTCTTGCTTTTTACCAATGTAGGCAAAAGTTAATAATTGTATTACTTGTGGGAAGCAAATACCTCATAAGGATTTCCATTTATACTACAATCCTTGCCTAGGCCCTGACCACAACCTGCCTGGCTGTCGGTTTTGTGCTAGATTTAACCAACGCACTATTAAGCGTTGGTATATTTTTGCATCAAAGTATTTTGGAAACAGATTTAACTACCCAGAAATGTTGTCCGACAGCAATCCGACTACCAGAGTACATAAAAAAACGCAAAGACAAGGACAGAGAAAGGCAGTCGATATCCAAAACCGACGATGAAGCTTCTCCTAAGCCAGTTGCCGGTACTCAGTGAGGCGCTTTCGCAGCCTCTGATAACCCGCTACCTTCGAGTCGCAGGCCTCTACTGACACCCATGTGGAGTCCAGCATACCGCAAGATACTCAAGGTATTGGACCGACGGATGTATCTCCCTTGGATGGGTCCGGAGCCGCTGAGCAGGCACCGGCTTCTGAGGGTGTATTCAGACCTCAGCATTTGTATATCAAATCGACGACAGCTGCAAGACCAAAGACAAAAGCAACTTCTAAAACTAAAAAACTGACACATGAGCCACGTGAACAGGCCTCTATGCCTAAAAAACAGATGATCAAAATGGCTGAAGACCTTATTACCTTGATCAGGGGTACCCATCCCCCACCAGATAAAAGTCCTAGGCAAGACACTGATTATGATTCTTCAGATCAGGTTTCTATTTCTTCTGATCAGAAATTGTTTTTTCCTTCCTATGAGGATTCAGATGCTGAGGAGTCTCTTCCATCTGCATCTCCTCCTGAGGATTATTCATTTGGAGAAACCTTGCATGCTTTGAGAGAGCATTTTCACTGGGAGAGTCAAGATTTCTCAGAATCAAAAAAGAGGCTCAGATTTCCTCCTTCTCCTTCAGCACAAGCCTTTAGCCATTCCCCCTGTTTTAGACATTGTGGATGATGTGTTTACGGAGTCAAGCTTGACCCCCTGACTCTTTACCTCTGGCTCCCAGTAAGCCTGACAGATATTACAGGGTACCTGACTCACATAAATTTTTATTTAGAAGCCCTGCTGCTGATCCTGAAACTATTTCACAGGGTCCAAAGGGAGTTAAGGCCTCAACAGCAAAAAATCCTACACCCTCTGACAGGGATTCAAGGACACTAGACAGATGGGGAAAAAAGGTTTATACATCTGCAACCTTGGCAATCAGGGCCTTAAACTGTCAATTTCATATGATTAAGTACCAACAACGTGTTATGGGATTACTGAAACAGAAAATTATGTTGATTTCTGAATGTGCAGAAAACAAAGAATTGCAGGAATTATTGCATGCAGCTGAACAAGTTGGAAAGCATACTTTGCAATGTGGTTTTGATTCCTTAGAGGCCTCCTGCAGGGCCGCAGTTACTGGATCTGTGATTAGGAGGCATGCCTGGTTAAAGGAACAAAATTTGCCTGATCATGTTAAAGCTAAATTGCTAGATGCACCTTTACAGCATGATTCTCTGTTTGGTATTAAGGCAGAAGAGGTTCTAATGAAAATGGAAGACAAAGTTAAGTCTATGCAAACTGTTAAAGATTTTTTACAAGTGCAGCCACCAAGATTCACTAGACACTGGCCTACAAAAAATTGGTCCTTTCCTGTGTCAGACAGAGCTCAAAGGGGCAAATCCAGATGCCCTAAGGGTTCCAGATACCAGGCACAAGATTCATACAGGCCAAAGCAATGGTGCGCTTCCACCTCCAAATCTGGAGATGATAAAGCCCAAACCTACAGAAAGCAATCCCAATGACTTCCCTCTGCCTACACCAAGCACTTATTTTTGGCAGCACCCATAGGGGCAAAAATTAGCACTTGTTGCTCAAAATTGGCAGTTAATAACCCAGGACAAGTGGGTACTAAACATCGTATCACAGGGATACAGATTCCATTTTCACACTCTGCCAATGGCAAATGGTTGGCCAGATCTGCCAAAAATTCAATGGGCAGAGGCACAGAAACAGGTAACGTCCCTCATGGATATGGGGGCCATTCAGTCAGTACCAGAACAATAAAAAGGACAAGGTTTTTACTCAAGACTGTTCTTGGTACTCAGAAAGGACAAGGCCTGGCGGCCGATACTGGATTTATCGATTTTGAACACATACTTGGACATTCCAAAATTCAAAATGCTGACTTTGCAGCAGCTTCTGCCCATGCTGGGCAAGAATGCTTGGCTGTTGACTTTAGACCTAAAAGAGGCATACCTGCATGTCCCGATAAGACAATTGTGCAGAAGATACCTCAGATTCAAGGCTGGCTTAATGCATTACCAATTCTCTGCACTGCCCTTTGGCTTATCTACTGCACCCAGGGTCTTTACAAAGTGCCTGGCTCCAGTAATTGCATTTTGCAGACAAAGAAGTATACAAATATATCCTGACTTGGATGACTGTCTCATTCAAGCAGAGAACAAGGAAACCCTTCTTTGACACGTGGCATTTGTAAGAAGGCTTCTAACACGCCTAGGGTACACAATAAACGAAAAGAAATCACAACTGGTACCCTCTCAAAAGATAACATTCCTCGGTGCAAGCTTGAATACAACTGCCCAGATGGCTTACCTCACGCCAGACAAGCAAAGGCAACTGACTACTTATTTCAAACTGATGGCAACAAAAACCCAGTCTTCTGCAAGACAAATTCTGCAGGCTCTGGGCTTCATGGCATCCTGCATTCTACTAATTCCATATGCGAGACTGTATATGAGGAAACTTCAATGGTACCTAAAAAGTTTATGGAGTCAACATTCACACAGTCTGGAAACAATGATTCCTCTCATTCCCTGCCTGCAACAGGAGTTTCTATGGTGGGCAAAG
Organism: Protopterus annectens; assembly: GCF_019279795.1. Lineage (NCBI taxonomy): Eukaryota > Metazoa > Chordata > Ceratodontiformes > Protopteridae > Protopterus > Protopterus annectens. The sequence continues at coordinate 931,540,387 of NC_056734.1, forward strand.
GCATGTCACCAAAACATGGGGCTGCCCTTCACTCTACCCCCTGCCAGCCAAACCTTAACAACAGACGCATCAGCTTATGCCTGGGGGCCCACCTGGCAGGAAGATGCATTCAGGGCTTATGGGCTCCAAAACAAATGCATCTGCATATCAACCAGAAAGAAATGCTAGCTGTTCAAAATGCCATAACAGCCTTCAAGGACCTGCTTCATCCAGGACAACTACTGATAGACGGACAACACCACAGTCATGTGGTATATAAACAAGCAAGGGGGCACACACACTCGTACCCCCTTTGCAGATTAGCCATGGCACTGTGGAACACAGCTTTGACCCACCAAATACATCTTCAACTCAATTACTGCCAGGAAAACAGAACATTCTGGCAGACGACTTAAGCAGAAACCTTATGGATCCTCATGAGTGGAAACTAAATCCACAAGTCTTCAGCATGATAACAGAGAAATGGGGGAGCCCAGACATAGATCTATTTGCTTCTCCTCAAAATTGTCAATTGAAAAGATTCTACACAAGGACTTATCACAGACGAGCATGGAAAGTGGACGCCCTATCCTTCAGTTGGAAAAACCTATTTGTTTACGCCTTTCCTCCTCTGCCTCTTCTACCCAAGGTCCTCCTAAAAGTCAGACAAGAAAAGTCTAGGATGATATTAATTGCCCCGGACTGGCCCCGCCAGTACTGGTACCCAATCCTAAGGAACTTGTCGAAATACCCAGCATGGGCCTTGCCTCAAAGACCACAACTACTGTCCCAGCAAAACAATCAGATCCTGCACAATCAACTACAGACCGTGAACCTAGCAGCATGGCTAATCAAGTAGTCGTACAAACAACACCTCTCAGTAAAGCTGTGATGGATGTCATTTTGGAAGCCAGAAGACCTAGTACTAGAAAGTCTTATGTTGACAAATGGAAGAGATTCTGTGCTTGGAGTCAAGCAAAAGGAGCTGATACAGCGGAACCAAATATTCCTCAGATATTACAATACTTAACTGAGATGCTTGACAAAGGCCTATCTTTCTCATCAATCAAAATCCATGCCTCTGCAATTTCGGCTCATTACAATACAGAGCCACCAATCTTTTCACATCCTTTACTAAAGCAGTATCTTAGAGGAGCCAAAAATTTAAGGCCTCCTAGAAGATCACCATTACCTGCATGGGACTGCAATTATGTGTTGGAAAAGCTCACCCTGCCTCCATTTGAACCAGCTGCTACCGCTGATCTAAAGTTCTTATCATGGAAAACTGCTCTGCTGTTAGCAATTACTTCAGCAAGAAGAGTCTCAGAGCTACAGGCCCTCATGTCTGTAGAGCCTTTTATCATTTTTTACCCAGACAGGGTGTCTCTGAGGAAAAACCCTACTTTTATGCCTAAGACGGTTTCCAGTGTGGCCTTTAACCAAACAATTCATCTGCCAACTTTCTATCCAAATCCGCAGAACAAGGGGAGAGAATTCTGCATTCCTTGGATGTACACAGACAGCTAAGATTCTACTTGAGCAGGACTAAAGCTCTAAGAAAAACTGAGCAATTATTAGTATCATATGCTGCAGGATCAGATGGAAAGGCAATTTCAAAGCAGACAATTTCAAAGTGGATAAGCCACTGCATCCGTTTTTGCTACTTACACCATGGTAAACCTGTGCCCAAGGGCATTGAGTCTCATTCCACCAGAGCTGCAGCTACTTCAGCAGCATTTCTCAGAGGAGTACCAACCAAAGACATTCTAGAGGCTGAAACTTGGAGTTCTGTTCACATCTTTACAAAGCATTACCATTTGCCTCTCTACTCTAAGTCCAGGGCAGGCTTTGCCACTGCAGTGCTGCAGGGCCTTATAGCTGCCCCTAATGCTGTTTAGCTCCAGCCTCCCAACCATAGCTTTGGGATTCTACCCAAGTGTAATGACTGCAACAGTGAAACACGAAGAACATAGTACAGTTGTGTACACTTACCATAAATGTAGATGTTTGAGTGTATTCACTGTTGCAGTCCAGGTTACCCTCCCGCCACCCCCTCTGTATTTCTGAAATTTATCTTTCCTTCTCTATCTTCTTCATCCTATGTGTTGTATTTGCTTGTAGATGAAGGTAAAGTTTATATATATATATATATATATATATATATATATATATATATATATGTGTATATATATATATATATATATATATAGACATCGGGGGCAAGAAAAACTAAAGAAAATGACGTCGGCTGCATGTTTTATTTACCCCTGATGTCATGGAAGAGGAGACAGCAACCGATGCAGGACCCAAGACTTTGGAATTCAGGCCGACTGAAGGCAACCTGCCAGCAGATTACCCAAATGTAATGACTGCAACAGTGAATACACTCGAACATCTACATTTATGGTAAATGTACACAACTGTACTTTCTCTACTGTCTGCATTAGAATCCCCATCAAAATCTGTGGCCATAGACTGAACTCTACAGAAGTTAGCCTCATATTCATCCTAAATAGGAGTATAGTCTTCAAGATTAACTGACTATAAAACACTCTTAGCCACAGAAGCGATAACCTGATTGTCTGTATTATGATAACATTTGTTTTTTCCAGTGTGAACTACACTAGTGGAACAGGTTTTTGCATCCACCTACATTTAATAGGTTCATAGGTTATTACTAAGCTAACTGTCCTTGCAAGTCATTTTAAGCTTAGCCAATTATCCCTTGTGAGACTCAAACCTTGCACCTTGTATTTGTAAGGCAAACACCTTAACCATTAGGCCACCCGGACAAAATATCTCGGGAATAGAGTATTACGTACAGCAAGGAGTTGCTTACCCCAGACCTGTCCTGCCCCTAAAGGGTTTGGGTCTCCCATACATAAACAAGGTACTATAACGGCCCTGGAGGATATGGCTGACCCCCCCCCCCATACAGTAGCTGTAGCTCACACCAGAGGCTTACAGGGAAAAAAGGTAATTTGATCTGTGGACCGGCTTAAGGCAACAACAGATTCAAAACCGTGGGCTAAGGCATGTTTTTATTCACTTTCTCTTTCTTTTTAAGTTCAAGATTTGATTTGTTGTGTGTGTGTGGGGGGGGCGCAGCCATATCAGGATCATCAAGGCAGAGGAAAAACACCAGCCAGAATAATGCACTGACAGTATTAAAGGCTGACTAAGGGTACCAATAACAGGAAAGGCAAACTACGTCCCCAAACAGCAAATAAGGTTTAATTGCATAAAATAAGTCTGAAGTAGTTTAAAATGTGCTAAGCTTTGTTCTATATCCTGCACAGTATAGTAAGGAACAGCACACAGTCACAGTACCAAGTATAGTCCACTATTCCAAATAGTGTCAAAAGTCAAATATATGCCCTTAAACCAAAGAGAAAACCTTTAAAACAGCATAAATAAGCACTTATAGATTCCCATGTTAGAAATGAAAGAAATCGCCACAGAAATTACAAATAAAGTTATATGCAGTAAAATCCAATTTTAACTATAAAAATGGCTACAACTATGTTAAAAAGTAAATGTCACATTGTTGTTGTTTGTCTTTTGGCTTTTCCCGGTGAGGGGTCGCCACAGCAGAACTCCAGTCCGCTAATGATTGGCAGTTGTTTTTTATGTTGTCAGGTTGCCAGCCCAACGCCCAACCTTCAACGAAGGCACGCCCATTCAGCACATGTCTTTCGCATGCCCACTCGACCGGTGCGAGGACATGTAGACTACACACCGAAGGCACTTCCAACCCAAGCTGAGAATCGATCAGGAGAACCTCTTGCTGTGAGGCTACAATGTCATGTAAATGAAGAAAAAGAAAAAAATGCAGTATTTTTCTGCGAGAACTTCAAAATGAAGCAGATAACAGAAATAGCAGGTGCAATCCGACTGCTGCTGTACATGCATAGACTGTTCCTGCTGTTCATCTGAGACCACAGCACTTCAGTTTGCCAGTACAAGTCATATAACACTTTAGAAAAGCATATAAACAAAGTAGTAGTAAGTTAGATTTCCCAGAGGAATTAACAGCAGTAGAAAATGCCATGTATACTAAAACAAAAAGTTAAAAAGCAGACATGCACTCAATATCAATGTATGAAATGTGTGTTTGTGTCATACATTTATATTTTAAATAACCAGAAATAAATCAAAAGTATGTAATAAAGAGAAAGAGAAGTCCCCAAATTGATCTTATCCAAGTCTGGAAGCTGTAATTCACCAATGCAGACTGTTGAAGAAATTCAGCTCTGTGATTCCTACAGCTGGCACTACAAGACTGAACAAATGACTCCCTGTGACAGGGGTTATGCTTCTCCGAATGGAGAGGCATAACTGATCCTCTATCTCAGGGAGTCCGAGGAAGGATTTCTAAGCTCTAGAAAGCTGCCAGTCTGGGTCTGTGCAGTCACAGAACCCATATGCCACTGAGTTGGTGTGAATGACGAATATCATCTAATCACCCAGGATTACATGACATATTACCACTGCAGTAGTATGGCAGCGAAACAGTTGCTGCAGATGAACAATAAGCAAAATGATGCAAAGTAATCCAAGAAAAGTGAAACACAAGTTGTTTATGTTCAGTGGAGGGAGGCAGAGAGAGAAACATTATTCCACTTGACTAAAACAAGAAATCATTAACAGAAAGAGTTTTGACTTGTAAAGGTACTGTAGTGGTACCATAGTTTTAGAGTCGCATACAAAAATGAATAGCAGACAAATAGAAACTGATAGGTAAAGAATTGCTTGGCTGTATTGGGGAAAGAAGTTTAAGGGGAAGTGTGTTGTAGGAAGCAGCAGAAAATCTGTGAATTTTGTGTTTTACCTAGATCCATGTGGGTTTCCTTAAGGCATTCTGATTTCTTCTCACTTGGCAAAACATGCTGCTTAATAACTACCATAAAGTTTCCCTGCATATAATCTTTACTGTTGCCCTTGTGGTCTGAGCTATGATGTGCCATTATTAGTCCACTTCCTTAGTATAGCAAATAATTATGTTAATAAAAATAAGCTTTCTGAAGTAATTATAAATGTGTTAGAAATGTGAAGGTGTGTGTTCAATGCCATTTTTAAGGAGATACCTGACATGATGATGATTATTAATCATTTTGAGGAAGTTCAACAGTTTTTATGTCTACAACGAGGTATGAGAGTTAACTGGACAAGGACCTACAGTTCATAGCAGATCCAAAATGTCACTGTTATCCCAAAAGGAAGAAGGCGGTACTGTAATATGAGAATGTATAAATGATTTCAAAACATTTCAATGTTCTTTTTGGCCCCGTATCTCCCACAAGCATCAAACAATCCCTACTTGCTCCATTCTCTGGACTTCCTGGCATCCCATCACTTTGGGCATGGAGACAAGAGTTCAGGACTCATTACTGAGAGGATTTTCCAGGTTTCATGTTTCAGTTGAGCTATCAGATTTTGCTGGTAACTCCCTTTTGGCCCAGACAACTGTTTTACCCTTCTCTTTTACCTGACCAGGGGCAAACATCACCCATTACCTCACAGAAGGAATCTTCTCACACACAAGACAGGGGATCTCTCATTCACCCTCACTTTTCCACACTTCCGCTGACACATTGGGTGATGGGTTTTGATTAATTTCAAGCCCCAGTTTTCTCTGAGGACATGCTTCAAGTTTTACAGGAGGCCAGAAAACCCACTACGAGAAAATCTTGTGTGGCTAAATGAAAGAGACTTTCTATTTAGTATGTAAGGCATGACCAGTACCATTTTCCTGTGGTGGTTCCTACAGTACTCTTTTATTTGTGTGAATTCCTCAATACTGGTTTGGCATATTATTCAGTTAAGGTTCATGTCTCAGCCATTTCTGCCTGTCTGCCTCTAAGTCCACTTTTGGCTTTTAGTTTTGAAGTCAAACAATTCCTAAAATACGTCCTGCATATCAGGCCCCAAAGCAAGTTTGTTCTTCCTTCTTGGGACCTTAATTTTGTCCTTGAAAAATTGACTCCGTCCCCTTTTGAGCTTGCCTTTTCTTCTTCCCTACAACATTGTACTTAGAAGACTGTATTGCTTGTGGCTCTTCTGCCAAGATCGCCTCTGAACTCCAAACTCATGGCAGTTCCTCATTTTTTGTTTTTTCACAAGGTTAGGGGGGTGTCTGTTGGTACACATCTTTGTTATATGTCCAAATCCGTCTTTGAATCAGTCCATTCATCTGCCCCCATTTTCCTTTTCCACAGACTTCAAGTGAGATGCTTCAGATATTCCCTTGACTTTCTGATCCATGCCCCATCTCAGGAGCACCTGCTTCAAAATCTATACCTCACTATGCTTCTCCTTGGATTTACATAGACAGCTCAGATATTACTTGGATCAGAAAATCTGAGCAACATTTTGTTTCCTTTCATGCCAAGAAACTGGGTTTGCAAGTACTAAGCAAACCATATCTTCCTGGATTTCTAAGGCCATTTCCTTTTGTTTTTCTTTTCATGGGAAGCAGCTTTCCTCTTCTGTTCTTACTCATTCTACCAGGGCAGTATCCTCTTCTGGTGCTTTTTTCAAGGGTCTGGATACAAGACTTGTTTTGGAAGGTGCTACTTGGTTTTCTATTTACACATTTACCAAACATTGTGTTAACTGTTATTTCCAGGGTCAGGATAGGATTTACAATAGCTATCCTGCATGGGTTTGTGGAGGATTTTTCTCTGCCTTCCTTTACCCATACTTTCCAGTAGCTTTTATACACTTCCCAAGAGTAAAGAATACTGCTGCAGGGATTTAGAAGGACATATCACAGTTGTGTAAGATCTTTCCATAGCAGTAGATGTCCTACTTCTCACTGTTGCAGTATTCGGTCCCTCCCTCCTGCCCCCTGTTATTTTCTGTTGCTCTACTGCTGGCCATGACGTTTCCTATTCCATCCATATCTCCTTCTGATTCCCTTCCTAGAAGGGCACATTATTGTTTCTGTAGGGGTTGCTCTGGTTCTCCTTGGGCACTTCAGTTCTGAGGATTAGGCATCTGTATGTCTCATATGTACCTTACGCCTTGCACGTAGGACTTAAATCTAACATACGACTCTTAGAAGGGTAAAGGCTTTGGTATACTGGCTGGATATTAGGCTGTTCCTCAGTAGGATATCCCAAGAGTAAAAGAAACAAAAATACTGCTACAGTGAGAAGTAGGACATCTGCTGCCATGGCTTTCTATGTCTTATCTTGTGGACTAATCTACAGCACCAGGGGGTACTTACAAAGTGTCTGGCTCCAATAATTGCTTATTGCAGTCTTCACAGCATTCAGTGCCTGGCTCCAGTAATTGCTTATTGCAGTCTTCACAGCATTCACATTTTTCCTTATGTGGATGAGTGTGTTATTTTTGCTTACTCTTTTTCTCTTTGTCAAGAGTCCTTAGCAAGTAATCAGAATTCTACTCAGTCTGGGCTTTCGAGTGAATTTACAGAAATCTCTCATTCCTTCTCACAGAATTATTTTCCTGGTATGTATGTTAGATTTTGCCCTTGTCAGGCCTTTCTTCCTCCAGACAAAGTAGAGAATTTTCCTGAGTTTTTCCAATCAAAACCAGGCATCTACCAGGGAACTTCTAAGAATTCTGAGGTACATGGCTTTTGTGAGTAGTAGTATTCCTCTGGCCAGACTTCACATGAGAAAAATTCAGTAATACCTCAGGTCATTCTGGACTCCGCTTCTACACCCTTTATTTTTTCCGATCCCTATATTGGGGTTTATAAAGAGAGAAATTCTGTGTTGGGTAGACCTTATCTTTTGGTAATAAATGCTTTGAAAGCCCAGAATCACCTCTGATCTCTAGGACCTTTGCAAGTTTTCACAGACAATACCACAGTGCTATGGTACATAAACAATGGGGGGGGGGGGGGCAGATCTTCCTTCCCACTTTGCTGAATGCTGCCTACTTAACTGGATAAACTACTTGAAACTTCAACACGTTGTATTTTTCATCCCACAGAGAGGGCATCAGTGAGAGAGAGAGAGAGAGTCTCCAAGATCTTCTAGGTGAAGTAATTTTATCTGGTCTAATCCTTTGTACTCTGTTGTTAGTCCTGTCACTCTCTGGGTCACAGGTGAGATACCAGACTTGACTTGAATCTTCTGGATTCCCTTATGTTAGCCTGAGAGGTGGCAACTCAGCTCAGTTTGATTCTTCAGGCTTCATACATTCTGTCAGAGCAAAACTTAGACTTTGACTCATCTCAGAACAGACTTCAAGGAAATTCTTCTCTAGAATTCCTTGCAAATAGGCCTGGAAGACAGATGCCTTCTGATTCCCATGGATATGAATATTGCAGTATACCTTTCCACTGGTATTCAGGGTAGTCCTTAAGATCCAGAAAAACTCCTCAAAGGTTGTGGTAGTGACTGCATTTTTGCCTCTGCAGTAGTGGTTTTCCCTTCTTTTGAAACTGACCATAGGCAATTATCACAGGTTTACCCTCAGAATGGATATACTCACATAAGGCAGGGGTTGATTGATACACCCAGTCACCTGAAAGCATCATTTGACTGGCTGGATGATAGCATTTTTGAAACATTTTAGGCACCCTTTTTCTTTGGATGTATAGCAGGTATTGAAGGATGCTAAATAACTTGCTACTAGGAAATCTTATATGTGTAAGTGGGAATGATCTTCTCATTAGAATCATTCCCAGAACCATGACTCTTTTATGGCCCGGCTGCCTCGGGTTCTTGATGTATGAGTTACTGTCCTCCAGATATTCTTACTTCTCTGTTAAGGTTTATATGTTGGCCATTTTGGCTTGTCTGCCCTTGTATCCCATAACCCTTTTATACCCATCATCAGGTCAAGAAGATTTTGAAAGTGGATTTACATATCTATCCCCCAAGTAAATAAGTGACTTCTCCTTGAGATCTTTAATTTTGAAAAGCTTACTAAATTTCCATTTGAACCAGTCATTGTGCTGATTTGAGATTCTTGACATGGGAGACTGTTTTATTCATTTATCTGACTTCTTCTAGAAAGATATTCAAATTACAGGCTCTTATAGTGAGTCAACCCTACCTCATTTCCCACAAAAACAGGGTTTCCTTAACAAATAATGTGTAAAGTGGTCTATTAATTGACTCTTCTTTTTTCCTTCCTCCCAAAAACAAGAGAGGAAATTATTTTCGTACTCTGGATGTCCACAGGCAACTCAGATACTCATGAGACTAAGCTCAGTTCTTCAAGAAAGCTGAACATCTGTTTGTCTCCTATGAAAGTAGGAGGAAATGGCAAACCTGTGTCAAAGCAGACTGTTCGTAGTTGGTTATTTTGTGGTTCTTTTTGCAATTCTTACCATAAAAAGCCACTTTCGTGCAAGATTAGAGCCCATTCTACTAAAGTTTTGACTTCTTTGATAGCTTTCTAGAAAGGAGTAGACACAAAGTATTCTAGAGTCAACAATTTGGTCCTCTGTACACACTTTTGCAAAACATTACCAACTGGATTCTTTTTCCAGGTCCAGAGCCGCCTTTGATATTACCATTCTCCTGAATTTTTAATTATTTCTTCCTTCATTTTTGTTTCTGTGCTATCATAGTCTACCTAAATAGCTTCCACTACTGAAGCAGTGGTCTAATGTTGTACATGGTACAGCTGTGTAAGTAAGCTTACAATTACAGTAGATGTTCTAATAGATCATTGTTGCAGTAGCTGTCCCATCCCTCCAGCCCCACTTTTGTAGTTGTTTTAATTCCCAGGATGTGGTTATATATGCCCTTGTGTATATATTTAATCATGTTTTAAGCTGCTTGGCATTTTCTCCCTTTCTGGGCTATTGCCACCCCAGCAAGAAAGCTCTGAATCTTTTGATGTTCTAACTTTCTTTTATATTGAGCTCTGTTCAAGCTTCTGACAGAATGCACAGGAGGTGCCCTTAAGGTTTGAAAAACTGTCTGGTTGGTTATACTTTCAGCTGGATATAACGCAAATAAATTAGGGTACTGTAGAAGTGACTATTAAAACATCTACTATTATGGTAGGTTTGCTTACACTGGTGTGCTCCCATATAAGAGTGCAGAATGCATCAGAGTATGGTTACTATCTTTACTACTACTATGATTGCAAGGACATGTTTACTGCCAAAGGGACAAGGCTGGGGGAGGTTGGGTGGAAAGGTTTCAAGGGGGGTAAAGTATGAGTATATTTTCCAGGGCACCAAACTCGCTTGCTACATCTCTGAAAACAACTTTGATACAAGATACTATTGATTCACCGTGACAGAGTGCTTCAGATCAGATGTGTACCTGTAATAAATGCAGTGAAAGCTAGGCCATGGCACTGTAATGTAGTGCTCATCCCCCTTTAACTGAGGTAGAGAATCAAAGGCCTGTCATTTTGTGTGTTACAACCACAAGAGACATTGGAAATATTTGGAATGGAATACTATTAACTTTAAAGCCCCGTCCCACACAATCAACCTGTACAACTTCTCCCAACTAATACAATCTCCAACCAGACCAAATAAAGATGGTACCTTTGGTACCATCATTGACTGGATCCTAACAACTCACCTAGACCTTATCACCAAAGCTGGAACATTACCTGATCCTCTGAGTGATCACCTACCAGATTTCGCTGACCATTTCCCATCTCCACTACATAAACAATACCATTACATCCAAACCCGCAACCTCTCCTCTTTCAGCCCTCTAACTTTCTCCAAATGCTTAAAGCATACTGACTGGTCCCCTCTAAAAACCTTTCCTCTAGATGATGCCATTTCCTACTTTAACCACTCATTCCTAACCCTTCTCAATCAGCAAGCCCCCCCCCCCCCAAACCAAACGCATCAAAACCAATCCCTGCCCATGGTTATCAAAAATACTAAACTAGCCTTGCACCAAAGGGACAAAAAATGGAAGCAATATCAAAAACATAAAAACCCTAACACCCTCCAAGAGTATAAGCAACTACGAAACTCCGCAAAAAAAAATAATAATTAAAGACCTCAAAGCCCACTACTCCAAACTCCAGTCCTTGCACTCAACAAATCACAAAAAAATCTGGAACTCCATCTCATCCATGCTGCATCCTGGCAACAAAGAAAACCCTTGCCCCAGAGCCCAACCTCTCCAAACTTGAAACAGCCAGCCAGTTCAACTCATTCTTCATAGACTGCATAGCTAAACTATCAGCCTCCTTCCCACCCCCGCTCCACCACCACCCCCTCCTGCCCCAACCACCACCCCAATTATCAACCTTTCCTCCACATCCTTCAGCCTCAAGCCCATCCCCACAAGCACTATAAAAAGACTTCTCCTCAAACCCTACAACTCACCATTGCCTACAAGCTCATCTTTAAACCTGCCAACTGCACAGCTCTTGCTACTTCCTTAAAACCTTACATTCCCAACTGCTTACTGCTTACTCAGATCCAAAAACCAAAATCTCCTTCAGGTCCACAAACCTGCACGGCCCCCTGGCCATCTACTGCTGTCCCACTACTTAGCTAAACAGTGGAACTCTCTCCCTACACACCTACGCAACCTACCTAACCATACAAATTTCAAATCTCAGCTACTCTCTCATCTTTCTTCCAAATGGGAATGCCCTAGCCATGCTCCTACTTAACCCCCCCCCGATTCCGCCTTGCACTGACTCATCCAACTACCTCTACTATTACTTCATCCCACCCAAAACAATCCATCCACTACCAAAAACTAATTTTCTCTCTAATATCTTTTGTACTGTACTCTCCAGTCTCAATTATACTATTAGCCTCTCCATGGATAATATTTTCCTAACCTACTAATGGCTAGTAGCTATATATTTTGAAATGTTAAAACTACAACTGAGTTTATAACAAAAATATTCACTTTATGTAAATGTTGAAATTTCCGTATTGAATTATGTCTTTTCATTTTTGTAACATTGTGACAAGCCAGTTGCAAATATCATACAGCTTATCTGTAAATGTTAAGCTGTATGAACTATGTCCTTTTGTAACATGTGAAATGTAACTTGCAATTATTGCTTTTCTCCCCGGGCCTCCACTGAAAACGGGCTCTTCTTGGCCCAGTGGACTTCCTCGGTCATCAAACTTAAATAAAAATAAATTTGAAGTGCCTTGGGGTCATTCCTGAAAATCAGGGTACTATTTACAGGTATGTTTTAAAGTTTAATGTTTGTAGCAGAATTATGGATAGTAAGTAAATAGCCTCTTTATACAGTTGACTGTGGCCTAGAAAATCTTCACACTGCATTCATGCTTTGAAGAACTTCAGAATATGTAGTTTGGCTTTCTTAGACTTGGAAGCCCATTATGTAGAATGGATTTATTTTTTCAGATGTCTTGGTGTCCATTTGGATTCCCATTATAAGAATATGAGGTACTAAGCGTAAGGTTGCTCCTTAAAAAGTATGAAACTAACTTCATATGCTGAGCCACAAACCTAAGTTTAGTGTCCCCAGATGCACTTGCATTTAGTTATGAGAATTCATCAGTCTGACACACTTAATGGCATGTGTACTTTCATGTCACAGAAACCAGTGGTTTGCCATACCATTTTTAATGTTTTCTTTGATGTTGGAAAAATAGACGCCCATTTGCTTCATAGACCACGAGGTACTGATGTTTTCAGAAAGACTTTATTTGCATTTTGCTTACTTTTGCAGAAATTGCCTGCAGTGTGTGTTATGCTTAATTTGATGTACTGTGTTGATTTCCTGAAAAAAAATGCTTCAGGTTGATAGGATTAGACAACAGACTGAAAGTCTTTATCATTTTTATTTTATTTTTTTATTTTACATTTGTTGACCGGGATAGTCCGACTGGATGCATGTCCATTTTCAGCGGAGGCCCGGGGAGAAAAGCTCCAAGGGTAAGCAGAATACAGCATTACATAATACCAGCATTACATATTACAAACAGATTATTTACAGAGATTACATAAGTAAGCAAGTTAAACAAGTTCCACAGGTTAAAGTTAGTCCTGAGCACAAGTCAGGATTAAATTAAATTACACAGTAAACTGGTTAACAGATTTTTACACATTTGAGTTAGCCAGGCTTGATACATTGACATAGCCAGTTAAGTGACAAATGTTGTTTGAGTCTAGTTTTAAATTGACCTAAGGTGGAAAGTAAGGTAATATCAGCTGGAAGTGAGTTCCAGGATCTACTTACAGAGTTTGCAAAGAGAGAATCACTGGCTGTGTTATTAATTTTGCTAGTCTGAATTAGTAGTTTGTTAGAGGATCGAAGCAGTCTAGGATTGTTATAGGGGGTGATAATATTTTTAAGTGCAGGAGTATTGTCCGGATTATAGAGGATTTTATAGGCCATAATCAGTTGGTTGTACTGGATTAGGCTAGGTAGTTCAAGCCAACCAAGCTGATTTAGATTGATGCAATGATGTGTCCTAAAAGGCAGCCCAGTGGCAAACCTGGAAATGTGGTTGTAGCAAATTGAGAGTTTGTTAAGGACAGTCTTGTTCAAATTCGAGAGTAGAGGGGATGCATACAGAAGGGTTGAAAGAAGGTGAGAGCGAGCTATGGCAATTTTAGCTGGAGGGGTTAGGAAGGCTTTTATACTGTAAAGTGACCCTAGTTTTTTATCTGTTCCCTTTTTATCTGTTTGTTGCCCTCCTTTGTGTTGCTTTGTCTTTCAGGAACTGTTGAGTTTATTATGGACCCAGAACAGAATTTTTACTTCATGGAGATGAACACAAGACTGCAGGTGGAGCACCCAGTTTCTGAAATGATCACAGGGACTGATCTAGTGGAATGGCAGCTTAGGGTAAGAGCAGACACTTTCATATGTGCTGGCAGCCTCATTAATGCTTTGTCTTGTGTAGCTTGCTCTGTAAACTGAAGCACTTTCATGGAGTAAAAAACACGTGTGGCTCTACTATGGTAACTAAAATTTCATATTAAATCTGTGGGAAGAATGTTAAACCATGAGTAACATTAGGCCTACTGCAACACTAATTCGCACTGTTTTTTTGACTACTCAGAATTGTATAAAATGTTGGAAACAAATAAAGCCACTAATTTTTGTGTTAACAGTAAAAAGATATGAAATACCAGAACTTAGATCATGGGAGCTTCAGAAGCTGACCAAAAAAAAAAAATCAAAACATCTTCACATCTGCAGTCTGCCTGGCTGCAAAATTCTCACTCCCACGATTCATAAAACCCATGTGTCAATGATTCCATGCTAGTACCTTTGCCCATGTATTTGGGTGGATGTTACTTACCACTCAGCACCTGGCTGTTTCCTTTCACTGTCACTCTCCTTAGGAAAATTCCCCATAGTCTAGAAAGAAGAACTAGAAGGCTCCCAAGCCATCTTGGGTGGCAGTTTGGTTACAAGGAACTGAAGCAGGACTGACACCATTGTTGACATCATTGCCTTAAGACCATTACACAGAGATTCAACAGAACCACTGACTGTGTTAGTACCATTTACCACTCAGTACATTTTATAGCTTCCTACAGTGCTGACCAAACTGAATCAAATGAGGGTTCTGAGAAACTGTGTATCACTTATCAGATGACAAACATATAAGGATGATAGCTCTAACATGAGACAGCAAGAAAGGTGATTTAAGAGGGTTGCAGGCTTGGCCATTCCTCAGAGGTGACTGAAGCAGCAGCTTTGCCCTGTCATCGGGCACTATCTCAACTTCTTCAGACTTGAGCCTTAGTATCTTTGGATGCCAGGGTTCCTAATCAAAACAGTTGATGTCCTTCCACATCACTGTTACAGTATTCTTTACATAAGACTAGACCAATGTCTGGCCAGTATACCAAAGCATTTGGAATTTATAGATTCCATACGTCAACACTTATGCTCCCCGCGCAAGGCACGGGGATTAAAGCTGACACATGAGCTTATGTACCTCAGAACTTCATTGCCACCAGTCTGAATGCCATCATTGATAGTCGGTCTGAATACTGATGGTTACTGAGCCGTGTTTCAGATAAGTGCCCCCATTGGTGTTTCTTCTTATCTCTTTCTGTTTTTATTTTGGTGTGTTTACATGTCGTACAGAAAGGGAAGATATCAGTGTGAGAGGCAGACTCCCCATAAAGATCATCATGAGCAGCATCTCTTCTGTTTGGGTGCTTCTCATGATCATACTCTGTGTTCTGTCTGCCAAGCATTTGTCCCTAAGAACCTACATACTCATCTCTCCTCCATGTTGATTTACATAGAGAAACATCTTAAATTGTTTGCGCAACATGCTGTCGCAGAGTCTTCCCATCCTGAAGGTCATCCACCTGCCAAGAAAAAGGCCAAAAAACTTAGGTCTGATTCAGCTGCTGTCCCTCCTCCACCCAGGTATCTCTCTTGAGGCTGTTGAAAGCCCAGAGGATCATCCAGTTGTTGTCTCCAATTCCTCTGCTGTGACCCTGTCGGAGGCTGGCATGGATCTGACTTCTCACGTGTCTTCAAAGGCTTTCAACATATCTGCTCCAGACATTCAGGGGGAACCTCAGCTGATTGTATCTGAGGACCAAGGGGAATACTGCAAATTCTAGATCGGTAGGAGATTCCTACTGCACTGGTTGAGGGTTAGCAAGGGTCCAAACCTCCTAGGGTTTTTCAGGAAGATGTTCCCCAGAAGAATAAACAAAATGTCCAAGCATAGTTCCCCAACTGTTAAAGATCCCCAATGCGAATGGCAGGATTTTACCCAAGGGTTGTTTAATGCCTGAATGGCATTAAAGCCTCCTGAAGGAGTTTCTGTGCCTGCTTCTCCTTGTCATCTATTCCTCTTCTGAGGACTCCTGCTCTCTGGGTCTCTTAACGAGATTTGGATTCTGAGGAAGAGTCTTTAGCATATTCTTCTCAAAGCCCTTCTCCCTTGGATTATGGATGTCAGAAGGAAGATTCCATTAGTCCAGACTGTCCCTTAGAAGAATGCTCCTTTGGGGACACCATTTTTTATATGATGGAATATTTCAGATGGGACTGTTCCCACATACCTTATATTAAAAAGTGGTATTATGAACTCCTCTAGATGGATTCCCCCAAACCCTCTGCTGTCTTAGCTGCCCTCTTAGATAACTTTTCTGCAGCCTCTCTTGCTCCTGATTCTCAACCTTCAGCCCTTAAGAAACCTGGCAGTTTTTACAAGTTGCCTGATGATTGTAAGTTTTTGTACATATATCCTTCCCTGATCCTCAAACCTTATAAACATGTGCCTTACACTAAACTACTTCCTTCAGGTACAGATAGTGGAGCCATAGAACATCTAAGCTAAAAGGTACATACTGCTGCCACCCTGGCTTTTAGTGCTATCAGTTACCAAACTTATATGATCAAGTATGTTTTATCCCTTCTTTCTCAAACTTTTCAGGCAGTCTCTGACCTCTATGATTCAGATTCTTAGGCAATCTCTAATCTCCCTGATTCAGAAAGGAAGGTCTCATCCCTTTCTTTATAGGGTACTTCCTCTAAAGTGGCTCACCACTCTATTAAATGTAGTTGTTAAGATGCAACTGATGCTTCCTCTAGGGCTGCTGCATTTGGTTCTGTTTTGAGACGTTATTCTTGACTTCGTCTGCAGGCCTTGCCGGATGATATTATCAAAAGGACTATCCAACAATTTAGTCATAATAAAAATCTTTTTGGTTCTGCCGCTGTCAAGCTTTTTAAATCCCTCCAGGATAAAGGCAAGGCCTTTCAGGAATTGAAACATATTTTTGTGTCTTGTATCTCTAAGTTCCAGAGGAATTATCTTGACACAGACAACCTCACCCTCCCCTAAAGGTAAAAAGGTTTCTAGAGGTGTAACCCCTGCTAAGTCTACTCGGACTCCTTTTCAAGACAAACCAGGTTCTATCTGTTAGTTTCCTTCCCCTTTCCCTAGATCAGGTTCCCTTATCCCTTTGTCTTTCCTTGTCCCTTCCCAATCGTTTAAGGATCACTTATGACTCTTGGGTTTTGTCCATAATCTGCCAAGGATATTTTATGGTATGGAAATCCCTTCCTCCTTTTCTGGGCATCCCTCAGCCTCCTCAAGAACAGCTTCCTTTATTTCCAGAACTGCTTCAAGGCCTTTTGGCTCAGGGCACCATTCAAGTTGTGCCCACTGCCCAGGAAGACAAGGGGTTTTATTCCAAGATTTTACTGGTTCTTAGTAAGGAAGGTGCATGGAGACTCATTCTGGACTTTTTTCAGCACAACATGTTTCTACAGGTCCCTTCCTTTCAGATGTTATCTCTTCAAACCTTGTTCCTCGCCTTCTTGGTTTCCCTGGACCTCAAGGATGCCTGTCTTCACATCCCCATTCATCCCCTTTTCAGGAAGTTTTTACATTTCTCTGATTCTTCCTTGCATTTTCAGTTTTCTACTTCGCCGTTTGGCCTCTCTACTGCCCCAAGGGTTTTCACCAAATAACTTGCTCCAGTTATTGCGGAGAGAGGTTCGGATCTTTCCTTATCTAGATAACCTGCTCATTCAGACTCTGTCTCCTGAGGTCCTGCTTCAGCACCTCCAGTTTACTGGTTGTTACAAAGCTTGGCGTTTACCATACACTTTGAGATCAGTCCTGGTTCCTTCTCAGGATAATCTTTTTCTCAGTTGCAGGATTCAGATAATTCCCATGCTGGCATCCCTACCTTCACCCAAGACCCCCTCTCTCTGACCATGTTTTTTCAATCTCTTACTCCTCTGGCTTCAGTCAAAGCCATTTTCTCAGGGTTCTAGGCTTCATGGGCTCCATCATTCCTATGCTGCCTCTTGCCAGACTCCATATGAGAAAACTACAGATTTGAAGTAGTTGTCTTCATTTGGTCTTCAACATGTGGGTTTCTGGATCAGTATCGGATCCGACTCGGCCACATATCCAGCATCTGATCCAAGCTCAAAGCTCCACCCCTTACCCATAATGCTCCTGTCTCCTTCCTGCCTTCAGATCTTGTTTGCTGCCTGTATGTCCACATTGTGATCCGAGCTCTCTGCATAAAACTTTGTGGTAAGTGTTGTTTTTTTGGGTGTAAATCTTCTCTTTTCTCTCTCTATTTTTCTTCTCTACTTTCTACCTCCCCTCAGTGTTTCCATTGGCAAAAAAAAAAAATAAAAAACTCTCTCTCTCTAGTCATTTCCTTTCCTTGTGTGCATGGTCTGTGTGAAAGTGAGTGTACTGGGCCTGAGGTTGGGATATGTCTGACACTACCAAACCCAGTTTCAGAAAGTGTACAGAGTGTGGCCATAAGCTTTCCCCAGCCAATGGCCACACTCTGTGCATAGTGTGTCTTGGGGCAGCCCATCTCCAGACCCTCCTGTTCCATCTGTGCCAGGTTTAATCCCCAGGCACTGAAAGACAGGAGGGACAAGGTAATTCTTTAGGGCCTTCTTCTAAAAGGATAGGCCAGGAAAGCGATTGCCAGATCGCTCGATTCCAGCCAGGTCCCCACCAAAAGTTAGGTCGGCTCCAAGACCGGAGTCTCCCTGGCTCTGTTCACCCCGGTTCTCTCCCGCCAGCTCAGGCTTCTCCTCACCGCCCCTCCAGGCTGGTGTCAGTCACCTCCTCCTCCCGCTTCACCTGGAGCCTTAGAGAAGCGAGATGGATAGGATGATGTGGAAGTTCATCTGTACCCAGCTACAGATGAGAGTCTTGCCTGCCCTCTCTCCTTCTGGAGCGTGGACCACGCAGCCCTTTTTCACCCCGATTACTCCTTCTCAAATCCGGCCTTCGGTTTTGGAACCCTTGGATCGGAGGACTCTCAGCGTCAAGGGGCTGGTGCCGACGGTAACTTTTACCTCGACACCAGCTATGACCTTGAGCAGGTCGGATCTGACTGGCTCGGATCTGACAAGCTCTAGGAGCAGTAGCCTTGGCATCAGATCCGAGAGGTTGGTATCGGCTCTGTGTGTGCCGGATCGCAGTCTTCCTCTTGGTATCTCGGCAACTGGAAGCTCTGCTCTGACTCCCCCATTGAGTCAGAGGGTGATGGCTCCTGTTGTCCTTTCTCAGGATGTCTGTTCCCCTTTGGCTTTTGATGTGGTGGAGAGGGTTCTCTCAATTTCCTCAAGACCCTTGACCATCTCTTCCTCAGACTCCACCCTGACTCCCTCTGTTTCTGGTATGGTTCTGGGCATCCTGCCAGCTCAGGGACAGCCTGCCACCACTTTGCCTCACAAAGTTTCCGCTTGGGAGCAGTAAGATGTTGGTGAGTTCTCCCCAGAGGTCCCACTGAGGAGATCCCTTGTAAACATACATGCAAGAGGAGGCACTTAGACTCCCCGCAAGAGTCTCTCACTGAAGACACTGATTTGGAGGAACGGGAAGGTTCCCCCCAGTTACCCCCAGAACTCCTTTGCCAGCGAGTGGTATGGTTTGCCCAGAACCCTACTTCAGATGAATTGGTGTTCCTTGAGGCATTTGATGCAGGACCCTCTACTTCCTGGGTGTCCCCTTCCACATATCCTTTAGTGGATCTCATTACATCTTGGGTGTGGAAGGAACTGGGCATGGTGGAGCCCATTCCCAAACCTCCAGATAAGGTCGTGAGTCCCCCCCCCCCCCTCAGACAGACTACACTGGAACAAGGGATCTCTTGTTGATGCCATGGTGGTAGCAGCAGCCACTAGGAAGGAGCTCGGTCAGGAGAGCTCTACAGTCCAACCTCCTGACCAAGAGTCAAGGGCGATTGACTGTTTCGGGAAGTGGATGTACACTTCAGCGACTTTCTCTGTTCGGGCACTGAATTACATGGAACATGCTAGTTAATGAGAAAGCTGAGTCGACTCTGGAGTCCATGTCTGTGGAGGATAAGAAGACTTTCTCAGCTCATATGGCCACTCTAAAATCAGTAGCGAACACCTCTATGTGCCTCCTTTCCCATGCAACAGAAGGAGCTGCTAGGGCTGCTGGTACAGGCGTTGCCATCAGGCAACATGCATGGCACTGGCTCTATCAGTTTTCAGGACCCTTCAAGATGTCATTTACCAATGCCCCGTATGATGGTTCTTCCCTGTTTGGGAATTCGGTATGTGAGACTTTAGTTCAGAGTGAGAAGCACAGAAAGACTCTGGTGTTGGGATCCGTTTCTTGCCCCCCCCCCCCCCCAGTGATCCTCTTCTAGGAATCAGTGAGGGATCAAGAAGATGTGGTTTCAGAAATCTCAGAATTTTCCCTTAAACAATCAGGACTGTCCTTCCCCCCGGGGCAGAGGGGGATTTGATAGACATCCTAGAGGCAGAGGTGGTCCGAGAAATTACAAGTCTCGAGAACCTTTCTTGGACAGAACCGCTCAGCAACCCTGAAGGGTTGCCCAACTGTTCATCTCTGGAGGCAGTCGGAGATTGTCTTCCATCCCACCTGACAGAGTGAGAGTCCATGACAAAAGATTGTTGGGTGTTTCGAACTATTTCCAAAGGCTATTCAGTCCCCGTCCTCGAGCCACCTCCACTGCCCAAACACCTCCCACCCACGCACAGGGAGGATGCAGCACTGGAAATTTCAAAGCTGCTAAGAAAGCGAGTCATCCAACCCATCCCCCTAGACCACTCTGGATCAGGTATTTATTCCAGGTTCTTTTTGGTGCCAAATAAAATGGAGGACCTAAGACCGATTTTGGATCTGTCCACCTTGAACCTGTCTGTGGCGAAGGCAAAATTCCGGATGGTCACCCTTCATTCTGTCCTGCCCTTCCTGCAGGATAATGATTGGATGTGCTTGATCGACCTCCAGGATGCGTACTATCATATCAAGATGGACTGGCTAGGAGCCAATCATTATCAGTTCAGAGTGCTCCCCTTTGGTCTCACCACAGCACCCAGGGTGTTTACCAAAGTGATGTCAGTAGTAGCGGCTCACCTGAGACTCCAGGGCATTCAGGTGTTTTCCTACCTGGACGATTGGCTCCTCGCTGCCCCTTCCAGGCATCAACTTTGTCAAGCGAGAGATTCCTTTCTTCTTCTAGCCCAGAGGTTAGACATGACCATCAATCTCAACAAATCATCTCTGACCCCTGTTCAAACATTAGACTTCATTGGGGCATGATTAGACACCATTGAAACCACTGTTTCTTACTCCAGACAGAATACGCAGTCTGAAGCTACATGTGCTTTGCATTCTTCAAACTCCGTCTCTGACAGCAGAAGTAGTATTAAGGGCGTTTGGGGTCCATGGCGGCCATGATCAATCTCTTGCCCTTGGAACATCTTCACATGCGGATCCTTCAGTGGACATTTTCAGTACAAAGGTCCCTGAGAGATCTTCTGTTGACTTACTCTGAATCTCTCGAATGTGCAAGGACTCTCTTCGGTGGTGGATTCTTTCCTCTGACATGGTTCAGGGATGTCCTTTTTTTCCACCTTTTTTCCACGGCCATGGTGAATACTGATGACTACCAGCTGGGGTGGGGGGCACTGCTCAGGAAAGACAGCTCAAGACACCCCTATGAGACCAATCTGCATATCAGCATCCTGGAGATGAGGGTGGTGCTTTTAGCGTTGCAGGCTCTCCATGCCCATCTTCCTTCAGGAATGATTGCTATCTAGATGGACAATATGTCAGTGGTCTGGTACATCAACAAACAGGGGGAACCAGATCTTATCCCCTATGTTGTGAGGCCATGAGAGTATTGGAATGGGTGATTTTTACTTTCTGTTTTCTGGTGGCAATGCACATTCCGGGGAGGTCCAACATTGTAGGGGGCAGGCTCAGCAGATCTATTCTGATGCCTCATGAGTGGTCTCTGTATCCTTCAGTAGCGGAACAGATCTTTCACAAGTGTGGTCAGCCTTGCTGCGGTCTATTTGCCTCTCCTTCCAACGAGAAATGCAGTGAGTTCTTCACTCTGAACCCCCCTCAGGGGGAAGCCTCCAGAGACGCTCTGACTCATGCTTAGACCTCCGCTCTTTTGTATGCTTCTCCTCGTCTTCCCTTAATATCAAAGTTTCTTCAGAAAGCTCGCAGGCTGGGAAGCTTAGCTATCCTCATTGACCCATTCTGGCCTCGCCAAGTCTGGTTTCTCTATCTGAGGTCTCATCTGGTGGCTCCACCATAGACGTTGGAGCCAGTTCCCGATCTCATACCTCATCCCTCAGGGATTCCCCATCCAGACCTGGACAGTCTAAAGCTCACTGCTTGGTTGCTCCAGTTCACATGATAGTCAGGACTCCCGGATTATCCTCTCTTGGCTCATAAGTCTTCCACCAGAAAAGTGTACTCCAGCAAATGGAAATGTTTCTCTGTATGGACTTCTCGGTGTGCATTAGATCCTTTCATGGCTGTAGTTTCTGCTGTGTTGGAATTTCTATCTGGAATTTTTCAACAAGTTGCCAATTTTTCTGCAGTCAAACTTCAACTTGTGGCAATTTCTAATTATCAGGTGGGGGATAATATGGCTTCCTTAGCATCTTCAAAGCTTTGTAAGGCCTTCCTCAAAGGTACCTTTCTTCTTCGACCCCCCATTAAAGGACCCTATGCCACCATGGGATTGTACCCTAGTACTTCAAGTCTTAGTTTTGCCTCCTTTTGAACCTGCAGCTTCAGTGGATATGCAGTTTCTATCCTGGAAGGCTGCCTTTCTGGTTGCCATTACTTCTGCCAGGAGAGTTTCGGAACTTCAAGCTCTATCGATCAAAGCCCCTTATATGATTTTTCACAAGGACAGGGTGTCTTTGCATATTAATCTATCCTTTCTACCTAAAGTAACTTCAGAGGCCAACATTAATCAGGTAATCAACCTCCCGGTCTTCTTTCCAAATTTTCAAAACAAGGGAGAATATAAAAATTGCATTTACTAGATGTGCACAGACATTTATGTTTCTACTTGCACAGGACAAAAACCTTTCGTAAATCTGGCCAACTTTTCATTTCTTACTCCTAACCCTTTTTACGGAAACCAACCTCTAAAGTTACCATTGCCATTGGATTTCTCAATGTTTCATTCGGGCGTATTCAGCCAGGGGGATTTTTCCGCCAAGCCAGGTGAAAGCACATTCCACCAAGTCTATGGCCATGTCAGCAGCTTTCTAGTTCAGAGTTTCATTAGATGGTATGTGTTCTGCGGCCACTTGGTCCTCATCCCTTACCTTCATCTTACTTTATAAATTGAACATTGTATCCAGGAATAGGGCATGCCTTGGCTCCGCCGTGCTCCATAATATCCTTCCATGTGGGCCTCCCAGGTGTCTGGTAGCTGGGGAATCTGTCCTATAGGTTGAAGGCCAAATGAAGACAACTACTTTAGATAAGCGTACCATCTGAGTAGTTATGTGCTCACCATAACATTCCATCTGAGTAGTTATGTGCTCACCATAATGTTCCATCTGAGTAGTTCTTCATTTGTCTTCAACCATCCCTTCCTCCTTACCCTGGCCTTGTGTGAACTGTGGGTGCTTCATAAGAATTATGGAGGTAGTCACCATAAGGTGCATTTTATCCTTGTGTTGTTTGCTTGTATAGACAAGTCTCTATTGGGTCAGGTGATGGTACTGGATTAGGCAGCAAACTCTATCTGAAGGGAGGAAGGAGACAAGGGCATTATGGGTAAAGGGAGGAGCTTTGAGCTTGGATCAAATGCTGGATATGCGGCCAAGTCGGATCTGATACGGATCTGGGAACCCACAGGTTGAAGACAAATGAAGAACAGCTACTCAGATGGAACGGTATGGTGAGTGCATAACTTCTTTTTGTTCCTCAAGTCAGTGTGGCTTCATCTCTGTCGTCCACTAGATTTCCTTGTTTCTTTCCTCCCATGCCTCAAACTTGAACTTCAGTGGTGGATTCATCAGCTTTCTCTCATCCCAGGACTTCCTTTTCAACTCCCAGTCCTATCTCAGGAACTGTTTTTAGATGCCTCAGACAAGCGGTGGGGAGCCTACTTCGGTTCACTCAAGTTCCAGGCTCTCTGGCCTCTCCACCATGGGACAGATCACATCAAAATAAAGGAGATGAGAGCTTTTCTTTTAACTCTTCAGGCTTTTCATTTCCTCTCCTTTCCAGGGCCTCTTCACAGACAATACCACAGTGATGTGGTATATCAGCAAGCAAGGGGGACACGGTCCTACCTTCTTTCCAGACTTGCTGTTCAGGTCTAGGATCCAGCTGTCCAGTATCAAGTGACTCTTTAGGCTGTTTACATTCCATCAGTGCAAAATGTAGTATCAGACTCTGAGCAGGTCCAGTATACAGGCTCATGAGATGTGTTTCTGGACATTGTCCCTCTGTGGGTACTCTATACTTTTTATCTCCCCTCTGAACAGACAACTTCCTATTTTCTGTGCCAGAGTTCCAAACCCACTGGCATGGAAGGTGGATGCGCTATTTTTTCCTTGGAAGGAATGTTTCTCTATGCATTCTCCCCCTTCCTCTGATTCCAAGGGCTCTGCTCAAGATCAAGCAAGGATCCCCCAAAATCTTGCTGGTGACTCCCTTTTGCCTAAGACCGCTATGGTTCCCATGTCTTCTTCTCTTAGCCAGGGGCAATCACCACAAATTACCTTACAAGGTGGACCTTCTCCCACAAGACAGGGGGTCTGTGATCCATTCTTACTTGTCCACTCTTCAGCTGACGCTGTGGATGATAGGGTTTTGATCCCTTTTAGGTGCCTCTTTTCTGAGAACATGCTTAGGGTTCTGCTGGAGGCCAGGAAACACGCTACCAAGAAATTATATTTGACAAACTTGTAAATTATAAAAACACTTTGAATTCTCCAAAGACACTGAAGCTGTGCAAATCAATTGCCCAAAGTACGACCACTCCAAATAAGTTCAAAAGAAACAATTTTATTAAGCTCCAACAATGCTTTTCGTTGGTTTTTTAAAAAAAAACAACTTATTCAGATAAAACATAATTTTAAAAAACACCAGGGTTTAAATTCCCCACTTTTCTGTCACATGGTTGCAAACAGCAATATCAATGGATATCCGTATGTCACCTGACAAATAAAACCCCGCCGCTCTTTTCTTTTATGTTACAGAGCTCCGTAAATATTTTAAACATCAAGGATCACCGATAGCATATACAAAACTACCCAAACTAATCAAATTAAACACATTTCTTTAATGTCTACTTTAAAAATACTTCATGGACTAAATATCCCATTTAAATGTGTTGGCTGAAAACAAAATACTCTTCAAACTGCCATCACTAAAATTATTAAAATTATATCATTTAGTATGAGATGACCACAATTTATTACAAAACATATATTATAAAATATGTTGGAAAAATATGTTTATATATATCTATAAAGCGTAAATAGGCAAAAAAAACTACTACCTATTTAGGCTTCTCAATTTTAAAATACACATAATGGAGCTTAGTTAATTTATTCTCGGGTAATGACAAGCATCCAACCTCAATTGCCAGAAAAGTTTGCATTTCTTTAGAATAAGTGTATCCCGTCCTCCCCTCCCCTCATTCTTGACTTGGTCTATTGCCCAAAATGTAAATTGGTGCTGGGGGTACTCAATGATATGTCTGGCAAGTGCATTCTCTGCCCTTTGTCTCCCCATGGAGTACACATGTTCGTATACGTGTTCACGGAGTCTTCTGTCAGTCTTCCCAATATAGAAGACTGGACAGCATGTGCACCTTGCCATATATACTACTTTCTTACTCTGGCAATCAAATTTATCCCTTGTTTTATATTTCTTCCCCTTAACCTCAAATGTTTGGCCAGTATCCATGTATTTGCAATATCTGCACATATTGCATTTATACATGCCCATGACATTCACCAACCTGTTTGATTTCTTTTCCAAGGTATGTTTCAAATTATTTCCCCATTTGAAGACGATTCTTGGTTTCTCTTGAAATTTGCCCTTCAGTATACCATCATTCATTAGTATATCCCAGTTCTTTTGGATTATAGAAACCACACTTTTAGCATCTAAGCTGTATGTAATTATAAAATTGTAGGGGCTGATATCCTGTCTGACAATTGGTGTTTCTGCAATCTGCTCATTATGTTGGTTACGAATGGGCAAGTATATTCCCATCTCCCTTTTAAACTGAACTTCATCGATCAAGTCCTGAATTAAGGATGAGGGGTAGCCTCTTTTTAAAAAGAGTTCCTTCATAAAACTACATTATTCCTGGAAGTCATGGTCTTTTGTGACCATCCTCGCAGCCCTAACCAATTGGCCCTTTACTACAGATTTCTTTTGTGTGAAGGGGTGACAGCTAGAGTACTGCAGGTAGGAATTAGAGTATGTGTCCTTATGGAATATTTTTGCTATATAGCATACGTTACCAGTGTCCTTAATTAAATCCACATCCAGGTATGCTATTATATCCTGGGCAAAACATGATGTGAACTTGAGGAAATCTGATGTAGAATTAAAAAATTCAACTATCTCCTGTACAACTTGTATATCTCCCTTGACCAAAATAAAAATGTCATCCAAGAATTGTGTATACAATAGGGCCTTCTCTTGGATGTATGTGTTGGTCATGATATACTCCCTCTCCCAGTGTGCCATTACTAAGTTGGCAACACTTGTCCCACAAGGAGAGCCCATGGCCACCCCTATTTTTTGGAAATAATACTTATTGTTAAATGTTATGTAGTTGCAAGATAAAATTATATCCATGAGCTCCTCAACTAACTTAATTTCATCACTTGGTGCCTCTTTTTGCCTCATAATATAGGCCACCCATTCAATTGCTTCTAAATGTGGGATGGAGGAATAAAGATCTTTAACATCTATAGTGAGGAAATTAAGTTCCTCACTATAGGTAATTCTATTG
This sequence comes from Protopterus annectens, assembly GCF_019279795.1. Classification (NCBI taxonomy): domain Eukaryota; kingdom Metazoa; phylum Chordata; order Ceratodontiformes; family Protopteridae; genus Protopterus; species Protopterus annectens. The sequence continues at coordinate 931,567,047 of NC_056734.1, forward strand.
ATCTCCTCCAGAAATGACCATGAGTCTTTTGAAATCTGCTTTTCACTTTTGACATATTTTTTTTAAATATTGTCAACAACTTTTGCGCATGCATATGTGATGCTGTTCCTTGCGTCAACCAATGGTCGCATAGGTGGATTGTATACGTTTTTATGGACCTTTGGTGCTCCGAAAAGAATAGGAATCCTAGGTGCTGGCATTGTGAGGTAGTTATAAAGATCAATATCTATCCTAGCTTCTCTAAACATATTGTTAATGTAAGACCTAATCCTAGAGTACCGTATGTTTAACTCATTCTTAGATACTTCCACATAGGTATTAGCAGTGACTATATCTGTCATTCTATTGTTAAAGTCTTCATAAGTCATCACCACTAAACCATCCCCCTTGTCCGGTTCCATAATTCTTACTGGAAAATTGCGCAAGGACTCCCTCTTTAGGAAAAACGTGTATTTAATATTAGTAAAGAGGACTTTCCTGTAACATGACGTACATCCAATTCACATAGCTGGTCATATAATGCTATTGTGGGGTGTAGGGGTGGGTGATAAGTACTAGGAATGTAGTATTCACCCCTTGAGCTCATTTGTTGCCCCATTAATGCAAACAAGTTCAATTTCTTCACAAACAATTTTAGTTCGACTAGGGTCTTTGCTAGGTCAGCTCTCGTGGAAGGCACAAAAGTGAATCCCTTAGCCAGTAGTTCCACTAGTTCATCAGGGAGCACAAACTCGGAATAGCTGAATATTTTATAATCCAAACTGGAACTATAAATTACCGTACATTTATGTGTGACATCCAATTCTCTATCAGCATCGTCCGAGTTTAGTTCCACCTGTTCTTGGTTTTGCTTCGGGCTTTCTGGCCCGAAGAGGGTACATGGTTCAAAACTCTGTTCTGAAAATTTTAACCATTTGTGGCCTGAGGTTGATTTGTGTTATTGGATAAAAGTTCACTCCGACGTAAGGAATCTGACATTGTGCCCCCACTTCCAGTACTTGTAGTACTCACATCCTCTACTACTTCCTCACTCCTTTCTTCCCCCACAGTCTCATATGGACTCGCCAAAAAATTCCCTTGTGATACTTGTGGTTTAGGATAAGCTACTCCGTTGTTGTAGTCCTTGATATCCCGATTCAACTTTTTAATTTTAGTTACATTTATTTTAGTTACATACTATAGATCCGCTCATACTCAATCCACTATCTCTGGAAGTCTATATATTTTTTTAATGTCATTGTCCAGTTTACTTGTCTCCCTTAAGCCATTCGCTGCCTCTTGGTAATGTTTGCACATCAGTTCCAAGAGTTCGAAACCATGCTTATCAAAAAGTTTAATGAGGTTGCAATGAAAGGTGGACCCTTCAGCAAGCCCTGTCGGTATTGCCACAATTTAAGACCTTTCAGTATAACCTTGAAGCGTGAGCATTCATGAAAATGCACTATTTCAAGTTGAATCTTTCTTAGTGTCACCAATTTCTGGTCGAACAGGTGTAATTTCACTGTAAAGTCGACCCTGTCTTCAGCTGGTTGTTCTTGCATATTATTAGTTGATGATTGGACAAAATGAAACTGCCTCCCTATCCATGAAGTAAAGCCTGGGACTCCTAGAGTCTCTGGAGAAACAGACTGTTGGTGGTGGTGTTGCCCCATACCAGTATTATTATCAGCTGGTATGTATCTCGATAATGAAGCATTTGTAGCCCCATTGAGCCCGTTAATACAATGTCCTTGATCTGGTTGGTCTAGTGTGACCATGCTAGTCCTCACAGTGGGCTGACTTGTATTATCTATCCGATTTCTAATAGATGGTAAAACGGAACTTGTATCACCCATTGAGGCAGGGTCTTGCACAGTTTGTTGTGACTCGGCCACTGTATCGAGTCTTTGGGATAAACTGTCCACTTTTTGCGTAAGCAGTTCGATCAGTGCTGAAAGATTACCCATGTTGTCCAACTGTGTTGGTGTGGGCAACAGACTTGAAACCGCTTCAGCTTCCATCCGACACAAAAGACAAACTTGTAAATTATAAAAACACTTTGAATTCTCCAAAGACACTGACTCTGTGGAAATCAATTGCCCAAAGTACGACCACTCCAAATAAGTTCAAAATAAACAATTTTATTAAGCTCCAACAATGCTTTTCGTTGGTATTTAAAAAAAAACAACTTCTTCAGATAAAACATAATTTTAAAAAACACCAGGGTTTAAATTCCCCACTTTCCTGTCACATGGTTACAAACAGCAACATCAATGGATATCCATATATCACCTGACAAATAAAACCCCACCGCTCTTTTCTTTTATGTTACAGAGCTCCGTAAATATTTTAAACATCAAGGATCACCGATAGCATATACAAAACCACCCAAACTAATCAAATTAAAAACATTTGCCTGTTTACGCTTTATAGATTTATATAAACAAACATATTTTTCCAACATATTTTATAATATATGTTTTGTAATAAATTGTGGTCATCCCATACTAAATGATATAATTTTAATAATTTTAGTGATGGCAGTTTGAAGAGTATTTTGTTTTTAGCCAACACGTTTAAATGTGATATTTAGTCCATGAAGTATTTTTAAAGTAAACATTAAAGAAATGTTTTTAATTTGATTAGTTTGGGTAGTTTTTTATATGCGATCGGTGATCCTTGATGTTTAAAATATTTACGGAGCTCTGTAACATAAAAGAAAAGAGCGGTGGGGTTTTATTTATCAGGTGACATACGGATATCCATTGATGGTGCTGTTTGTAACCATGTGACAGAAAAGTGGGGAATTTAAACCCCGGTGTTTTTTAAAATGATGTTTTATCTGAAGAAGTTGTTTTTTAAAAACAACGAAAAGCATTGTTGGAGCTTAATAAAATTGTTTCTTTTGAACTCGTTTGGAGTGGTCGTACTTTGGGCAATTGATTTGCACAGCTTCAGTGTCTTTGGAGAATTCAAGAATTTATATTTGTTCAGATGGAAGATATTTTCTCTCTGTTGCATTTGTCATAACCAGGATCCCTTTTCAGTGGAGACCCCTCTGGTTCTCTTTTATTTGTATGAATTGCTCCATGCTGGGTTGGTATATTCTTCAATTACAGCTCACCTTTCAGATACTTCTGCCTCTCTGCCATTTGCTCTTCCTCTTGCCTGTAGGTTTGAAGTCAAACAATTTTTAAAGGTGTCCATTATATCCAGCCTCCCAGGAAACCTATTCCATCTTCCTGAGACCTAAAATTTTTTGTCTGAAAAAATTGACTTAGGCTCTTTTTGAATCTACAGCTTCAGCTTCCTTGTAACATTTTACTTGTAAGACTACTGTTCTTCTTATGGCCCTTGCTTCATAATTCATAAGAGTATCTGAACTCCAGACTGTTATGCCTGTTTCTCCTTTCTTAGTTTTTCATAGGGACAGGGTGTCTGATCATTCTAATCCTCCTTTCATGCCCAAGGTGGTCAATGGGTTGTCTCTTAAATCAGTCTATTAATTTACCTTCCTTTCCTTCTCCACAGTCTGCTGGTAAGAATGTCCTTCACACCTTGGATTTGCATAGGGAACTCGTATATTATTTGGATAAGACTAAGGCCATTTGCAAGTCTGAGCAACTTTTTGTTTATTTTCCTCCCAGGTCTTTGGGTTTGGCAGTTTCTTAACAAACCGTGTCTTCCTGGATGACTAACGCCATTTCTTTTTGTTGTTGTTTTCATGGTAAATGCCTTTCTGCCTCTGTAAAGGCTCATCCTACCAGAGGTGTTGCATCCTCGTTTTCTTTTCTCAAAGGGCTGGGCAACAGTTCCATCCTTGAGGCTGCTACTTGGACTTCTGTCCATACCTTCACTAAACATTAAAAGTTGGGTGTTGTTTTAAGAGTAAAGAGACCATCTTTGCCAGAGCTGTCCTGCATTGCTTTCTAGAGGGGTCTATTGTGCCTTCCTTCTCCCAGGTGTCCTCTTAAGCTTTTGTACTCTCCCTTATGTAAAGAATACTGCAACAGTGATATGAAAGGACATAGTACAGTTGTGTAAAATCTTACTCTCCTTCTCTTCACTGTTGCAGTATTTGCTTCCTCACTTCTGCTCTGCCCTATTCTTCTTGCTTTCCCAGTCAGGGATTTGTTTCTTTTTCTCCTTCTGGATGCACATGTTCCTCCTGGTCCCTAGGGATATTTTGTTCCTCATGGGGCTTTTTATTTCTGAGGTATGTACGTCTGCATCTCACCTTTATGCTCTACTTCTTGTGCTGGCAGCATAAGTGTGACATACAATGTCTATACATTCCAAAGGCTTTGACATACTGACTGGATGTTGGGATATCCTTATGTAAAGAATACTGCAACAGTGAAAAGAAGCACATTTACTGTTACGGTAAGATTTTACAGAAGTGCACTTTCCCATAATTTGTGTCCAGGCTGTTCTTTAAAACATATCTTAACTAGTGCTTGCTTTAATGTAATTTGATAGTCTATTCCTTGCATCAGCTGCTACGTCAGAGAACCAGTTAGTGCACTCATTCCTATGGGTAGTCTAATTCTCTACTACTTTTTTTGTAACCCCAAGCATTCCCAGAAGCAGTTGTCCCTAAATGCCCTATATACCCAAATAAGGTCTCCTCTTACATATCTATATGAGACACTGTATAAGTTCAGCTATTTTAGTCTTTCATAATAACTTAAATTTTCACTTTCGTGGATGCCCTTGGTATATTTCCACTGTATTCTTCCCAGTTTATGCATGCTTGTATTCTTCGTAAAGTTTCCATATTGTCATTCCATACTCACGTTTGGTCTGATGTAAGTAACACACAATGACTTCATCATTTCCGATTTCCTAGGCTTTATAAATGTTTTTATACAACCTGTAGTTCTACTGCTATCATTAACCAAGAGAGTTCAATGGAATATGCATCACAACAGTCTAGATCTCCCCTGATGCAAATACCAGTGATGCTCTGTCCACCTTATATCAGTCTATAAGTGACCTGCAAAATAGAAATCCAGAGCATGCAATAGTAATTGCAGGCGACTTCAATCAGGCTAACCTAAAGACTGTATTACCTCACTACCACCAACATTTAACTTTGCCACAAGGGGGGTAAATATACTGGAAAAGGTCTGCACTAACATCAAAGGTGCATATAAAGCAAAACCTTATCCACATCTAGGGAGCTGTGACCACCTTGCCATCGTGCTGGTTCCAGCTTATAAATCCATACTGAAAACCAGTACACCCGTTAGAAAACAAATAAGGATAAGGATCTGGTCCGAGGAAGCAATCTCAGCTCTACAAGACTGCTTCGACTGTACAGACTGGTCAGTGTTTAGAGAGGCTGCTGTGAAAAACGACCATATTGACTTGGACAAACTAAGTTGGCCACAGCTTACATTTCTAAGTATGTGGAGGATGTAAAAACACCAGACTCATCACCATATGGGCAAATCAAAAACCTTGGCTAACTAGTGAGGTGTACGAGCTTTTGAAAGTAAGAAATGCAGCTTTTAAATCCCAAGATAGGGAAGGTTTAAGAGTGGCCAAAGCCAAACTGAATAAAGGTATCAAATAGATGAAAAGATCCTATGGCAGAAAAATCTAAAGCCACTTCAGGGACCAGAAGGATACCAGGCAAATATGGAAAGGAATCCAGTCCATCACTGACTACAAGCCTACATCAGTTTCATGTGATGATAGCATTGAGTTTCTGAAACAACTGGACAAATTCTTCAGTAGATTTTATGCTGAGAACAAAATAACAGCATGTAGATTCCCTGAAGACAAGAATGCAGCGATGCTGAGCTTCAATACAATCAGTGTCACCAGAACCCTAAAACGTGTCAACCCGAGGAAAGCAGCTGGCTTCCTGACAACATCATGGGCAGGGTACTAAGGGAATGTGTGATGGAACTGGCTCCAGTACTCACTGACATCTTCAGCACCTCACTCCATCTAGCCAGTGTTCTGAAATGCTTCAGGGAGATGACTATCATTCCTCTACCCAAGAAACCAAAGCCATCCACTTTGAATGACTACCAACCAGTTGCTTTAACCTCAATGGTAATGAAGTGCCTGGAGAAAAGATCATATCTTCATATCATATAAAGATCATATGGTCAAAGATCATATAGCCTCAGTCTTACTTGTGATGCTGGACACACTGCAGTATGCATACAGAACAAACTGCAGTACAGTGGATTCCACCTCACTAGCTCTCCATGAAACACTGAACCACTTTGAAGGCAAAAGCTGCTATGCAGGACTGCTATTCATCAATTTCAGTTCTGCCTTCAACACTGTCATCCCTCAGAATCTGATATCAAAGCTACTTCAACTGGGGATAGACTCTTGTTTATGCAATTGGATTATGAGCTTTCTTACTGAAAGGCCTCAAAAGGTTCATGTGGGAGACAACAGCTCTGGAAGTACCATCCTGAACACAGGAATACTGCAGGGCTGTGTCTTAAGCCCTCTCCTTTTCAATCTGCTGACACATGACTGCGTGGCCAGACATGAGATGAATAGGATCATCTAATTCACGGACATCACCACTGTTATAGGCCTGGTCAAAGATGGAGAGGAGGAAGCCTACAGTAATGAGTTTGATCAACTACTGTTCTGGTGTGACAACAACAATGTTGCACTGAATGTCAGCAAGACAAAGAAGTTGATTATTGATTTTAGAAGATCTCAAGTACCACACAAACCTCTAGTGATTTAAGGGATGACAGTATGAAGGGTCAAGAATACAAAGTTCTTGGGTGTTCATATCACGAAGAACTTATCCTGGTCAGTCCATGTACCCAGCACAGTCAAAAAAGCTCAGCAACGCTTGCACTTTCTAAGGAAACTTAGGAAGGCAAAATTACCAAGCTCCAAACTTCAGACCTTTTATAGGGGCACTATTGAAAGTGTCCTGACCAACTGCATTACAGTCTGGTGTGGGAGCTGTAACAATCAGGGTCGAAAGACTCTCAAAAGAGTTGTAAGGTCAGCAGAAAGAATCATTGGCACCTCCCTTACACCTCTGGAAGATCTACAGAAATGCCGGTACATCGACAGGGCCAAAAAGATTTCCAGCGATCCAACGCATCCTGCTAGTGGTCTGTATATGCTCCTCAGGCAGGAGATACAGAAGCCTGCATTGTAAGACCACCAGAGTCAATAACAGTTTCTTTCCCCTCTCCATTAGACTGTTAAACTGTTGGGAAAAACGAACCATGAGTTTGTCGAAACACTCAACTTTGTTACATAACTAGCCTATCAAGTGGTTTATTTTATGGATTTGCAATAACCAAGTGCAATACTAAGGTAATGCCAAACAAAAAACGGCTGTAGGTAAAACCAAGGTGCACAAAATCAAAAGCTAAAGATAAACAACAATGCACCAAGGTAACACACAATAGCGTCTTTAATAAAATAACAATTAATTTAATGACAGGAGAAAACAGAGGTAAGGGCTCAGTTGCTTCTTCAGACAAAATGTTGAGACTGCTCATAGCTTAAATACTCTTGAAACCAATTAGCATAATTAATGATGTCATACCTAAAGAAGCATTTAAAAACACATACAAAAAAGTGAACATAAGTCGATTTAACATAAATACATAGCATGGACCTCTACCAAGCATATAAAAAATAACATGTAAGATTAATTAATAAAAGACAATAAATATATGTAAAACTATTTGTGTTTAAGATGTCTGGCTTTCAAAAAAGGAACCAGAGATGTATTGCCATTAAGACCTGGATATTTATCTGCGTTAAGTTTCATTATCAATTTTTGTTCACAACCTTCAGTAATGTTTTCTATATCTCCTCCTTTCAAATTTTTACGTATCTGTTGTAAAACAAAAAACTGAAAGGAATGTGAAGGATCTGTGTTCATGACATGGTTAGCGAGTGCATTTGTATGTTTTTTATTCCTGGTATCACGAAGATGCTCTAAAATTCTGTCTTTGAAGGGTCTATTAGTCTTACCAACATAAAAAAACAGGACATGTCTTGCAGAAACAATAATAAACATCAGTACTTTTACAGTCAGCATATGTGTAAGAATACAGATGAAACTGTTTTGTTGGATGAATATATGTATTTGTACTATAAATATAAGGACATGCACTACATGACCTACATGGGTATGTACCCTGACGTGTGGAGAGAGAATTAAGCTTCTGTGTTTCTCTATTGCAGAGATGTTGTTTGAGTGATTTATTGTTCCTGAAACTAAATTGTGGAATACTTGCAGTGATAGCATTTAGATTAGGTACCTCTTGCAGAAGGTGTCAGTGTTTCTTAACAACATCAATATATTGATTTATATTGCTAGCAAACTGAAACACTACTCTAAACTCATTAGTGGGCAGGGTACTATTGCTGATAGTAACAGAATTATTAGCAACTAGGTTAAAATAAGGTCTGCATTTAGTATGCCTCAATTTCCAGGCGTCAGAGACTGTTTTATCAATCTCAGCAATATTGTAGCCTCTCTGCAAAAAATCACATTTGAGACTATTAAGTGCTGCATGTGCGTCCTCATCATTATTATGTAATCTCAGGGTCCTGAACACTTGCCCTTTTAGTACATTTCTTGGAATATGTCTGGGGTGCATACTTGTTTTATGTAGGTATATATTTTTTCTAGTAGGTTTGTGGAAAACTTGGCTCCTTAGATTATTCAAGTCAGATTTAGTCAAGTGTACATCAAGAAAATCAATATTGTCAGCAGAAGTCTGATATGAAAATCTTAAGAAGTCAGTAGTAGTATGTAGATAAGTCACAAAGGATGCAAAATTCAAACCATTACCTTTCCATAACATAAAAACATCATCCACAAACCATACATACCATAATACATGTTCTATAAAATTTGTTAGGAAAAACAAATGTCTCTCCCCAACAAACTAAGGCTAGGTTGGAGTAGCTGTTGGCACAAGGAGTGCCCATGGCCACGCCAGCCTTTTGCAAAAAGAATTGTTCCTGAAATGTCACAACATTGTTTTCCAGTATGATTTCTAGCAAGCTGCATATTAGTTGAACTTTGTTGTTTGTAAAGCACCTATTAGTTGTAAGAAATTCTCTAATCATTTCCGTGCCCCATAAATTAGGAATGCTGGTAAACAAAGACTCTATATCCATAGCAATTAATACGAAATCCATATCTATTTCAATACTGGCCATTCTATTATGTTGTCTTTCAAGAAACATCTTGGTATCTCTTAAGATGGTATGACAACTCTCCAACAAACCATGTAAAGTATCCTCAACAAATATGGAAAGGGGCTCGGTGCACCAGCCGGCCCCCGATACTATAGGTCGCATGGGTGGTAAAGTCAGGTCTTTATGGATCTTCGGTAAACCATAAATTTTAGGAACAATTGGTATTAAAATATTTAAACAATGACTCATCTATTAATCCTGTGATGAGTAACTCAAAAAGTAAAAATGAGATTTTATCAATAATAGCATTAACTGTAACTTTAGAAATAGGTAAATATGTATCATTATTTAATAATAATTTGTGCATTTGCTGTATATACAACTGTTTGTCCAAAAGGACAATACCACCTCCCTTATCAGCCTGTTTGATAACCAGGGAATGTAGGTTCTTCAATTCATGCAACGCTCTTTGTTCATTAACAGTTAAATTGCTAAAATGATAGTTACTGAAATCATACTCATTAATATCTCTAAAAGCCATCTCACACATGTCAATAAACCTCTGAATACTACGTGGAATATTAGGAATAAAACTACTAGGATGTTTATACATATTACTCACATTCACTGTATTGTTAGGAAACAAAGATTTTAAAGCTAAGTTTCTTCCCAACAACTTTAAATCCTTTATCATTTCTGTTAAATCAGCCTTTTTCTCAGGTATAAATGACAGGCCTTTGTTAAGCAAGTTTATCTGGTCATCACTCAATTCAAATGAAGAAATATTAACAAGACCTGTATTTATGTTAGTCTCTTTTTCGGTGATTGAGTGACCCCTTCTGTTTGATTTATCCTGGATAAATATCCCTTGTGGTTCTGGCTTCTTGTGCGATTCCTGAATGGTAGAGGTGCCTTCAGGGAGAAGTCGTTTTTGTTGTTGGTGTCTAAAAAAACACTGTCAGTGCTTCTGGATGCATGAGTATCTTGTTCGGTTGTTGTGGACGTCATATAGGCATGCGATGTTGTCGAGGATGGCAAAAGACGTGTTCTTTTAGGAATGGCTCCTGTTTCAGCTTTGCTGTGTTGCAAAGCGATCGTTTTAGTAATTTCAGCCACCAAGGGCTGGGAAGCGAACGCTACAGAAGCAACGTTCGAGTCAGCTTGTGTGCCAATGAACTCTATGTGCGGGGAGCCGGAAGTGCTATCAGTAACAGTCTCAGGCTGATTGCACTCAAAGTGGTAGGGTCCACAACAATCGAACAAGATACTCATGCATCCGGAGCACTGACAGTGTTTTTTTTAGACACCAACAACAAAAACGACTTCTCCCTGAAGGCACCTCTACCATTCAGGAATCGCACAAGAAGCCAGAACCACAAGGGATATTTATCCAGGATAAATCAAACAGAAGGGGTCACTCGATCACCGAAAAGGAGACGAACATAAATACAGGTCTTGTTAATATTTCTTCATTTGAATTGAGTGATGACCAGATAAACTTGCTTAACAAAGGCCTGTCATTTATACCTGAGAAAAAGGCTGATTTAACAGAAATGATAAAGGATTTAAAGTTGTTGGGAAGAAACTTAGCTTTAAAATCTTTGTTTCCTAACAATACAGTGAATGTGAGTAATATGTATAAACATCCTAGTAGTTTTATTCCTAATATTCTACCTAGTATTCAGAGGTTTATTGACATGTGTGAGATGGCTTTTAGAGATATTAATGAGTATGATTTCAGTAACTATCATTTTAGCAATTTAACTGTTAATGAACAAAGAGCGTTGCATGAATTGAAGAACCTACATTCCCTGGTTATCAAACGGGCTGATAAGGGAGGTGGTATTGTCCTTTTGGGCAAACAGTTGTATATACAGCAAATGCACAAATTATTATTAAATAATGATACATATTTACCTATTTCTAAAGTTACAGTTAATGCTATTATTGACAAAATCTCATTTTTACTTTTTGAGTTACTCATCACAGGATTAATAGATGAGTCATTGTTTAAATATTTTAATATTTTAAAACCAATTGTTCCTGAAATTTATGGTTTACCGAAGATCCATAAAGACCTGACTTTACCACCCATGCGACCTATAGTATCAAATGGCTGGTGCACCGAGCCCCTTTCCATATTTGTTGAGGATATTTTACATGGTTTGTTGGAGAGTTGTCATACCATCTTAAGAGATACCAAAATGTTTCTTGAAAGACTACGTAATAGAATGGTTAGTATTGAAATAGATATGGATTTTGTATTAATTGCTATGGATATAGAGTCTTTGTTTACCAGCATTCCTAATTTATGGGGCACGGAAATGATTAGAGAATTTCTTACAACTAATAGGTGCTTTACAAACAACAAAGTTCAACTAATATGCAGCTTGCTAGAAATCATATTGGAAAACAATGTTGTGACATTTCAGGAACAATTCTTTTTGCAAAAGGTTGGCGTGGCCATGGGCACTCCTTGTGCCAACAGCTACTCCAACCTAGCTTTAGTTTGTTGGGAAGAGACATTTGTTCTTTCCAACAAAAATCCTTTTCTAGAACATGAATTATGGTATGTACGGTTTGTGGATGACGTTTTTATGTTATGGAAAGGTAATGGTTTGAATTTTGCATCCTTTGTGACTTATCTACATACTACTACTGACTTCTTAAGATTTTCATATCAGACTTCTGCTGACAATATTGATTTTCTTGATGTACACTTGACTAAAACTGACTTGAATAATCTAAGGAGCCAAGTTTTCCACAAACCTACTAGAAAAAAATATATACCTACATAAAACAAGTATGCACCCCAGACATATTCCAAGAAATGTACTAAAAGGGCAAGTGTTCAGGACCCTGAGATTACATAATAATGATGAGGACGCACATGCAGCACTTAATAGTCTCAAATGTGATTTTTTGCAGAGAGGCTACAATATTGCTGAGATTGATAAAACAGTCTCTGACGCCTGGAAATTGAGGCATACTAAATGCAGACCTTATTTTAACCCAGTTGCTAATAATTCTGTTACTATCAGCAATAGTACCCTGCCCACTAATGAGTTTAGAGTAGTGTTTCAGTTTGCTAGCAATATAAATCAATATATTGATGTTGTTAAGAAACACTGGCACCTTCTGCAAGAGGTACCTAATCTAAATGCTATCACTGCAAGTATTCCACAATTTAGTTTCAGGAACAATAAATCACTCAAACAACATCTCTGCAATAGAGAAACACAGAAGCTTAATTCTCTCTCCACACGTCAGGGTACATACCCATGCAGGTCATGTAGTGCATGTCCTTATATTTATAGTACAAATACATATATTCATCCAACAAAACAGTTTTATCTGTATTCTTACACATATGCTGACTGTAAAAGTACTGATGTTTATTATTGTTTCTGCAAGACATGTCCTGTTTTTTTATGTTGGTAAGACTAATAGACCCATCAAAGACAGAATTTTAGAGCATCTTCGTGATACCAGGAATAAAAAACATACAAATGCACTCGCTAACCATGTCATGAACACAGATCCTTCACATTCCTTTCAGTTTTTTGTTTTACAACAGATACGTAAAAATTTGAGAGGAGGAGATATAGAAAACATTACTGAAGGTTGTGAACAAAAATGGATAATGAAACTTAATGCAGATAAATATCCAGGTCTTAATGGCACTACATCTGTGGTTCCTTTTTTGAAAGCCAGATGTCTTAAACACAAATAGTTTTGCATATAATATTTATCGTCTTTTATTAATTAATCTTACATGTTATTTTTTATATGCTTGGTAGAGGTCCATGCTATGTATTTATGTTAAATTGACTTATGTTCACTTTTTTGTGTGTGTTTTTAAATGCTTCTTTAGATATGACATCATTTAATTATGCTAATTGGTTTCAAGAGTATTTAAGCTATGAGCAGTCTCAACATTTTGTCTGAAGAAGCAACTGAGTGTTGCGAAAGCGCTTACCTCTGTTTTCTCTTGTCATTAAATTAATTTTTATTTTATTAAAGACGCTATTGTGTGTTACCTTGGCGCATTGTTGTTTATCTTTAGCAATACTAAGGTAGCTCACCTACCACACTGAAGGACTGTAAAGTGCAATATACACACTGAAATAATTCACTCTAATCATAGATGTGTTGCTATTGTTTAAATTTTACTTTGACAATATTACCTTCATATTGTTCTTGTCTCCTGTTCTGGGATGGGTGTGGATCACTGCTGTCCTACTTTACTTGCTAATTGCTACTTATAAAATTTCTACTGTGATATTTTATTAATTTTTCTCTGTCTATATGTGCAACTGTTTCCTGCATTGAGAACGATGCATTGTAATTTTTTTCAGCTACACGGCTGTGTAGTTCTGAATGACAATAAAGTTTCTTTTCTTTTCTTCTTTCTTCTCTTAACCAATTGGTCTTTATGATTAGAGAAACTCAAAGCTGGATTTACCCATTTACCCAGTTCCTTAAGTGAATCAGCAGATGTTCTTGGTGTTCCACTGTTGCAGTCATCATCTGTGGGTTATCCCTGCTGTGGTAGCCCTCGGCCGGCCCGAATACTAGAGTCACTGTTTTTCTGTGTCGGCTGCTGTCGTTTGTTGACTGACGTCAGGTCATCGGTGCTATAAAGCAAGGCAACCGATGCCATTACATCGGTCTTTCTTGCCGTGGAGCGCATAGCAGAAGCAGTTTGCAAGTGTTGCTGGTCTGTTGCTACCAGAGTTCGAATTTCAGCTGAAAGCGTCTAAAGCTAAGTACCCCATTGGAGATCCTTTTTTCTTGCACTAACCGATGTCTGAAAGTTAACAATTGTCTTGCCTATGGAAAGCATATCTCACACCGAGACTTCCATTCATACTGCATCACTTGTTTTGACCCAGACCACGATGTCCCCCGTTGCTGGTTCTGTGCCCTCTTAAACACGAGAACCTTTCATTGTAGAGCTCTTATTGTAGACAGGTATTTTTGTCTTCGTCTTCGCATTCCGAAATGGCATCCATCAGCCAACATTCCGTAGACATTCCGAAAAAATGTAGAGATAATTTATTTATTTTATTTATTTTATTTTACATTTGTTAACCGGGAGAAATCCGACTGGATACATGTCCATTTTCAGTGGAGGCCCGGGGAGAAAAGCTCCAAAATTATACAAATACAGACAGTTAAAAAACAGACAAGAGTCAGTCAAACAATCAAATTGAAGATTCTGTTGTTTACATACTAGATATAAAATGAGATTCAAGCAATACTTTATAAGGATGTGATAGAAACAAGAATAAGGTAATGACATAATATTATTAATAATAAATTCTATAGATAGTTTCATTTCAAAAAGTTCACCTGATAAAAAAGAACAAGGAGAAAAATCTTGATCATGAGGAAAGAAGTAAGCTATTCCTATGAGAAAAACTGAGGATAAAGGTCAATTATAGTAGAGATTTTTCAGGGAAGAATTCAGGAGGACATAGAATTTTTATAAAGGAAGGGAATCCATATCAGAGCCTAGGAATTGTCAGTCAGGAGATGAGCATTGGCATAGCCAGTGCTTCTGAAAGTGGTGAAACAGTTGTTTTTTGAATTGGGGTAGAGAGGTAGTAGAAAGAATACTGGTGGGAAGAAAAAATACTGGTGGGAAGAGAGTTCCAGACTTTTCCTACAGCGTTTGAAAAGAGTGCATCTCCTCCTGCGTTATAAGCTTTGACCATTTTCAAGAGTGGTCTGTTCGCGGAGCGTAGACTATTTAGATTAGAATATGGTAGGACTAATTTCTCGAGTGAGGGACATTTGTCAGGGTATTTGAGTATTTTATGTACCTCAGTGAGTTGGGTAACTCTAACAAGGTTGGGGAGTTCTATCCATTTTAGGTTTTTTAGGTTGGTGCAATGATGGGTCCTATATGGAGTTTCTGCTGCAAATCTTGCTATATGATTGTATGAGCAGGATAGTTTATCTAGGATGGTTTTGTTAAGATTAGTAAATATTGTGGATGCATAAAGAAGGGTGGAGAGCAAATGTGTTCGGGCAATGGTCACTTCAGTACTTGGGGTTAGGAAGTTTTTAATTCTATATAGCGATCCTAGTTTTTTGTTTACTGTTTTGATGGTTAAGTTGATATGTATGTCGAATTTCAGTTTATTATCAATAGTGACTCCTAGTAATTTCGTGTGAGGGTCTGGGGAGATGATAGTACCATTTTGGGATGTTATAGAGAAATCAATAAGATGATTTTTGTGGGTTGGTTGAAAGAGTAATAATTTAGTTATTTTTGGATTTAAGATTAACTGACGACCTGATAGCCAGTTTTCAACTTTGGTAAAGCAACTTTGAGTTTTAGTTAATAGTCTGTCAGGAGATATATCCGAACAAACCAGTGTAGAGTCGTCTCACAGATTGAATACAGGTGGCCTCGGAATGGCTCTATGGAGATCATTAATGAAGACCGAGAAAAGAAGTGGACCTAATATGGACCCTTGAGGGACCCCAATGGTATTAGGTAGTAATGTGGAGAGATTATTCTGCCACAGTACTGCTTGTTTCCTGCCAGAGAGGTAGGCTTTAAACCAATCTAGTGTCAAGTTATCCAGGTAGAGATTTTTTAAGGTGTCCAAGAGTAGTTGATGGTTGACCATATCAAATGCTTTTGATAGATCTAGAAAGAGGGCTGAGGACACTTTTCTGTCATTGCGGTTGTGGTTTATTGTGTCTGTAAAGGAGAGAAGGGCAGTTGTGGTAATGTGTTTGGGTCTGAAACCATGCTGGGAACTGGTTAGAAGGTTGTTATGGATAAGATAGTGGAGTAGCTGTTTATGCATACATCTTTCCATAATTTTGGCTAATGGGGACATTAAAGCTATGGGCCTATAGTTAGATAATTCTGTGGACGCCCCCCCCTTTATGGAGTGGTATCACGTGGGATATTTTCCATAAAGTCGGTATTGTCGACTCAGAAAAAGTTCGATTGATAAGGATAGAAACCGGGTAGGCTATAACATCTGCAGCTTTTTGAAGGTATTCTGCTGGAAGTAGGTCTGCAGAGGGGGTAGATGGCTTAAGTTTTTGTAATAGGGATCTTATTGAAGATGTAGGGACACTTTTTAGGTAGAAGGTATTTAAAGGTTGTGGTAACTTATCCATAACCGGTGGGTTGTTGGTGGATAGTTGGTTGGCTAAGGTTTTGATAATGTTTGTAAAGAAAGTATTAAAGGTATTGGCTATTTCTTTGGGGTCTTTATCCATTGCTGTTTCAGGAGTCGGAGTAGACGATTTACCTGGGTGGAGAAGGTTATTCAAGCCTGCCCAGAATTTCTGAGGGTTATTTTGGTGCTTATTCTGTAACAGGCAATAAAAGTTTTTTTTTGTCAGTTACTATGGCTTTTTTCGTTACATTTCTTAGTTGTTGGAATTTCGTACGGTCTAAGATGGATTTGGTTGTACGCCAGGTATTCCAAGCTTTATTTCTGAGTTTTATTTTAAGTTTAGATTCAGTTGAGAGCCAAGGGGCAATCTTAGTTTTAGTTTTGATGAGTCTTTTGGGGGCATGGGTATCTAGTATGGATAGGAAAGTGGTATTGAAGTGTTCTACTGCTTCCTCTAGTGGAAGATATTTGAGTGCTGTCCAACTACAGGATTTCAGCTCATTTTTAAATTTTGTGAGGTCAAAGTTTTTTTTTGTTTCTTACTGATCTATAGACTGGGACAGTGGAGTAGCCTGGTTTATTTTTAGTAATATATGTAATAAGGTGATCACTAATTTCATTAGGCATAAAGACAGAGACAGACCACACAAAGCTAAGCCTTCCGATGATGCTACCGCTAAGCAGGTTGTCAGTTCTCCGGAATTCAGTGAGGTGCTTTTGCAGCCCCTGATGCCCGATATGATATCTATGCAGACCTCTACCGAGACCATTTCAGAGTCTGGTATACCGCAGAAATCTTCTAAGTCTTCCGAGCCTTTGGTCGTCTCTGCCTCGGTTGGGTCTGGAGCCACAACACAGGCTCCGGCTTCCGAGGAGGCCTTTCCACTACCGATTCTAGACAACAAAACGACGTCTTCTCTTCCAACTACCGTTTCTCTCAGACCGATGGATACTCTTAGGCCTAGAAGCCAGGCCATTCCTAGAAAATCTACCTCTAGCCACCATCTTGCTCCTGTTCCACCACCTCAAGCCCAAATGTTTAAGATGGCGGAGGATCTTATCTCCCTTATCAGGGGTAGTCAGGCCACAATTTCAAAAAGGAAAAGACACTCTTCTCCTGAACTAATGACAGAGCTGGATTCTGAGGAATCTGATTATTCAGATTCTGAAGAGGAACAACAACGTCTGACTGCTTATGACGATTCAGATGCAGAGGAATCCATTCCTTCTGCCTCCCCACCAGAAGACCTTTCCTTTGGGGAAACCCTTCACACCCTCAGGGAACATTTCCACTGGGAATTTCAGGATTTCTCTCAGTCTAAGAAAAGACTAAGAGAGTGTTAGACCTGCCCCAGCACAGACCCCTGGCCATCCCCCCTTATCTTAGAAGTGGTGGATGATGTTTTCCATGAATCCAGCTTAGCCCCTAATGCCCTCCCACCTGCTCCCAGTAAACCTGACAGGTATTACAAAGTACTGGATTCTCACTAATACCTGTACAGAAATCCTGCTGCAGACCCCGGAGGTCATTACACGGGGATCTAAAGGAGCTAAGGCTAGTTCTGCAAATAATCCTTTTCCTTTTGACAAGGATTCCAGAGGTCTGGACAGATGGGATAAAAAGTATACACCTCTGCAACCTTGGCTATCAGGGCACTCGACTGTCAGTTCCATATGTTAAAATATCAACAACACACTTTGGAATTATTAAAGCAAAAGATTTCTACCTTTCCTGACTGTGCCAATTCGAAAGAGTTAGCAGATTTACTGAACTCTACTTGTCAAGTGGCCAACACTCCTTACACTGTGGATATGATGCCATAGAAGCCTCAAGCAGGGCAACAGTGTCAGGATCTGTCATAAGGAGACATGCATGGTTGAAGGAACAACCTCTCCCTGATCATGTCAACTCTAAATTAATTGATGCACCCTTGGATAAGGACCACTTGTTTGGAGTAAAAGCAGAAAAGGTGCTTAAAAACATGGAAGACAAATCAAAATCTATTCAAACAGTAAAAGATTTCTTTCAGGTTCAACCTCCTAGGTTCAGCAGGAATTTTCCCTCTAAGCACTGGTTCTTTCCTGCACCTAGCAGACAGGGGCAAAGTAAGCCCCAGAGGGACAGACCACTCAGGCCTCTATCCCAGGGACAGCAGAGAAGCAAACAGTGGACCACTTCCACCCCAAAGGCAGGGAGTTCTAAGCCATCCTTCTATGGCAAAAACTCTTAATGACTCCCTCTCCCCCTCTGCCCTCCTTTCACTCACCAAAAGCTAGGAGGAAGGCTCTCCCTCTGCAAAGAAAATTGGCTCTCTCTAACAAAGGACCAATGGGTCTTACAGATAATTTATCATAGATACAAATTTTCTTTCAATGAACTCCCAATTTCAAGAGAGTACCCTGACTTACCTTCAAATCAGTGGACAGAGGCATTGAAACAAATCCAAACTGTCATATACCAGGGGGCAGTAGAACCTGTTCTCGCAGATCAAACAGGCAAAGGCTTTTATTCCAGACTATTCCTTGTTCCCAGAAAAGAGGGCACTTGGCACCCCATCCTGGATCTATCCATTCTGAACACCTCCCTGGTGGTCCCCAAATTCAAAATGCTAACTTTGCAGCAGCTGCTGCCTATGCTGACAAGAAATGCCTGGTTAGTGACCCTAGACCTAAAAGATGCCGACCTCCACATCCCCATAAGGGAATCCTGCAGGATGTTCCTGTGCTTCAGAGCAGGCTCACAACACTTTCAGTTCTCTGCGCTACCCTTTGGCTTGTCTACTGCTCCCAGGGTATTCACCAAATGCTTAGCCCCGGCCATAGCATTTTGCTGACAGAGAAATATACAGTTTTACCCTTATCTGGATGACTGCCTCATTCAGGCAGAGTGCAAAAAGAAGCTGCCCCAGGATCTCCTCTTTGTCAAAACCCTCCTAACTTCCTTAGGGTTCACCATCAAAGAGAGGAAATCAAAGCAAACACCCTCTAGGAGGATCATTTTCTTGGGAGCACTGCTGGACACAGCAACCCAAATGGCCTTCCTATGCCCAGAAAAGCAGATCTTCCTGCCTCTCTGCTTTACCCAGCTGGCTTCCAGAAGTTCCCTCATGGCGAGGAAGTTCCTGCAAGCCTTGGGGTACATAGCATCTTGCATCCTTCTAATTCCTCTGACCAGGCTTCACATGAGAAAACTTCAAACTTCAGTGGTATCTAAAGTACCTTTGGTGTCAACACTCTCAGCCTCTAGAGTCCTCTCTACCTCTGATCCCCTGTATAAGGCCAAGTATCTCTGGTTGGCATGGGCCTGTGCCAAGAACAAGGGTCTTCCCTTCATCCTCCGCCCCACTGGGCAGACCATCATCACCGACGCCTCAGACATTCCTTGGGGCGCTCATCTAGCAGGCAGGTGCAAGGTCTATGGGATGCCCAGCACCTTCCCTTACACATCAACCAGAAGGAAATTATGGCAGTACAAAAGGCTCTGGCATCCTTCAAACTCCATCTCAGGCCAGGGGTTCTCCTTATCAAAACAGACAACACCACAGTAATGCGGTACATCAACAAACAGGGAGGGACCCAATCTTACCCTCTGTGCAGGCTGGCCGTGAACCTCCTCCATGGGATTACACCTAATAGCCCAACCAGCAGCTAAAAAACTTCTGTACCAGGGAGTATCACCACCTAGTGTGGAAGGTGGATGCATTGACCTTTCCCTGGAACTCACTCTGTGTACACATTCCCTTGTCTGCCTCTTATTCCCAAGGTACTGATCAAGATAAGGGAGGAGAGACCAAAGGCCATCCTTATTGCTCCAGATTGGTCCAGACAGCATTGGAACCCCTTACTGCACAGCCTAACATCACAACCTCCCAGGCAGCTTCCCCTGATCTCAGACCTCTTGACTCAGGTGGGGGGGGGGGGGATGCTGCACCCAGACTTGCAGACTCAAACTGTCAGCATGGCTAATATTCATTTAACACCAAACCACACAAGTTCCAAAAAGGCTACCGCTAAGCAGGTTGTCAGTTCTCCGGAATTCAGTGAGGTGCTTTTGCAGCCCCTGATGCCCGATATGATATCTATGCAGACCTCTACCGAGACCATTTCAGAGTCTGGTATACCGCAGAAATCTTCTAAGTCTTCCGAGCCTTTGGTCGTCTCTGCCTCGGTTGGGTCTGGAGCCACAACACAGGCTCCGGCTTCCGAGGAGGCCTTTCCACTACCGATTCTAGACAACAAAACGACGTCTTCTCTTCCAACTACCGTTTCTCTCAGACCGATGGATACTCTTAGGCCTAGAAGCCAGGCCATTCCTAGAAAATCTACCTCTAGCCACCATCTTGCTCCTGTTCCACCACCTCAAGCCCAAATGTTTAAGATGGCGGAGGATCTTATCTCCCTTATCAGGGGTAGTCAGGCCACAATTTCAAAAAGGAAAAGACACTCTTCTCCTGAACTAATGACAGAGCTGGATTCTGAGGAATCTGATTATTCAGATTCTGAAGAGGAACAACAACGTCTGACTGCTTATGACGATTCAGATGCAGAGGAATCCATTCCTTCTGCCTCCCCACCAGAAGACCTTTCCTTTGGGGAAACCCTTCACACCCTCAGGGAACATTTCCACTGGGAATTTCAGGATTTCTCTCAGTCTAAGAAAAGACTAAGAGAGTGTTAGACCTGCCCCAGCACAGACCCCTGGCCATCCCCCCTTATCTTAGAAGTGGTGGATGATGTTTTCCATGAATCCAGCTTAGCCCCTAATGCCCTCCCACCTGCTCCCAGTAAACCTGACAGGTATTACAAAGTACTGGATTCTCACTAATACCTGTACAGAAATCCTGCTGCAGACCCCGGAGGTCATTACACGGGGATCTAAAGGAGCTAAGGCTAGTTCTGCAAATAATCCTTTTCCTTTTGACAAGGATTCCAGAGGTCTGGACAGATGGGATAAAAAGTATACACCTCTGCAACCTTGGCTATCAGGGCACTCGACTGTCAGTTCCATATGTTAAAATATCAACAACACACTTTGGAATTATTAAAGCAAAAGATTTCTACCTTTCCTGACTGTGCCAATTCGAAAGAGTTAGCAGATTTACTGAACTCTACTTGTCAAGTGGCCAACACTCCTTACACTGTGGATATGATGCCATAGAAGCCTCAAGCAGGGCAACAGTGTCAGGATCTGTCATAAGGAGACATGCATGGTTGAAGGAACAACCTCTCCCTGATCATGTCAACTCTAAATTAATTGATGCACCCTTGGATAAGGACCACTTGTTTGGAGTAAAAGCAGAAAAGGTGCTTAAAAACATGGAAGACAAATCAAAATCTATTCAAACAGTAAAAGATTTCTTTCAGGTTCAACCTCCTAGGTTCAGCAGGAATTTTCCCTCTAAGCACTGGTTCTTTCCTGCACCTAGCAGACAGGGGCAAAGTAAGCCCCAGAGGGACAGACCACTCAGGCCTCTATCCCAGGGACAGCAGAGAAGCAAACAGTGGACCACTTCCACCCCAAAGGCAGGGAGTTCTAAGCCATCCTTCTATGGCAAAAACTCTTAATGACTCCTCCCCCTCTGCCCTCCTTTCACTCACCAAAAGCTAGGAGGAAGGCTCTCCCTCTGCAAAGAAAATTGGCTCTCTCTAACAAAGGACCAATGGGTCTTACAGATAATTTATCATAGATACAAATTTTCTTTCAATGAACTCCCAATTTCAAGAGAGTACCCTGACTTACCTTCAAATCAGTGGACAGAGGCATTGAAACAAATCCAAACTGTCATATCCCAGGGGGCAGTAGAACCTGTTCTCGCAGATCAAACAGGCAAAGGCTTTTATTCCAGACTATTCCTTGTTCCCAGAAAAGAGGGCACTTGGCACCCCATCCTGGATCTATCCATTCTGAACACCTCCCTGGTGGTCCCCAAATTCAAAATGCTAACTTTGCAGCAGCTGCTGCCTATGCTGACAAGAAATGCCTGGTTAGTGACCCTAGACCTAAAAGATGCCGACCTCCACATCCCCATAAGGGAATCCTGCAGGATGTTCCTGTGCTTCAGAGCAGGCTCACAACACTTTCAGTTCTCTGCGCTACCCTTTGGCTTGTCTACTGCTCCCAGGGTATTCACCAAATGCTTAGCCCCGGCCATAGCATTTTGCTGACAGAGAAATATACAGTTTTACCCTTATCTGGATGACTGCCTCATTCAGGCAGAGTGCAAAAGAAGCTGCCCCAGGATCTCCTCTTTGTCAAAACCTCCTAACTTCCTTAGGGTTCACCATCAAAGAGAGGAAATCAAAGCAAACACCCTCTAGGAGGATCATTTTCTTGGGAGCACTGCTGGACACAGCAACCCAAATGGCCTTCCTATGCCCAGAAAAGCAGATCTTCCTGCCTCTCTGCTTTACCCAGCTGGCTTCCAGAAGTTCCCTCATGGCGAGGAAGTTCCTGCAAGCCTTGGGGTACATAGCATCTTGCATCCTTCTAATTCCTCTGACCAGGCTTCACATGAGAAAACTTCAAACTTCAGTGGTATCTAAAGTACCTTTGGTGTCAACACTCTCAGCCTCTAGAGTCCTCTCTACCTCTGATCCTGTATAAGGCCAAGTATCTCTGGTTGGCATGGGCCTGTGCCAAGAACAAGGGTCTTCCTTCATCCTCCGCCCACTGGGCAGACCATCATCACCGACGCCAGACATTCCTTGGGCCATCTAGCAGGCAGGTGCAAGGTCTATGGGATGCCCAGCACCTTCCCTACACATCAACCAGAAGGAAATTATGGCAGTACAAAAGGCTCTGGCATCCTTCAAACTCCATCTCAGGCCAGGGGTTCTCCTTATCAAAACAGACAACACCACAGTAATGCGGTACATCAACAAACAGGGAGGGACCCAATCTTACCCTCTGTGCAGGCTGGCCGTGAACCTCCTCCATGGGATTACACCTAATAGCCCAACCAGCAGCTAAAAAACTTCTGTACCAGGGAGTATCACCACCTAGTGTGGAAGGTGGATGCATTGACCTTTCCCTGGAACTCACTCTTTGTGTACACATTCCCTTGTCTGCCTCTTATTCCCAAGGTACTGATCAAGATAAGGGAGGAGAGACCAAAGGCCATCCTTATTGCTCCAGATTGGTCCAGACAGCATTGGAACCCCTTACTGCACAGCCTAACATCACAACCTCCCAGGCAGCTTCCCCTGATCTCAGACCTCTTGACTCAGGTGGGGGGGGGGGGGATGCTGCACCCAGACTTGCAGACTCAAACTGTCAGCATGGCTAATATTCATTTAACACCAAACCACACAAGTTCCAAAAAGGCTGGAACACAGGAATTCTCCTCAAACAAACAAACACGAGCACTGTTGTAGCTGCCAATTTTCTTTCTTTATTCAATACATTCTGGTACCTTGGCCTCACAGGCCTTCAATGGAATATCTTCATAAGATCCAAGCAGCTATTTATTTTCCATCTCAGCATTAATTCATCTTCATTTAATTAAACAATTAAATCAAGCAATTATATGCTTCCCTTTGAATATTATGCAGCTTAGAATCCAAAGATGTGCCCCCCACACATATATACACACTTACACATTATATCATGATTATATTAAATACATTAACCCAACACAGGGTGAATTCCCAAATAACATTTTTAAATAACATTTTTCTTAATAAAACAATTCACATTCACATTTTCTCCTATACCTCAATAAACTTACACAATTAAACACACAAAAAATAAATTTCAACCTACCCCCACGATTCAGTTATAAATATCTATATATTACATATATAAATTCATTTTACTAAATATAAACTTTTTGTTTTTTATATTTTTACTATTTTTTCATCCTTACACTAATTTACTTTTAAAATTAAATTAATCAGCTTCATTTATTCATCCAATAATTTTATTAATTCTTTTATATATATATATATATATATATATATATATATATATATATATATATATATATATATATATATTTATATTAAACCCAATACATTCGTTCTGAAAGTAACTAACCAGAATCCGTTAGACTTAACATTTAGATGCCCCAATCAGTATCCAGATTGAGACCCCTAGGATATAAAGTGCCTAAATATACTATTAATTTTGTTTCCAATTTGATACATTTTCTTTTGAACTCATCACCCCCTGTTTGTTCTTCAAAAGGTTTTGCTAATACACTAAAGAAAAAACTATCTACACTACCCCCATGTGTGGCACAAAAATGTTGTGCCACTGGGCTATCCATTCTCTTATTTCTTACATCACCCATGTGCTCCAATATTCTAAGTTTCACCTTTCTTTTTGTTTGCCCCACATATCATTTACAAGGTGTACATCCACATCTAGTGATGTAAACTACACCACATGAATTACAACTAAATTCATTTTTAATCAAAAACGTTTTTCCATTTATCATCCAACCATCAATATTTTTTAATTTATCACATACTTTGCAGACCCCACATGGAAATACTCCCTTTTTTTCTACTATATCTACCTTATTTCTTGTTCTTAACAACTCTTTTAGATTATTAAATCTACCATATGAAAATGTAACCCTCTCTGGAAATAGCTTCCCCACTACTTCATCCCTACATACAACTGGCCAAAGATCATTCACAAACCCCCTAAGTACCTCAGAAAGGGGAAAGAATTTGTTCACAAAGAAAAGGGGTTCTACACTCACCTTTTCCATTTCATTTTTCCTAATAAACTTTTCATGTTTAGTAGAAAAAATACTTTTTCTTTTATGACTCGTTTCCCTTCAGTTTATTTAATGCTTCACTTATATATTCCATACTATACCCTCGCCTTAATAACCTCCTTGTAACTAGATCAAATTCCCTCTCCAGCATTTTTTTACCAGGGGTATTAGTCATTATTCTCATAAACTCACCATAAGGAAGGGATTTCATCAAATGACCAGGATGAGCACTGCCAGCTTCCAAGAAGCTATCTGCAGCTGTTTCGTTATGGTATGGTTTGTACTGCAAAACACCCCTTTCATCTACATAAAATTCTACATCCAAAAATTGCATTTTGTTCCTACTAGTTCTATAGGTAAAGTCCATGCCATATGTGTTTTGACCAAGTAATTCCATGAATTGATCAAACTCATTAATCTCCCCTGCACACAAAAAAATCAAATCATCAATGAACCTTTTGAACATGATCACATTATCCTTAAAAAAAATCTGTAACATACACAAACATATTTTCAAAATGTGCCATAAATAAAACTGCATAAGAAGGGGAAAAAGCCGCCTCCATTGCAGTTCCTTCCAAGTGCAAATAATTATTTTCAAAAACAAAATAATTATGCATCAAAGCAAATTCTAATAACTGACAAATACAAGTGGTTTTGGGCCCCTCACCCAACATTTTAACCACTGCTCCTGGGCCCATCTTGATATTGATATTGGTGTACAGAGACTTAACATCCACACAGGCAAGATAAAGGTTCTGGTTCCACTTGATCTTCTTTATATCATCCAACACATGAGAGGTATTTTTAACATATGATTGTACTCTAGGGAGATAGATCTTTAACTGGGAATTCAAAAAGATGCCTATATTTTGTGAAAAAAAGAGCCCACCCCTGAGACTATCGGTCTACCAGGGGGTTTAATCATTGACTTTTGAATTTTCGGAATAACAAAAAAACCTGGCATATTTTGGATGTTTCAAATACAACTTTTTAACATCCCCATGAACAAAGAATCCCAGTCTTTCTCCCCTTTCTAATAACTCCAACAACCTCCCATTGAACTCTTTTACTGGATTACCAGGTAATTTATTATAAACTTTGTCATCTGACAACAATTCCAAAGCCATATTACTGTAGTCACTTCTGTTTAAAATCACCCAATTTCCACCCTTATCCACCTGTGTGAATGCATATTGGTTAGTAACTGTTTTAGGGCTAACCATTGCTCTCTACTCAAATTCCCTGATTTACGGCTTGACATAAAATTACAGTATGCGAATTCAATCTGTTTACACAATGCACATTCAAAGACATTGCATTTATATTCTTTGGGGGTACAAAAGAACTGACAATAGGGCACCTTAGGTATTTTTAATTTACCATATCCAGTTGAAAATACAACATTAGTTGCAGTATTTCTCTCACATTCATCACAGTTTCATTCTCAAAATCCCAAAAAGCAAATGGATTATCATGTAATGTCCAATAAAGAATCTTCCATGATGTCAGTATCAGAATCAATCAAGAGACTTGCTTAATTTTCTTGTAGACGATGTTGTTTTTTGGCGCCAAAACACGCCCTCATATTCAACTTTCTACAGAACACTTTGATTTCATTAATAACTTCAACTAGTGAAGAAAAAAAAAGTTGGCACATATTTCGTGCCCTTAAGCAAGACACTTGTCATTGCCTCACATAACACCAAATTAGAGATTCACAATGTCCAAACTTTTTTTGGCTTTACTTATTTCATTCCCTATCATGTCTCTAAGAACAAATGTAGTCAAAAGAACATCATGTTCAGATATCGAACAAGTCAGGGGAAGGTTAAAATTAAAGTCACAATTATTCACCTTCTGCGGGAACAAATTCACTTCTAGGTTCTCCGGGAGAGTACTATCAACTGACTGAATGGAACATACCTTAAACTGTCCCGCTCAACAGTTTAATTCCTTCTCCCCTTTCCCTGAAACCTTCTTCCTCTTCCTTTCACCCGGTTCTGGTCTTCCACAACGTCGCCATCATCTGTAGACGTTGCTCCTTCAAACACACTACTGACGTCCTCAAAAGACACACTCTTCCGCCCATTGGATGCTAGGTCACCAGATGATACCGATGTCTCTCGTGAGAACTGACCCAAACGAGATCTTCCTCTTATGAAGCTTGTTTGCCTGGAACTCCCTCTTTTTCCTTTGCGTTGCTAAGAAAAAATTATACCACTGCTTATAATCAGTGATATCACGCGATAATTTCTTCTTTTTTCTACCGAGCACATCTATTTCCATTTTGGCAATGCCAGATTTTATTTCAAGCAATTTACTGGAATAATTGGCCTCTGAGGTGTCATTAATTAATGTCTCTTGCAATTGAATGATATTTTTCCGCACTTTCTCGTGGGCACGAGTATTTTTCTTAATGAGAATCTTTAGCCAGTTAGTAGTACAAGCTAAAGAGACAGATTTCCATTCTTCCAGGAGGTCATGTTCCTCCTCTGAAAAATCATATGCTGGAAGCCTGTCAACTCTTAACCCTCTAGGAGTTAAATTCATGTCCACATATTTTTGTAACAACTTAATATCATAATATAATGAAACCTCCTTCTTCAACAATTCCAGTTGCTCATACCTTTCATCTATTCTTAAGTCCATCCCCATAGACCATGGATCATTTTCCAACGTTTTACTATCTCTCTCCTTCACCATCTCTGTGCATCCAAACTTGCCCATTTCAGTTTGTGTTTTAAAAACACCTGGAATAGCAGAAGCTCCATCCAACAACATGATGCAAACACCAAACCACACAAGTTCCAAAAAGGCTGGAACACAGGAATTCTCCTCAAAGAAACACCGAGCACTGATGTAGCTGCCAATTTTCTTTCTTTATTCAATACATTCTGGTACCTCGGCCTCACAGGCCTTCAATGGAATGCCCTCATAAGATCCAAGCAGCTATTTAAATTCCATCTCAGCATTAATTCATCTTCATTTAATTAAACAATTAAATCAATTAAACAATTATATGCTTCCCTTTGAATATTATGCAGTTTAGAATCCAAAGATGTGCCCCCCACACATATATACACACTTACACATTATATCATGATTATATTAAATACATTAACCCAACACAGGGTGAATTCCCAAATAACATTTTTTCTTAATAAAACAATTCACATTTTCTTCTATAAACTTACACAATTAAACACATAAAAAATACATTTCAACCTACCCCCAAGATTCAGTTATAAATATCTAAGGAAGGAGAAAAGGACCTGTACCGATTGGCTAGACAGAGGAACCGAGCTAGTAAAGATGTGCAGCAGGTAAGGGTGATAAAGGATAATGAGGGAAACATACTCACAAGCGAGGAGAGTGTGTTGAGCAGATGGAAAGAGTACTTTGAGGGGTTGATGAATAAAGAGAATGAGAGGGAGAGAAGGTTGGATGATGTAGGGATAGTGAATCATGAAGTGCAGTGGATTAGCAAGGAGGAAGTAAGGATAGCTATGAAGAGGATGAAGAACAGAAAGGCTGTTGGTCCAGATGACATACCTGTGGAAGCATGGAGGTGTTTAGGTGAAATGGCAGTGGTGTTTTTATCTAGATTGTTTAATGAAATCTTGGAAAGTGAGAGGATGCCTGAGGAATGGAGAAAAAGTGTTTTGTTGCCGATTTTTAAGAATAAGGGTGATTTGCAGAGCTGTAGTAACTACAGAGGGATTAAACTGATCAGTCACAGCATGAAGTTATGAGAAAGAGTAGTGGAAGCTAGGTTAACAAGGGAGGTGATGTTTAGTGATCAGCAGTATGGATGTTCATCGTGTTTCACTGTTGCAGTCATTACACTTGGGTTATCCGCCGGCAGGCGACCCACAGTCGGCCCGAGTTCCAAAGTCTTGGTCTGGCGTCGATTGCTGTCGCCTCTTCCCTGACGTCAGTGCGCCAGGGGTATAAAAGTTGCAACCGACACCATTTTCTTCAGTCTTTCTTGCCGCACGGTGCCCAAAGCAAAAGCAGTTCGCAAGTGCCGGTCGGCCGACTCCTGAGATTTTCAAAATTGAATTTCAAAACCAAAGTCTTCAATAAAGCTAAGTACCCTGTTGGGGAAACTTTTTCTTGCTCCAGACCGATGTCAGTAAAAGTTAATAATTGTATTTCTTGTGGGAAGCAAATACCTCATAAGGACTTTCACTCTTACGTCGGTTTGAATTTGCTTTACATTACTTTGGACGAAGATTTAACTATATAATGCCGTTGGATCAGCCGACGACCGGAATATATAAAAAACACAAAGACAAAGAAAGAGACAGGCATCCGAGGTCCAAAACCGACGACGAAGCCTCTTCTAGGCCAGTCGCCGGTTCTCAGTGAGGTGCTTTCGCAGCACCTGACACCCGCTACCTCAGAGCCACAGGCCATAACCGAAAGCCACATGGAGACTCAAAGTATTGGGCCTACGGAAACTATGCCCTCAGATGGGTCCGGAGCCGCTGAGCAGGCACCGGCTTCTGAGGGCGTCTTCAGACCTTCACAACTTACAATTAAGACTACAACAGCAACAAAGGCAAAGTCAAAGACAAGGAAACAAGTGCAGCATTCTCCAGAACAGTCATCCATGCCAAAGAAACAGATGCTAAAAATGGCTGAAGACCTTATTACTTTAATCAGGGGCTCCCATCCGACACTGATTATGATTCCTCTGATCAAGTTTCCATTTCCTCCGATTCTTCTTCTGATCAGGGCTACTCTCTCCCTCCTTATGAGGACTCTGATGCTGAAGAGTCCATTCCTTCAGCCTCACCTCCTGAGGATTATTCTTTTGGGGAAACCCTGCACACCATGAGGGAGCATTTCCACTGGGAGAGCCAGAATTACTCAGAATCCAAGAAAAGGCTCAGAGATTTCCTTTTACTGCCTCAGCACAGACCCCTGGCTATCCCCCCTGTGCTTGATATTGTAGATGATGTCTTTACTGAATCCATTCTGTCTCCAGATTCTTTACCCCCTGCACCAGTAAAGCCAGACGGGTATTACAGGGTACCGGACTCTCATAAATTCCTTTACAAAAACCCTGCTGCAGACCCAGAAACAATTTCTCAGGGTCCTAAAGGGGTTAAAGCTTCCACTGCTAAACATCCTGTCCCCTCAGATAGGGATTCCAGAGCTCTGGACAGATGGGGGAAAAAGGTTTACACTTCTGCTACTTTAGCTGTAAGAGCTTTAAACTGTCAGTTTCACATGCTTAAATATCAACAGTACCTCATGTCATTGTTAAAGCAGAAAATGGTTACAAATACAGAAAGTCCAGACAGTAAAGAAATGCAGGAATTATTGCATGCAGTTGAACAAGTGGGAAAGCATACTCTGCATTGTGGTTTTGATTCATTAGAGGCTTCTTGTAGAGCTACAGTTACAGGCTGAGTTATTCGAAGACATGCTTGGTTGAAAGAACAAAGTTTACCTGACCATGTTAAGGTAAAGTTATTGGATGCACCACTACAGCATGATACTTTGTTTGGTGTTAAGGCAGAAAAGGTGTTAAAGAAAATGGAGGATAAAGAAAAGTCAATGCAAACTGTGAAAGATTTCTTACAGGTTCAACCACCTAGATTTAGCAGAAACTGGCCTTCAAAAAATTGGTCCTTTCCAGTGTCAGACAGGCCACAAAGAGGCAGATACAGACGCCCATGAGGCAGATCTCAGCCCCAAGGCTCCAAACAGACCTAAGCAATGGGGTGCTTCAGCCCCCAAAGGAGGAGAAGACAAATCACAACCTTATAGGAAACGGTCACAATGACTTCCCTCTGCAAATGCCAAGCTCTTACCTTTTGACAGCACCCCTAGGGGAAAGCTGGCACTTTTCTCAAACAATTGGCACATGATCACCCAAGACCAATGTGTGCTGAATATAGTTTCTCAGGGGTGCAGGTTCCACTTCCACACACTTCCAAAACTAAAAGGTATGCCAAACCTGCCACAAAACCAATGGGCAGAGGCACAAAAACAGATTGCTGCTCTTATGGAAATGGGAGCTATTCAAAAAGTTCCACAAGAAGAACAGGGACAAGGATTTTACTCAAGACTTTTCTTAGTACCCAGAGAAGACAAATCTTGGAGACCAATACTGGACCTGTCAGTCTTAAATACCTTCCTGGATGTTCCAAAATTCAAAATATTAACACTACAACTTTTGCCCATGCTGGGCAAGGAGGCTTGGCTAGTTACTTTGGATCTCAAGGAGGCATACCTGCACTTCCTAATCAGACAGTCGTGCAGAAGATACCTCAGATTTATAGCAGGCTCAATGCATTACCAATTCTCTGCACTGCCCTTTGGCTTATCTACTGCACCCAGGGTCTTCACAAAATGCCTGGCTCCAGTAATTGCATTTGGCAGACAAAAAGGAATTCAAATATATCCCTACATGGATGACTGGCTTATTCAAGCAGAGAGCAAGGACATTCTTCTACAGCACCTGGCGTTTGTAAAAAAGTTACTAATTTGCCTAGGGTACACAGTAAACGAAAAGAAATCAAAACTAGTGCCCTCTCAAGAGATAATATTCCTGGGTACAAGCTTAAATACATCTGCCCAGATGGCTTATCTCGCGCCAGACAAAGGCAACTGACTCATTATTTTCAAATGATGGCAAAAAAGACCCAGCTCCCTGCAAGAAAAATTCTGCAGGCCCTGGGTTTCATGGCATCCTGCATACTACTAATTCCATATGCAAAACTGCATATGAGGAAACTACAATGGTATCTAAAAAGTGTTTGGACTCAGCATTGTCAAAGCCGAAGGATGATAATAACCTTAATCCCCTGCCTACAACAGGAGTTTCGATGTTGGTCCCAGGCCTGTCACCACAACAAAGGACAGCCTTTCACCTTAGCCACAGCCAGGCAGACAATAACAACGGATGCATCGGATTATGGCTGGGGAGCACATATGGCAGGAAAATGTATTCAGGGCACATGGCCCAGGGAACAAATGCATCTTCACATCAATCAAAAAGAGATGCTAGCTGTACAAAATGCCCTGACAGCCTTCAAGGACCTAATACATCCAGGACAACTACTAATAAAGACGGACAATACCACAGTTATGTGGTACATAAACAAGCAAGGGGGCATGCATTTCTACCCCCTATGCAGACAAGCCATGACTTTGTGGAACACAGCACTGACCTACCAGGTACATCTGCAAGCACAATTCCTGCCAGGAACAAAAATTACACTGGCAGACGAACTAAGCAGAAATCTCATGGATCCTCACGAATGGAAGCTAAATCCACAAGTGTTCAACATAAGGGAATGGGGACGCCCAGACATAGATCTTTTTGCCTCTCCTCACAATTGCCAAATACAGAAATTTTGCACAAGGACTTATCACTCTCAAGCATGGAAAGTGGATGCTCTATCATTCAGCTGGAAAAACCTGACAGTCTATGCCTTCCCTCCGATGCCTCTTCTCACCAAGGTGCTTCTAAAAGTCAGACAAGAGAGGCCAAAAATGATCCTGATTGCACCAGACTGGCCACGCCAGCACTGGTACCCAATCCTAAAGACTTTGTCCCAAGGCCCACCTTGGCCTCTACCTCAAAACCCTCATCTTCTGACACAGCAATACAATCAGATTCTGCACAGCCAACTCAGAACCTTAAACCTGGCAGCATGGCAGATAATGTAGCCACTTAGACTGCACCTTTCTCTAAAGCGGTTATGGATGTAATTTTGGAAGCCAGGAGACCCAGCACTGGGAAATCTTATGCAGAAAAATGGAAGAGATTCTGTGCTTAGAACCAGGCACAAGGGCTCGACCCACTGGTCCCTAATATACCTCAGATTTTGCAATACCTGACTGAGATGTTGGACAAAGGCCTATCTTTTTCATCTGTTAAAATCCATGGCTCTGCCATTTCAGCTCATTACAATACGGATCCTCTTATTTTTTCACATCCTCTACTACGACAGTACCTCAGAGGGGCAAAGAATATAAGACCCCTTGGAGAGCACCAGTACCTACTTGGGACCTCAATTTTGTTTTAGAAAAACTAACACTACCTCCATTTGAACCAGCCAGCACAGCTGATCTGAAATTCTTGTCATGGAAAACTGCTCTGCTCCTAGCAATAACTTCAGCAAGAAGAGTCTCAGAGTTGCAGGCATTGATGGCTGTGGAATCTTTCCTCATTTTTCATCAGGACAGGGTTTCTCTTAGGACTAACGTAACATTCATGCCAAAAGTGGTCTCCAATGTGGCCTTAAACAAACCATTTATTTGCCTACTTTCTACCCAAATCCCCAGAATAAAGGGGAAAGACTTTTGCACGCTTTGGATATATACAGGCAGCTACGATTTTACTTGGACAAAACAAAAGCTGTCAAATAAACTGAGCAACTGTTTGTAGCATATGCTGCAGGATCACAAGGAAAACCTATTACAAAGCGGACAGTCTCCAAATGGATAGGACACTGCATCCGCTTCTGTTATGCACAACATGGCAAACCTGTGCCTAAGGGCTTTAGGCCTCATTCTACCAGAGCAGCAGCCACTTCAGCAGCTTTCCTCAGAGGGGTACCAACCAAAGACATATTAGAAGCTGCAACCTGGAGCTCAGTGCACACTTTTACCAAGCACTACCATCTACCTCTGTACTCTAAATCCAGAGCAGGCTTTGCCACTGCAGTTCTGCAGGGCTTGTTAGCCTCGCCAAATCCAATCTAGACCCAGCCACCCAACCTCAGCTTTGGGATTCTAACCACGTGTAGTGACTGCAACAGTGAAACACGATGAACATAGTACAGTTGTGTACCTACCCTAAATGTAGATGTTAGCGTGTATTCACTGTTGCAGTCCAGGTTACCCACCCACCATCCCCCTCTTTGCTGGGACTTTTCTGTACTTCTCAACTCTATATAACCTATGTGGTGTATTTGCTTGTAGATGAAGGAAATGTTTATAGTATTATATGCATGGTTGTTTGGCATATTTTTATCTTTTCAGCCTTCCTATCTGGGGGCACCTGACATCTGGCGCCGGTTGCAGCTTTTATACCCCTGGCGCACTGACGTCATGGAAGAGGCAACAGCAACCGACGCTGGACCAAGACTTTGGAACTCAGGCTGACTGTGGGTCGCCTGCTGGCGGATAACCCAAGTGTAATGACTGTAATAGTGAATACACTCGAACATCTACATTTATGGTAGGTACACAACTGTACTTTTCATGCCAGGAAAGAGCACTACAGATGCAGTGTTTGCTCTTTGAGTGTTGATGGAGAAGTACAGAGAAGGTCAGAAGGAGTTGCATTGTGTCTTTGTGGATTTAGAGAAAGCATATGACAGGGTGCCTAGAGAGGAGTTGTGGTATTGTATGAGGAAGCCGGGAGTGTCAGAGAAGTATGTAAGAGTGGTACAGGGTATGTACGAGGGTAGTGTGACAGCGGTGAGGTCTGGGGTGGGAGTGACAGATGTGTTTAAGGTGGAGGTGGGAATTACATCAAGGATCAGCTCTGAGCCCTTTCTTATTTGCAATGGTGATGGACAGGTTGACAGACTAGATCGGACAGGAGTCCCCGTGGACTATAATGTTTGCAGATGACATTGTGATCTGTAGTGAGAGTAGGGAACAGGTGAAGGAGACCCTGGAGAGGTGGAGTTATGCTCTAGAGAGAAGAGGAATGAAGGTCAGCAGGACTAAGACAGAATATATGTGTGTGAATGAGAGGGAGGATAGAGGAATGGTGAGGATACAGGGTTTTGAGGTGGTGAAGGTGGATGAGTTTAAGTACTTGGAATCAACAGTTCAGAGTAATTTGAAGTGTGGAAGAGAGGTGAGGGAGAGAGTACAGGCAGGATGGAGTCGGTGGAGAAGAGTGTCAGGAGTGATTTGTGACAGACGAGTACCAGTAAGAGTGAAAGGGAAGGTCTACAAGAGGGTAGTGAGACCAGCTATGTTATATGGGTTGGAGACAGTGGCACTGACAAAAAGGCAGGAGTCAGAGCTTGACGTGGCAGAGTTGAAGATGTTAAGATTTGCACTGGGTGTGATGATGATGGATAGGATTAGGAATAAGTATATTAGAGGGTCAGCCCAGGTTGGAAGGTTTGGAGACAAAGCCAGAGAGGCAAGATTACGTTGGTTTGGACATGTGCTGAGGAGGGATGCAGAGTATATTGGGGAAAAGATGCTAAGGATGAAGCTGCCAGGTAACAAGAAAAGAGGGAGGCCTAAGGTAAGGTTTATGGATGTGGTGAGAGAGGACATGCAGGTGGTTGGTGTGACAGAGCAAGATGCAGAAGACAGGAAGAAATGGAAACAGTTGATCTGCTGTGGCGACCCCTAATGGGAGCAGCCAAAAGAAGAAGAAGACATAACATATAAATTAATTTTATTAAATATAAACTTTGTTTTTTATATTTTTACTATTTATTCATCCTTACACTAATTTACTTTTAATATTAAATTAATCAACTTCATTTATTCATCCAATAATTTTTTAATTCTTTTTTATATATATATTTATATTAAACCCAATACATTTGTTCTGAAATGAACTAACCAGAATCCATTAGACTTAACATTTAGATGCCCCAATCAATATCCAGATTGAGACCCCTAAGATAAAATCTTACGCAGGGAAATGAAAAAGATTCTGCTCCTGGAGCCAGTCCAGAGGGGGCAGTTCCTCACAACCTTCCATCCCTCTTATCCTGGACTATCTGGCGGAATTATTCAATAGTGGCCTCTCCTTCTCTTCTATTAAAATCCATGCCTCAGCCATTTCAGCTTATTTTGATACAGACCAGCCCCTGTTCTCACATCCTTTGATTAAACAATTCCAAAGAGGGGCTTCTAATATCAGACCTCCCAGAAGGCCACCCATGCCAGCCTGGTAACTGAATTATATTTTGGAAAAACTAACCTTACCACCCTTTGAACGTGCTGCTTCAGTAGAACTGAAATACCTCTCCTGGAAAACTGTTTTCCTACTAGCTATCACCTCATCCAGAAGGGTTTCAGAACTTCAGGTACTGATGGCCATTGAGACCTTCATAATTTTCCATGCAGACAGGGTCTCCCTGAGGACTAACCCCTCATTTATGCCCAAGGTGGTATCTAATGCGACTCTCAACCAGGCCATACATCTACCCACCTTCTTCCCTAACCCACAAAACAAAGGATAAAGAATTCTGCACTCACTAGATGTGCACAGACAGCTCAGATACTACCAGGACCGTACCAAACCCTTCAGGAAAACAGACCAACTTCTTGTCAGTTTTGCCCCAGGGGCAGAGGGGGGAGTCCATTTCCAAGCAAACCATTTCCAAATGGATATAACACTATCCATTTCTGCTACAGATTACGTGGGGACCCACCCCCTAAGTCTATTCGTACCCAATCCACTAGGGCAGCCTCCACTTCCACAGCATTCCTCAGAGGAGTTCCCACCAGGTACAGCTTGGAAGCTGCCACCTTGACCTCTGTCCGTACCTTTACAAAGCATTACCACTTACCTCTGCAGTTTTGCAGGGCATGCTTACCCATGCCTAGGTCTCTAACTAATCCTTTCACCCCTCTCCTCAGCTTTTGGAATCCTCCCACAGGTGATGACTGCAACAGTGGAACACTAAGAACATACTACAGTTATGTACACTTACCATAAATGTAGATGTTCAGGCGTATTCACTGTTGCAGTCCTGGTTTCCCTCCCTCCTTCTCCCTTATATCCTCTTTCCTTAGGGAGACATCAGCTTCTTATGGTGGCTTTTAGACACCAGGACTACTTTACCATATTTCCTTGGGCTTCTGACTGGTTAGGGCAAGAAAAATGGATGTAATGGCATCGGCTGCCTTGCTTTATAGCACTGGCGACCTGACATCAGTCAACAAGCGACAGCAGCTGACGCAGAAAAACATTGACTCTGGTATTCGGGCCATCCGAGGACTACCATAGTAGGGATAACCCACAGGTGATGACTGCAACAGTGAATACCCTCGAACATCTACATTTATGGTAAGTGTACACAACTGTATTTTTAGTCCCTGTCTGCTATGCTAAATGGTTTGCAATCACTAACCTGAATGGCAGTCAGTCGAATGACTGATTGTCGAAATCATGGTTTCCAAAGGGCAGGAAACCGAATTAAGAGTGGTTGGCCATGTTTAGTTCAGTTACATGGTGCACTCGACCTTTCAGCAATCGACGTACTGAGACTTCACACTTCAGTGAGGAACAGGGAACTAGCCCAGTTTCTCACTGTAGTGTGATCTCGGAGTTGTTATATAGGTTCATAGGTGTGTACTAAGCTAATGGCCTGGAGTCTTTATAAGCTTAGCCAATAGGATTACCCTGGCATCATGCCAGCTGACCATAGTTCGCAGTGCCTCTGTAGAGTAAAGCCACTGGGGTGATCCCTGGGGTGAATTTTCTATTTCCCATGCACTCATCAAGATTCCTGTTGAAGAGGGCCAGTGAGATGCTCTGCTTGACATGTATAGGAAGTCTATTCCATAGCATGGGCAGTCTCTGAGTTATGAACCTGTCCCTCCAGCATGTTCTGTTGATTGTGGTAATGAGGTTGAGGTCTCTGGAGTGTGTGTGTGGTGTGGAGGGATTGGGAGTAGGCGATATGAGATGGAGAATATTTGGCGTTATTTGAGTCTGTCCATATAGGACAAATGTTTTAAGACCTAGTATCCTCTTTGTGTGAGGTACTTTTGCGGTCTCTCCAGTTGTTCCAGGTGTTTAGTGAGGTACATGCCAAATGGGGCATTGTATTCAATGAGTGGCCTAATTAGGGAAGAGTAGAAGGAGACAATGACCTCTTTCTTCCTGCAAAACCCTTAGTAATGAGATATACCACATAGGACTTTCTGATCGCAGTGGCAATGTGGTGGTCAAAAGAGAGGTTGCTGTCAACCTGTGTTCCCAGATCTCTTATAATACCTTCTGTATTCAGTGGACTACCATCGATCTGGTAATTCATGGGAACTGGGTTTTTCCCAAAGAGGATGATGACACATTTTTTGGCATTGAGCTTAAGGTCATGGTTCTGACACTGGTCATTTGTCTCAGTGAAGCCTTTCTATAGGATGTCAACATCACTTGGGGAGTTAATAATAGCTCCTAACTTACAATCGTCTGTGAACTTTGTCAGCCAGAGTCCCTTTGTGTTGGCCTGGATTTCAGAGAGGTAGATACCAAACAGGAGAGGACCCAGGACCGAACCCTGTGGGACTCCACTCGTGACTGGTCAGCAGTCTGACTTGAAGTCAGCTACTTTCACACTGTGGGTTCTACCTGTGAGCCAGTTTGCAACCCACCTAGTGATACAGGGGTTGATGCCTAGCTTAGTGAGTTTTTCTATGATTCCTGAGTGGGGAATGGTATTAAAGGCCTTGGCCAGATCAAGGTAGGCTATATGAACCACCTTGCCTTCATCCACAGTTCTGGTGACTGACTCAAAGAAGTTCACAAAGTTGAGTAAGCATGATCTACCCTTCACAAAACCAAATTGTGTGGGATCCTGAATTTAGAGATTCCCTATATCCTTGTTTATTAGGTCTAAGATGTGTTCCATAGCTTTGCATATCAGACTCGTCAGGCTAATGAGGCAATAGTTCCCAGAGTTTGTAGTCGCTCCTCCTTTGTGGAGAGGGATGACTGTAGCAGTACGCCATTCGGTAGGGACAAAGCTTGAGGTGAGGCTGTGATTGAACAGGGCACACAGGTGAGGTGCCAGTTCACTCTGTAGTTCATGTAGAACACAGCCAGGGATATTGTCAGGTCCCATAGAAGCTATATTCTTGGCCTTGAACAGTGCTGTTTTAACCTGTGCAGCAGTAATACTGGATGCCTGGCAATCTACTGGTATTGTGACTGGTCCTTGGGGGGGGGGGGGGGGGGTAAAGTTGGCACTGAATCTGTCAGCCAGTATATCGGCAATATCTTTTGGCTCGGTATAGGAGGTACCATTGTGCAGTAGCTCAGAGTAATCTGAGTATTGCCATGGAAATTCTTTACATAACTATAGAAGGCCTTGTGGTTGTCTTTACTATCTGCTGCAATTCTGTTTTCATAGCTAGCTTTAGAGGATTTGATGAGGGATCTCAACTTTCTGTTGAGGCTGATAAGGAAGTTTTTCCAATCTTGAGACTTCACTTTATTCCGCATCAGTTTCCTCCTTCTGTTGTAGAGTTTGTTTATGGCAGGGGACCACCAGATTGGCTTCCTTTTTTGGGAGGAGAGCATCTTGGTTTTATTGGGCATGGTGAGATCCATGCATTTGTGTCCGTGTTCGTACAGTGCATTGGTGTATGACATGGCGGTCATGCAATTATTCTCCATTTGCATGGGTGCCGTGAAGTTAGCCACCTCTGTTTTTAGGAGACCAAAGTTAGCTTTGGAGAAGTTTTTCATGGTGGTTACCTTTGCGGGGTGGGGGGGTTTGGGGGGCTGGGAGGGATATGGATTTCCAAGGTGATTAGCTTGCGGTCGGTTCTAACCAGGGAGGAGTTGACTACTGGTGTAGAGCAACGGTCGCCCATGTTAATAATAATCAGGTCAAGAATGTTGCTACCTCTAGTAGGGATAAGAACGAGCTGGTCCAGGGCATTGGAAGTAATGAATTCCAGGAAACGTTGGGCAGGTGTATTGGTACATGAGTAGTTTTCCCAGTTAATGGAGGGGTAGTTGAAGTCGCCCAACGTGGTAAGTATTGTGGGAAGAAATAGCCAGAGAATTGTTATGGCTAAGTTTGTATAGGCCCTAGGGCCAATAGACTAGTACCAACCTATGAACCAGTATGAGAGTGTTAGGTTGGACCCTAATATTCTCCATTGTGCTTAGGAACATGGAGTGAGAGTCTCGGGACATGGTTGGAGGACCTATAGCAGGCTATGACCTGAATCGCTGTTTTACCCAATGTTAGCTGCACCTGAAGTATCTCGGATATGTTATGTAGGGCTACCAGTCTGGAGGTGTGTGCATCCTTTATGAATATGGAAACACCACCACCTTTGGAGCTTCGGTCCAAGTTCTGTAGCCGAAAGGTGTGGAATGAGTTATAGCCTTGTAGTGCAGGGGTGCTTTCTGCTGCCTTGAACCAGGTCTCTGTTATGGCACAAATGTTGATGTTCTCCATTTTAAGGAATGCTTCGAGCTAGTGCATTTTGAGATTTAGACTGCTAGCATTGTGCAGCATGACCCTCAGATTGCATTTGTTTGTAGCTGTTACAGTGGTAATTTGGTCTTTGGAACATCGCCTAAAAAAGGCACTATAGAGTGGCAAGAGCATTGGCCAGTATCCAGAAGCCACGAGGTAACAGATGCAGGCCATCTCTGGCAAAACATCGAGGTCTGTCAATCATGTCATCCCAGGCAGATGGATACTGGATCCCCTTGGAATGACACCAGAAACTTAGCTAGTTGTTGAAGTCAGTCATTTTATGCTTGTACTGTGGTATCATTCTGGGTGATGGTAGGATGCTGCTCAGGGCTAGGGTCATACCTGCCTGGGCTACATTAATGTGCAGGGGGTGTAGGGGGTGCTGCCCCCTACATGGGGGGTGCAAGGGGCCGTAGCCCCCAAGCAAAATAATAGAATGAACATACTGTTGAATGTAGAGTTCAACGGTACGTTACTGTGCATAGCTGGAGATGAGTTACGTCACCTTTTGCTATGTCGAATACATCAAACCATGGAGTTCGATGTATCTAGTTTCATTGTGAGTTACTATTTGGAATTTTGGATTCAACATTTAAGGTCGACATTGTAAACGTTCGACTGATGTTGATCTGACATTCCCGTAGTAAACCATGTTAAATATTCACCTTTCAATTTGTGTCTAATTTCAATTTATTAATTATTTTAAACTTCAGTTTTGATGAAGTCTGAATAGATTTCGACAAAAGCACTTAACTGAGGAGTCTAAAAAATGTTTTGCTTTGCTCCAGTACAGCTCTATGTTTGGATTGTTAGTCTGTCTGGTGTACACTTGTGGTTTGTGGATTTGTTGATTTTTAACTTGACAAAAACACTAGCTCATTATTTCCTATTTGCTTTGAATTTTTTTTTATGCTAGCATGGCCTTTGAAGTTGCATTCTTTATACAGATTTGCTCCGAGCTTGCAGCCAGGCAGGTTTCTTGGCACAGACCATCAGGTAAGGTGGTGTTCTTCCCCTCCCCAGTCTTGCATCCATGTTTGCATGTATGATGCAGGCAGGGTTGCCAGACGTCCCTATTTGGGTGGGACTGTCCCGAGATCAGCAGCCTGATCCCGAGTCCCGCCCTGCCGGTTTAAATCCCGGCCAGCCTCCGCTTTGTTTTTTTTTTTTTTTGATTGTCCCGTATACCTGGCATATGAGCCAATCAAAAATTGCTAAACACGGAGTTTGTGTTCGCATTAAACAGAAGCTCCGTGATTTTTGATTGGCCCATATGCCGGTATACGGGCCAATCAAAAATCGCTAAAGACGGAGCTACTTGTGTTGAATGCGGAACTGCAATGCATTAAACACGAGAAGCTCCGTGTTTAGTGCAGAGCTACTGAGTGAGCTCAGTTCTTTAATGTGGAACTCTGTTCCGCATTAAAGACCTTTTTGGTCTTCACTTGCCATGAGAGACCTTCTTCTTCTTTTTTGTCCCTACCTGGGGTGCTGCAAATCTGGCAACCCTGGATGCAGGCTTTTCCATTGTCTATCATGGTGGCAAGTGCTTCACTGCCTGCATATTTCTGTTCTGCATTTGGTTTCAAATGCAAATTCATGGGGAATGTTGTGAGCAGAAAGAGTACCCTGTTATTCTTCAGAATATTGAAATAATCCTTTTTGACAGAGAGTCAGAGTTATTTTGATCTACAATGGATGTGAATGCCTTACTTTATCTACCAGCTGTATGCAGAAAGATCTCAATTACCTTCAAGATCATTGTTAGGATGATGGAGAAGTCCATGGAGTGGTGTAAACATTCCCTTCTGTATGCTAAAAAAGTTGCTTTATAAATACCTTGCCAGGTATGCCATCAGTAACACCCTTGGATACACTTGTGTGTGATCAGTAACATATCCATAAATGCCACCTGACATCAATAATGCCCTTTGGTGCACATTTTCTTTTTGTGCCAGCAGTCGATGCTAAGTAAATTTGCACTTATTCAGAAGCTCATCTATGGCAGTAAGGGTACTCGGGTTAAGGTTTGCCCTTCCCTGGAGGTTCATCAACCTCAGAGTTGAATATATTAAATTTGGCAGTATGCGGAATGAAACCTATTTATAGATATAGCAGGGATTTGCTCCCGCATTAAAAATCCTTTCTTGAAAACTGCATCTGTCATGTTGTTTTAAGCCCCACAGTTTGAATTCTCCTTTTATGGGTCCTTGAATATGTAGTTTCTCAAGTAATGGTTTATGGAACTGCAACAATTTTCATCAAGAACTAATTCACTGCACTAGTTCAATCAAACTGGCTTGAAACAGGCATAAGGGGAAAGTTAAGCCCTCCACCCTCCCCCTTCACATAGTTGG
This sequence comes from Protopterus annectens, assembly GCF_019279795.1. Classification (NCBI taxonomy): domain Eukaryota; kingdom Metazoa; phylum Chordata; order Ceratodontiformes; family Protopteridae; genus Protopterus; species Protopterus annectens. The sequence goes on from NC_056734.1 coordinate 931,609,601, forward strand.
GTGTAGTTGACTTTGCCTTGCCCATGAAAATGTGTGTGTGTGTGTGTTTTGAGTCATTGCTTGCTGTGTATCTGTTTGTCTTCTATGAACTGTTCTTATGGTTAAAATGTCTAGCTGTTAAAATTCAGCATTTTAAAATTTTGGTGTTGAACACCATGGATTTAGGATCTTGCCATTCACACTTCTATCCTGCATCCCATTAACACCACCACCTCTTTTAGTCTGTCTCTCTGCTATATTTTATGTGGCTTGGTATCTCTACCACAATATCAAAACTTTGTGCTTCTGTTAAAGTTATTCGGTCTGGTGGATTTTTCCTTAGATTGTGAGAATTATTACTAGTCATTTTCCATGGTGTTCATCATGTGTCACTGTTGCAGTCATCACACTTGGGGTATCCCTGCCAGGGTTAGCCCTCAGCCGGCCTGAATACCAGAAATCTAGTATTTCTGTGTCGGTTGCCGTCGCTTGAGGACTGATATCAGATCATCAGTGGTATAAACGAAGGCAGCCGACGCCATTACATCAGTCTTTCTTGTCGTGGAGCTGGAAGCAGAAGCAGTTCGCACAGGTGCTGGTCGGCCACTACCTGAGTTTTCGTTTCCGAATTGAAGCTGAAGTCTTCTAAAGCTAAGTACCCCATTGGGGATCCTTTTTTCTTGCACTAACTGAGGTCAGAAAAAGTTAATAATTGTCTCGCCTGTGGAAAGCAAATACCACACTGAGACTTCTATTCTTACTGTGTCACTTGTCTAGGCCCAGACCACAATGTCCCCCGTTGTCGCTTTTGTGCTTTGTTTAATGCCAGAACTATCCATTGTCTGGCCTGTATTGTAGCCAGATATTTTCATTTACAGTCCTCGAATTCCAATATGGCTTTGGTAAGCCATCCGACAGCAGATCTTCCGAAAAAGCGTAAAGATAAAGATAGAGACAGACCGCACAGGTCCAAACCTTCCGACGACACTTAATCTAGTCGTCAGTCCTCCGGTATTCAGTGAGGTGCTTTTGCAGCCCCTGATGCCCGCTTCAGATGATTTGCAGGGTGCTACCGCGACCCTTCCGGAGTCCAGTATGCCACACAACTCTTCTTCGTCTAAGGATCCTGCGGTCGTCTCTGCCTTGGATGGGTCCGGAGCCGCTGAGTAGGCACTGGCTTCCGAGGAAGTCCTTCACATCACTGAATATCTACACAAACCGACTCCTTCTTTTGCGACTACCATTCTTTCGAAAACAACCATGTTCCTTAGGCCCAGATTTCGAACCACACCCAAGAAACCGATTACCCACTCTCAGGTGCCTGCTTCCTTGCCTCAGTCTGAAATGCTTAAAATGGCAGAAAATCTTATCATGCTGATTACGAGAAGCCAAGCCACCCCCTCAAAAAAGAAAAGAGATCTGTCTCCAGTAGTTTTGTCTGAACTAGAGTCAGATGAATCTGATGCATCTGACTATGAAGACATGCAACCCCTCTCCACTTAAGGATTCTCATGCAGAGGAATCCATTCCTTCAGCCTCTCCCCCAGAGGATTTTTCCTTTGGGGAAACCCTGCATACCTTAAGGGAGCATTTCCAGCGGGAGAGTCAGGACTACCCTCAGTGTAAAAGAGACTCCGGGAATCCCTAGATTTTTCGCAACACAGACACTTCGCCATCTCCCAGTCCTGGATGTGGTGGATGATGTTTTCCTTGAATCCAGCTTGACTCCAGATGCCCTCCCTCTTGCTCCCAGAAAACCAGATGGGTACTACAGAGTCCCTGACGCACACAAATATCTTTTTAAAAATCCAACAGCTGACCCTGAGGTCATTTCTCAAGGACCAAAAGGGATTAAAGCAACCTCTGCTAAGAATCCTACCCCCCCCCCCCCAGATAGGGATTCCCGGGCATTGGCCTGGTGAGGTAAAAAAGTATGCACCTTAGCTACTTTTGCTATCAGGGCACTAAATTGTCAGTTCCATATTCTTAAATATCAGCAACATACCTTGGAACACCTTAAACAAAAAATGTCCTCCTTTCCTGCACGGGCAGAATCTAAAGATTTACAAGACTTAATGCATTTTGCAAGTCGAGTAACTAAACACACTTTGCACTGTGGTTTTGATGCCCTAGAAGCTTTTTGCAGGGCAGGATTACCTGGATCTGTCATTAGAGGACATGCATGGCTTAAGGAACAACCCCTCCCAGACCATTTCAAATCTAAATTGTTGGAGGCATCCTTGCACAAAGATAATTTATTTGGCACTAAGGCAGAAGAGCTCTCAAAAATGATGGAAGAAATCAATGAAAACAAAATCTATGAAAACAGTTAACGATTTCTTACAGGTCCAGCCCCCTAACTTCAGCAGGCATTTTCCTGTCAGCCTACTTCTCTCAACTGGCCATCAGCACCAGCTTTCTGCAGGGGAAATCCTGCAAGCCCTGGGGTTCATGGCATATTACATACTCCTCATTCCATAAGCCAGACTACATATGAGGAAACTTCAGTGGTACTTGGAAACTTTTCTACCTTTTATACCTTGCCTAAGAAAGGAATTTCTTTGGTGGGCAACAGCCTGCTCCCTCAACAAGGGACTGGCCTTCTCCCCACACCCCGCCACCCAGACCCTCACCACAGACGCATCAGACTACGCTTGGAGTGCACACCTAGATGGCAGGTGCATACAGGGCCAATGGAGCCCACAGCAAATCCCCCTGCACATCAGTCAAAAAGAGATGATGGCTGTGTAGCAGGCCTTGAAAGCTTTCAAACCCCTTCTCTCTCCAGCGATTCTCCTGATCAAAACAGACAACACCACTGTGCTGTGCATCAACAAGCAGGGAGGGACTCACTCCTACCCTCTGTGCAGGCTGGCCATGACCCTTTGGCTCACAGCCTCTTTCATGCAACTACACCTGTTAGCACAATATTTACCAGGCTCTCTCAACTCCCTGGCAGACCAATTAAGCAGAAACTTTTGGACCCACACAAGTGGCAGCTCAACAGAAATACCTTCTTTCTAATAACTCAAAAATGGGCAACCCCAAAGGTCGACCTCCTTGCCTTCCACACCAACCATCAGCTCAGCAATTCTGCACCAGGGAGCATCACTGCATGGCTTGGAAAGTGGATGCCCTGTCCTTCCCCTGGGTCAACCTCTCGGTCTGTGCCTTTCCTCCACTACCTCTCATCCCCAGGGTACTGCTCAAAATAAGGGTGGAAAACCAAGGATAATTCTCATAGCTCCAGACTGGCCCATACAACACTGGTACCCCTTGCTGCACACCCTGTCCCTACTGTCTCCATGGCATCTTCCTCAGATTCCTAACCTCCTAACCCAGAGGGAAGTGGAATTCATGCATCCCCAATTGCAGACACTCAATTTGGCAGCTTGGCGTATTCCCTAACCCCGGATCAATCTGCCATCCTCAGTAAACAGGTCCTGGATGTTGTCCATGACGCCTGATGCCCTAGCACCATAAAGTCTTATGCAGATAAATGGAAAAGGTTCTGCACCTGGATCCAGGCTAAGTGGGCCAATACGGCACAGCCCTCCATCCCTCTCATCCTGGATTACTTAGCTGATTTACTATGCAGTGGTCTCTCTTTCTCCTCTATAAAAATTCATGCCTTTGCTATTTCTGCTCATTTTCCCACTGAGCAGCCTCTTTTCTCACACCCTTTGATTAAACAGTTCCTCAGAGGGGCTAGCAACTTGAGACCCCCCCCCCAGAAGGGCACCAACACCAACTTGGGACCTTAACCTTGTCTTGGAAAAGCTCACCCTGCCTCCTTTCGAACCAGCTTCTTCTGCAGAGCTAAAATTTCTCTCCTGGAAGATAGCCTTCCTTCTGGCCATCACTTCAGCCAGAAGAGTCTCTGAGCTGCAAGCACTCATGGCTGTGGAACCCTTCATCATTTTCCATGCAGACAGGGTATCCCTCAGAGCTAAGCCATCCTTCATGCCCAAGGTGGTGCCCAGTGTGGCTCTCAACCAATCCATTCAATTGCCCACCTTCTTTCGTAATCCCCAAAACAAGGGGGAAAGGATTCTGCACTCTAGATGTGCATAGACATCTCGGATACTATCTGGACAGGACTAAACCCTTCAGAAAGTCTGATCAACTCCTGGTTAGCTTTGCTATAGGGGCAGAAGGCAAAGCCATCTCCAAGCAAACCATTTCCAAATGGATAGCACACTGCATCCATTTCTGCTACAAGCAGCATGGCAAGGACACACTCCACCAGAGCAGCTTCCACCTCTGCAATTTTCCTCAGAGGAGTCCCCACCAGGGGCATACTGGAGGCTGTCACCTGGACATCTGTTCACACTTTTACCAGACATTACCACCTGCCTCTCTTCACCAAATCCAGGGCAGGGTTTGCCTCTGCAGTCTTGCAGGGCATTCTAGCCAGCCCCTAGCTTCCTTGACTGCTTCCACCCATTTCCTCAGCTTTGAGAATCTACCCAAATGTGATGACTGCAACAGTGAAACAAGAAGGGCATAGTACAGTTGAGTACACTTACCATAAATGTAAATGTTCAAATGTATTCACTTTTGCAGTCCTGGTTTCCCTCCCTCCATCCTCCTTTTTTTCTCTTATTCCTTTTGTTGCCCTTCTTCATTGTTGTTCTCTTTTCCTTACAAGGGACATATTTGTATTTATTTTCGACTGGTGGGGTTCTTCCACCAGAACCTGGCCTCCTACTTTGGGGGCTCCTGACAGGTTTAGGGAAAGAAAACTGATGTAATGGCGTCGGCTGCCTTCCTTTATACCACTGGCGACCTGACTTCAGTCCTCAAGCGACAGCAACCGACGCAGAAATACTAAGTCTCTAGTATTTGGGACGGCTGAGGGCTGACCTGGCAGGGATAACCCAAATGTGATGACTGCAACAGTGAATACACTCGAACATCTACATTTATGGTAAGTGTACACAACTGTACTTTTTGTTTTTTCTCTTTGTTACTTATACTTGATAATGTTATGATTGCCTTTTTGGATTTTCCTCATTTACCAGTAATGCTCTTGTACAGCTTTCAGTACAGTTTATAACTTTAGGAGCACTGATGTTTTTGTTTTGGGGGGGGGGTTACTTTTCATGTGTCCCCCACTTGCTAATTTGTGAGTTGAAACACTAAAACATGACACTTATGTTTTTACTTCCTCTTCCAGCCAGAGGCTTCACACCACTGCAGGCTTATATCCCTCTAGGTCGATCCTGTATGTATATGTTGAAGCTGTATCTATTGCTCTGCATCACTTGTTCAACTCTGGGCAGAAGCACATCAAACGTTACACACTGACCTCATTCATGCTATGGACAAAGTAACTGTTTTCTGGGAATGTTTTATGCCAGCTGGCTGAGACATGGCCCTAAATTCGCAAACTTCTTATGTACTACTCTTTTTCCCAAGGAGGGCCTTTGTCCCAAGGTAGCCACAAACATCTGTTTTGTGCTGACTGATTGACTAACTGTATTAAAAGAATTGTATGCCGAGTTATCAATTGACACCTTTCTCAGATCTGTTTTTTGATGGTTAGACATCAAAATACATTTGTTAAAGCTAGCCAAAATATTTCAAATACAGTGTTACCTCCCCAGACACAGCTCTGTATACACTCATTCTGAGACTGCACAACAGTGGGGTGGGGGGACAAAAAGTTTCTAATCTGTACTGTTCCACAAGCTCCCTCAAACACACTGGGCCGGATATATATATATATATATATATATATATATATATATATATATATATATGTATATATATATATGTATATATATATATGTATATATATGTATATTCAAAAAATTCTTATCACAGTTATTGTGCTTTCTAGTCACTCAGAAAGAAGATTACATTAAGTGTACATGTAGTGTACACTTTGTGGTAACCTATATGAATCCCTATTAATATTTAAAGCTGAAAGAATATCAGTAGGAAAATTAAAATTAATAGAAGAAGGTGTGTGTTATGTCAGTGTTGTCTGTTCACTCAGAACAGTGTACACGTAGTGTAGGCTTTACTCAGTCTGGCCCATTGAAATTGTTCAGTTACTGTGCCAGTCAACCAAAACAAACCAATTGTTTTGGCTTCAATTGTAATCAACTAGACCAAACACTTCTCCTAAAATACTGGCTGCACAAATTGTGTGGTGACCTTATATTAACCTTTCTTTGTATCACTGGCAGTGTTTATCTGTTTAACATAGTGCTGCTGCTGTGATAGCATGGCCTTTATTATATATGTAACCTGTATAGAAATAGCAGATCATTGAGAAATATCCAGTACCAGTATTCAAGAGAATCTGTACAATACTGTTAATGAGTCTCTACATTCCAGTTTGGAGAGATCCCTAGTTCAGATAAAAAAGGAACGTAGGTGAGAGGCACTTCTAGTTTGTTCAGTTTAAGGGTAACTCTTTAAACTCTGTAGTACTCTACACATTTAATTTTCCTCATCTTATTCATTGGCTGCTGCTTACCATAAAAGATAACTGGTTTGCTTCTGTTCTAGTGAAAACTTTTGCCTGCTCCTTGTTGCCTGGAGATATCATTTGCAACCTTTTAACATTGTTGTTATCCCAACAGTATGAAATAAGATGTGAATAGCTGTACATTTTATCAGAGAATGTATTATTTTACTAGAGAACAGAGAAAGGGAATGTACGATATTCTAATTCAGAGCAATTGTTGGTACAGTTAAAAAAAAAAAAAAAAAACAATAAAAGCTTCACTTGTGGTGTTGTGCAAGCAACTTTAACCCACAGGCTTGCAAAACTTGTGCTACCTGTTTGCTTTTTATATACCTTACATTCTGCACAGAGGTAGCGTTGTTACCTCACAGCAAGAGGTTCTCCCATTCGATTCTCGGCTTGGCTTGGGAGTGTCTTCTGTCTGGAGACTGCATGTCCTCCCTGCGGTTGAGTAGCGTTCGAAAGACATGTGTGCGTAAATGGGCGTGCCTTTGTTGAAGGTTGGGCGTCGAGCTGGCACCTCGGCGTTTTGTAAAAATCTACTGCCAATCATTAGCGGACCGGAGTTCCGCTGTGGCGACCCCTTACCAGGAAAAAGCCGAAACAACAACAACAACAACATTCTGCAATGCTCCATTAATGGGCATGGTCACAAAGCAAAGTGAGGCTGCATGTCTGTGAATAAAAAAAATACTTTGACTTGTTATGAAGGCTCAGAATTGATATGAGCACTGCTACCAACATGGCTGTGTTTCACTCTGGAATTGAAAGCTTACAATGTGAACGGTTATCTGTGTGTGTGTGTGTGTGTGTGTGTGTGTGTGTGTGTGTGTGTGTGTGTGTGTGTGTGTGTTTGAGATGGGGGGAAATAATGTGATTGCACAGTACTTGAACTCAACACTCAGAAAAATGCTCTGGCCCATCCAGTTTGCTAAGCAGTTTATTTATCTGAAACCCCAGAGCAGCTACTTTGGAACTCAATCATCCTCTTTCATTAGCCTTCTCCTGCATAACTTTGAATGCCCATGAATATTGCTGTCATATATCACATCAGTTAATCTTTTAGTATGTGCAGTATATGCGGTAGTCACTCACCATCTGCTTTTATTTCTGTAAAAATGTAATAAGTGCTCATACTAATGCATCACTAGTAGCTTTTCCACAATTTAGAAACTGAATCAAATTATGGCCTTCCTTGAAGAAGAATGCTTGTTTGTTTGCAGGTTGCAGCAGGAGAAAGGATTCCCCTGACCCAGGAAGAAATCTCACTAAACGGTCATTCATTTGAAGCCAGAATCTATGCTGAAGACCCCAGCAATAATTTTATGCCTGGTGCAGGACCACTGAAGTACTTGTCTACTCCTTTGGCAGATGTCTTTACGAGAATTGAGACTGGAGTTAGACAAGGTAATTTAATAGTAACTAGTATTACTGAGCACAGACATTTTGAAGGAAACTGCTCTTGATTATTTTCAGTGGATGATAATTTTCAATAGTTTTATGTCTTAAACTCATCTGTGTGGAATAGTTTAGTTTAAATATCATTTCTTCCTTTCTCTCCTGTCCGTCATTATTTGCCATGCACAGCAGTGATACCCAAGTTCATTCTGAGGCTGATTTTTGTAACATCAATGATGACATAAATATTTCTGTGTAGTCTAGATGGAAAATCGATTGCCTCAAGTGTAGATGCACTTTTTAGAATGTTTAAAGGGAAACTGCAGATAGCAGGGTTATAAAGTTAACATTCTCATGGATGTTGCTTTTAAGGTCACAACACTGATGCAGTATTTAATGAAGAGGTATGTCTATTTTTATGAAAACATTGTAGTACAAAAATATTCCAGAAGGTTAAAGGAATACAGGATTGGGTATATGAAAGAACAGGAACTTCACAGCAGCTGTTAAGTGCATAGAAATTATAATCATCTGAGGGCCCCTAAAGGAACTGAATTAAGGGCAGTGCAGTCACATATGTGTGGCAACATATACTATCCATGGGTGGGTAAGAGTTCATACAACCTAAAAAAATAGAATAATGGAATATCTTGTAGGTTCATATGTGTACTAGTCTAATGACCACTAGAGCCATTTTAAGCCTAGCCATGCATCCCAAATCACTGACAAGTTCTGGTACCTTTGATAAGTGTAAGCAGAGGCTTAATAGATGAAACATTTACAAGCAAGGGACATGGGAGATGAACCATTTACAGGCTGCATGTATCCATTAGAGACATAGGTGCCAAGCTAGGGATGAATTTCCTGTTCCCAATCCAATTGTCCATGTTACACTTGAATTGGGTTTGTTAGGAACTGTGACCATAGGAGGTATTGCCAGCCATGCCAAGAGAAGTAGGGCAGTGGATGTGTAACATATGTCAGCATAAGCTTTCTGGAGTTTTGTAAAGAATTATATGTCATTTGTATATGAAACTGATTGTACAGATGCTTCTGTTGAAAAATGTATTTGTAAAGCTGTTTGTGTTAAAATGCATCCACAGTGTGCCTGATGGAAAGAAAAGAAATGTACATGCATTATTATAACTGCATTAAATGTATATGTTTTAGCAGAGGATACCGGAAGGGAAGAGATTAATCACAATCCAGCTGCAGGAAAAATAGTTGAAATTAAGTTAGGCCATACAGATTGTATCTTACAGTTCTGCTTGCAGCTAGAGACAAAATGTCTGAGAAACCAAGTGTTAGAAAGCCTTATTTGTTGTCTCTGGCAGGGAGCCAATTGTCTATTGTGGGAGGATAGAGGTTTGAAATGGTTTTATGACTCCCAGGACCAGCAGCAGTTCTGAGCAAAGTTCTCTGTGTGTGTATGGTAACACATAGGTGCTAGATCCTGACAGCTTTTAGTTATGGGGGTTGCATGGGAACCAGAAGTCAGATGACTAGTTGTATGTGATGTCATTCTGTACAGAAATAATGTTTTAATATTATAGGAGACTGAAGTCTCAGGAGCACTCTGTTCTTGGAACCTGACAAAGGAGGACGACTACTCACTGACTTAATCTTGCCATGTGCTAGTAAGTGACCAGGGACCAGTACTCTTTAGATTAGTCAGGAAAATATAGTGAGAATAGTTAGGTATTGTTTTTCTGTAACAATCTGAATCTTTCCAGCTGTGTTATTTTTTAAAATTTCCTGATTGAAACTCTAGTGTTTACTAAAAACAGATATTTAGTATTTCATGTTCTTTCTTATTTATTATTAAATATAGTTAAACTTTTCATTTTGGGTGGTCCTTTTTAAAAATATTTAAGCCTTGAGAGTATTTTTATATATTTATTTTATGATAATTATGGCCACTCCTGAAAGCCTGGCTGGTTGGTCAACATTACCATTTGTATTAATATTAACTTCACTCAGCATAATTGGATACCCTTTAAGAGTCTGATATTAGCTGACTGGTGGCAGTGACTCTACCATATTGTCTAGGCAAAGTTGGTAGAGTGGGTAATCTGTGCCAGCCTTTCCCAGGTAGATGTGGGTGTGAGAAAATTAAATCTCAATGTGTGTGTGTGTGTGTGTGTGTGTGTGTGTGTGTGTGTGTGTGTGTGTGTGTGTGTGTGTGTCAGTTGCTTGGAGCAGGGACATGAAGCACTGATCTCACAGAGAGAGAGTGCTGAACACAGCCGTGTCAGTGGAGAGCCTTATTGTAGACCTGGGGAGAGACAGAGATATAAATCCAGACCCTGGGCTGAGTGTGTTCCCTGTGTGCTCTTAAGGGAAATTGTGCTTAATGCAGAGAGGTCTGCATCTGGAAATACTAAGTGTATCCATTTGTATTCAAAGTAAACGTCCCTCTCCAGTGTCAGTGGTGAGGATTTAGGCTCCTTGATTACTGGGTCAGAGAGAGGATGTCACAGGAACTCTTCTTCACATGGATGGGGAGCTTGTTTCAGAGAAGGGTTAATCTCTGGGATATATACCCGTCTCTCCAGCATGTCCTGTTTATGTCACTGGTAAAGTTTAAGTCTTTAGACTGGATAATTTTGTTTCTGTTTATTTTGTTGATATGCAGGAATTTCATCAGGGTGAGGTCTAGCAATGCCTTGCATGCCAGGCATAGATTTTCCCTCAACAGTCTGCATTAGATAGAATACAGGAATAGGGCTTTGAGGCAGTCTGCATAAAACATGTTACTTACACCCGGTATTCTTTTAGTGAGGAATCTCTGTAGAAGTTCCAGTAACTGGATGTGCCTGGTTAGGTAAATACCAAACTGGGGGGGGGGGGTTGTACTCCGTGATAGGTCTGATGAATACTGAACATAGTGGAACAATGACCTCCTTGGACCTAGATGCCATATTTTTGTTGTATTTGATAAGGTTGAGTGGGAGAGAGGGATAAAGTTGGTGCTGAATTTGTAAGCCAGGAGGTATGCTGTATCACTTGGCTCAGTACAGATAGCTCTATTAACAATGAGCTCTGCTCACGGTCGTATATTGCCTTTGAGGTTGCAGACAAAGCTTAAGAATGCCTTGTGTCTGTCCTTGGCCTGGGAGGCCACATTTACCTCAAATTTGGTTTTGGTAGACTTTATTTGTCCTCTGAGTTGTTTCTTTAGTTTGAGAGTGCTTTAATCCTGCAGGGTGCTACACCTCCTAATTTTTGCCATGATTTTCTTCCTTCTGTTATACAGCCTATTGATGTTGTAATTCTGCAATACCAATTGTTTTTTTGAGTTAGTTCTGTACTTATTCGTGGTGGGTACATCTGCCTCTCTGTAAGTATTAACATGCTTGTGTAGGGTTTCTGTGAACAGATCCACATAGGCAACAGTGTTTTCAGGACTCCTGGGGGCTTGAAGTTTCACCAGGTTATCACTTAATAATAGGAAGTTAGCCATGGAGTAGTTCCTGATCATGTCGGTGTTAACTGGGGTTCTGAGTTTTATTTTTATTTCAATGGAGAACATTTTGGGGTCTGACCTTTCAAGAGAGGATATTACACTAGGAGGTGTGCAGCACTCTCCAATGTTAGTGGGGACCAGATCTAGTATGTTCATGTCACTGGTTGACGTATTGACAGTGTTGTCCAGGGAGTTTGTATGTACAAAATCCAGAAATCTGTGTCTGCATGTTTGGTGTCCTGTATAATTCCCAGTTAATAGTGGGGCAATTAGAGTTGCCCATTAATATGGTATTGGGCTGGATGGTGTATGCTTCCAGTAAGTTTCAGTACATGTTATGGGTTTCCTGTGCACAGTTGGGGAAGTGGTGTGGGATATAGCCTGTGTTGATATGAATGTAGAGAAGCTCAAGTGCATCGTCCAGTTTGACCAGCCTTCAGGCATATTTATTTTTGATGCAAGTCAAGACACCTCCACCTTTAGTCCCTGTCTGTGTAGTAGCTGGTCTAAATGTGTGGAAAGCATTATAACCTCACACTGTCGGTGTCCACGTCTTTAAACCATGTCTCAGTGACTGCACATGCATCAGCATTCTGTAGGTTGAGAAAAGCTTGCAGGGAGTGGAGCTTCTTGTTTAGACTCCTAGCATTGATCAGTAACACCTTTAGATTTTCTTGGTTTTGATTTGCTATGTCATAGGTTCATAGGTAGGTACTAGGCTATTTGCCCAAGGGCCTACGTAAGCCTAGCCAACAAGGTTCCCTGACTTACACCACCCAAGAAAGTTATTTTCCTGTGCCACTGTCGATCAGAGACACAGAAGTGATCCCCGGGGTGTATTTCCTGTTTCCCATCCACTCATCAAGATTTTTCTTGGAGTGCTAATGAAGAACTTTGCTTGACATAGATGGGTAGCCTGTTCTAGAGTATGGGAAGTCTCTGGGACAGGAATCTATCCCTCCAGCATGTCCTGTTTATTGTGGTGACAAGGTTTAGGTCCGTAGAGCGTGTAGCTTGGAGGGATTGGGATTTCTTTAGGTGTAGCATGTCCAACAGCTGTGGGTTTGACATAGCTTTATATGTTAGGCAGAGATCACCTCGGAGTAGGCGATATGCTACAGAGTACAGCTGGAGTTTTTTGAGGCGGTCAGTGTAGGGCATTTGTTTGAGGCCAGTAATCCTCTTTGTGAGGTGCTTCTGTGGCCTTTCCAGCTGCTGCAGATGTCTTGTGAGATGCATTCCAAAAGGGGCGTTGTACTCTATAATGGGTCTAATGAGTGTCTAGTAGAGGGGAACAATGACCTCTTTTTTCCTGGATGAGAAACCTTTTATGGTGAGGTGTGCCACGTAGAAAGACTTCCTGACTACTGTGGTGATGTGACTATCAAAGGAGAGACTACTGTCCACCTGGGTCCCAAGGTCTCTTATCACACATTCGGTGTTAAGTAGATTGCTGCCTATGTGGTAGTTCATGGGTACAGAGTTTTTACCAAAGTGGATGACACTGCACTTTTTGGCATTGAGCTTGAGGCCATGGCTCTGACACCAGGCATCTGTCTCAGCGAGGCCCTTCCATAGGATGTCCACATCATTTGGAGACTTGACTATGGCTCCTAGTTTGCAGTCATCTGCGAACTTCATTAGCCAGAGGCCTTCTGTGTTAGCCTGTACTTCAGAGAAGTAGATACCAAACAGGAGAGGTCCCAGGACAGAACCCCATCTTGTGACGTAGGGATTTATACCTAGTTTAGTGAGTTTAGCTATAATTTCAGAATGGGGGATGGTGTTGAAAGCCTTGGCGAGGTGAAGATAGGCTGTGTGAATCACCTTACCCTCATCTACGGCTTTGGTGACAGCCTCAAAAAAGTCGATCAGGTTCAGGAGGCATGCTCTGCCTTTCACAAACCCGAAATGGGTGGGATCCAGAGTTTGGAGGTTACCAATGTCTTTGTTTGAGTTCCATGATGATACGTTCCATGGCCTTGCAGACCAGGCTCGTCAGGCTAATAGGTCGATAGTTCCCGGGATCAGTGATGGCTCCCCCTTTGTGGAGTGGGATAACTGTTGCTGTGCACCATTCAGTGGGCACAAAGCCTGATGCGAGGCTATTATTGAACATGGTGCTTAAGTGCGGAGCCAGTTCATTCTGAAGTTCATGTAAAACTCAGCCTGGGATGTTGTCCGGTCCCATGGATGCTGTGTTTTTGGCTTTAGAGAGTGCAGCTTTTACCTGCTTAGTTGTGATTACAGGGAATCTGCATTCTTCCTGTATAGATATGGACCCTTTAGTTGTTGGGGGGGGGGGAGTAAAGTTAGCACTGAACCTTTCTGCCAGGATGTTGGCAATATCAGTTGGTTCTGTAATTTTCTTGCGTTTGTGCTGTACCTCAGAGCAGATCTTGGTGTTGCCATCAGGATTCTTGACATAGCTATAGAATGCTTTGTGATTGTCCTTAGAATTAGTGGCGATTTTTTCGTAGCTTGCTTTGGAGGATCTTATAAGGGATCGCAGCTTCTTACTGAGGCTGACCAGGGATCTCCTCCACTCATGGGATTTTACTCTGTCGACCATGTCATCCCAAGCAGACAGATACTGGATCCCCTTAGAATGACACCAGAAGCTTAGCCAATTGTTGAAATCAATCATTTTGTCCTTGTACTGCGGTATCATTCGGGACGATGGCAGAATGCTACTCAGGGCTAGGGTCATACCTGCCTGGGCTACAAGATTGGAGAGCTCTTCCATGTCTCTCTTCATGTAGTCCAGGAAGGTACGTTTCAGGTCATTCACACCAACATGGACAATGACAGAGTCATATTTGTACTTGTGGAGTGACCTGAGTGCGTGGGTTATGTGGCGGATCCTGGCACCCGACAGCCAGATGACAGTAACCTTCTCCTTGTTTAGCCTGGTGAGTGGGACATCAGTGTGTCTGGCTATAGAGTCACATGACTAGTGTGTTGGGTACGTTGTTTTGCCTTATTGGCTGTGGTTGAGTGGCACACTGAGTCTGTGGGCTATGTGTCATTTGGGTTGTGTTGGGGGATGGAGGTTGCTTGCGTTTCTGCTTTGGAGGTCTCTGTTGCTTAGACAGATTATTATTGAGAGCCTCCACGAATGTTTTTGCGTTACTATGTGTGGATTTTAGTGGTGTAGATTTAGTGAGACTATGTGATGAGTGTAGTGTGGAGCAAATGTTTATCTTCTCCTCATGACTGTCAAGTTCAGTCTTGGTTGGAGAGAGCTTTACCTCCAGTTTGGCTGGATAAGTGCATCTCTCACAGGTTGTAGTGTTGGGTGGTAGGAGGAGAGGGTTGTCTGTGTACATGAGGCAATTTCTACATTGCCTCAAGATGCCCAGATTCATCAGATAGACAAGAGAGAACACTGGAAGCTGACCCTTGGACATGCCTGAATAAAAATGTATTTATTTATTTATTTCAGTTTGATTACTGGGAGGTCCACTGGTCTTGGGGGCCCATTTTCTGTGGAGGTCCAGGGAGAAAAGCTCCAACAGGAAACAACAGTTTAATTACATGAAAATTCAAAGACAGTTTGCATTACAAATAACAGGTAGCTACAAAAAGAATAAACACTAACAATTTCTGTTTTGTTCAGGGGGAAAAAATGGCTTATAGCATAAAAATCAAGATTTTACTATTTAGTTACCTATGTTAAGTATATTTAAAAGAGGTTAGGAAGATAAAGAGGTTAGCCTGAAGAGAAGGGTGAAGATAGCTTGAGAGGTATGGGCTGAAGAGTGCAGTTGCATCTCCTGTTTAGATAGAGGTAGGAATGAATTTGGGTTTTGAAGTTATTAAGGTTGGTACATGTCCTTAGTGTGGAGGGCAGGGCATTCCATTTTTAGCTAGGGTAAAGGATAAGAGAAGCTGACCTGCTGGGCGCTTAGGTTTTTGTACGGTGATCAGGTTTTGGTGAGAAGATCTAAGTGATTTAAGGGGGGTATAAGGTTGTAGAATATCAGAAAGAGCAGGGCAGTTAGTAGGATGGAACAATAATTTGTAGGCTGTGATGATTTGGAGAAAGTCAAGTTGATTGGGGAGTTCAAGCCAGTTTAGAGAATGAAGGGAGGTGCAGTGATGAGAGGAGGATTTGACATTTGTGGCAAATCTTGAGATTTTGTTGCAACATTGTTCCAATTTGGAGGTAAGTGTGGATGATAAATTAGTGAACAGGGGAGCTCCATACAGTAGGGAGGGAAGGAGGGAGGTAGAGGCAAGAGTTAGTCTGGTGGGAGGAGAGAGGAAGTGGTTGTTTCTATATAGTAAACCAAGTTTTATGTGTGTTTTTTTGATGTTTAGCTGGATATGAGTATCAAATTTTAGTTGGTCGTCAATTGTAACACCGAGAAGTTTGATGGAGGGTACAATCTCGATAGTGGAGTTGTTAAGGCTGGTAATTTGAAATTAGTTTTTATCAAGAGAGGAGGATTTAGAGGGAGAGAAAAGGAGGATTTTAGTTTTGTTTGCATTTAGAGAGAGATGATTTTGGAGCATCTAGTTTTCAGTGGTTGAGAAGGCACTTTGTGTTGGGGCTTGGAGCTCTGTTAGGTTAGAGGCACAGCAGATAAAAGTGGAATCTTCATCTTATTGCACAATTTTGGTGTTTGGTATGGCTTTGTGGAAGTCATTAATAAAGATATTGAATAGTAACGGGCCGAGTATGGAACCTTGGGGTACTCCAGTAGGGGCAGGAGGGAAAGTAGAGGTGGCTTGGCCCCATTTCACAGCTTGAGACCTGTTTGAAAGGTAGCTGGAGAACCAGGAAAGAGTTTTTTGGCAAAGGTTGAGATTAGAGAGGTGGTTTAGAAGGTGGGTATGAGAGATGGTGTCAAAAGCTTTGGATAAGTCTAGTAGAACAGAGGATACTATATTACCGGAGTCACGTGCTGAATTCACAGAGTGCAAGAAGGAGAGAAGGGCGGTGTTAGTACTGTGTCCTGGGTGGAAGCCGTGTTGTAGGAGACAGTAGTTGGTGTTTGGTAAGAAATGGCTAGAGCTGCAGGTGGATACATTTTTCTAGGATTTTGGAGATAGGGTAGAGGATGGCTATAGGGCAGAAATTGGAGACATTACAATTTTTGCCACCCTTGTGGAGAGGAAGAATGAAATCAGTGCGCCATAGCTTAGGTACATAGGATCCAAGTAAAGACTTATTAATTAGGATGCTGATTGGTAGAGCAGTAGTGTCAGAAGCTATTTGTATGAAGGAGGATGGAATGCTGTCAAGGGCATTGGAGCAAGGCTTTAGTTTATAGAGAAGTTTCTTTATTAGGTTGGTGGATACAGGTTTGAGTTCAGAAGGGGGGGGAGAAGGGAATGGAAGATTGAGCAAGGAGGGGAGGAAGGTTATTGTTGGTGAATGTCTTGGTTAGCTCAGCGATGGAAGAGGTGAAAAAGGAATTGAATAGGGAGGCTATTTCAAGGTCTGATTTGCTGGTATTAGGACAGGGGTTGTTTTTTGTACCTGGCCTAAGGAGGGAATTAATAGAATTCCAGACCTGCTTGGGATTTCTTGCATGGTTTTCGTGTAGTTTAATGTAGTAAGACTTCTTATCTCTAATGACTTGTTTTTTGGAAAGGTTTCTCAACTGCTTATACTTAAGGAAGGTTTCAGGTTGCTTGTGTTTAAAGTAGGCTTTCCAGGTTTTGTCCCTTAGTAGCATTATCTTTTTTGTATCATTGGTGAGCCAAGGGGTGGTATTTGTTTTAACTCTTTTTGTTCTTATAGGAACTAGGGAGTTAAGGACAGTTATGAATGTAGAATTGAAATAGTCAACGGCTTCATCTAATTGTAGTGTTTTTAGGGGGTTCCAGTTAGTTAGCTTAAGAGAGTCAGAGAAAGAAGTAGTGTTAAAGTTAGATAGGTTACGAGTATGAATGTAGTGGTGAGAGTGTGGGGAGGTGGGAGTAGCTCGAATGGCGAAGGCAGGGAGGTGGTCTCCTAATGGGTCAGGAGTGACACCAGATTTTATAACTTTGTTTGGATGAGATACTAGGGTCCAGTCAAGTATGGTGCCAGGGGGATTAGTTTTGTTAGGTCTAGTAATGGAGTTAGTAAGTTGAGTGAAGTTGAATAGGTTGATGGTTATCGTAGGATTAGTGCTAATGATTTTTCCCCAGTCAATATTTACATCTCCCAAAATGAAGGTTTCTAGCTTAATATTGGAGGAATTCCAGGAGAGGATGTCTTCCAGTGTATTGGTACCAGGAGGAATATAACATATAATAAAGAATAGAATAAAAAACTATTTTACTCTAGATAAGTGAGGAAAGTGAGTACAAGAGCTGTTTTTCTCTAAGCAAGTGAGAAAAGTAAGTACAAAAACTGTCTTCCTCTAGGTAATGAGGAAGATTGAGTGCTATAGTTATTAGTAGCTTATTTAGTGCTTACAAGTTCTGAACAAGTGCTGAGCATGAATAAGCAAATTTAAGTGCCAAAACTAAGAATCTGTATCTGCACTAGACGAGTTACAGGACAAAGTGCCAAATGCAGGCTTTCAAATCAGAAAGTTGAGAGAGATGGAAGAGATTGCCCAAATGGCCAATAACTACAATTTCTGGGCCAGAACCACTCCTTATGTAGTAGACAGGTAGACAGGTTACCTAGTGCTTACCACTCCCACTGATAAGCTAGAAGGCTTCCCTCCAACACAGAAAGGCTTGGGGGGGCTCAGAAACTTACACACAGTCCTGAATACAGCAAATCTGTATCTGGAACACTAGTTACAGGAAAGGTAGGAAACAGGCTTACAATTTTTTTTTTTTTTTTTTTTCAGAAAAGTAGTAAAAACAATTCACATGCAGTGCAAGCTAGCACACTTGAGTATGTAGCAATTTTAGACCAAACACAGTTTAATAATGCAATTAAATTAAAAAGGACTAAAAGCAAGTCCAGAAAGAGTTTGTTAGGTAGAATGTGGTAAAGAGATGGGACTGGGGGAGTGTCCCAGATCAAATCTACAGTGGGGCAGGCAACTGCAAAAGCCACCAAATTTAAACTACAAACCAGAAATAGGGAGAGTGGGTGGGGAACACAGTTTCAACAGAGATCTAAGCAACAACTAACAGTACAAACTCTAAAACCAAAAAATATACTCAGCTCTGTATATTTGCAGATCAGTCTTTCAGAAGAGGGAGACAGTTTCAACAGAGATCTAAGCAACAATTAAACTCTAGAACCAAAAAAATATACTCAACTCTGTATATTTGCAGATAGTCTGGAAGGCAGTCTCTCAGAACACAGGTTCCAGCAATTAAAGCAGCAGTCAGAAGTGCTTTTAGTTTGGCATTACTTAAAAAAGGCACTATTGGGAGGACAGTTGTCGTTTATCTTTCGGCTTTTTCCCGGTAAGGGGTTGCCACAGCGGAACTCCGGTCTGCTAATGATTGGCATTCGATTTTTTTACGAAATGCCGAGGTGCCAGCTAGATGCCCAACCTTCAACGAAGGCACGCCCATTTACACATACACGCATGTCTTTCGAACTCTACCCAACCGCGGGGAGGACATGCAGACTCCACACAGAAGGCACTCCCAAGCCAAGCCGAGAATCGAACGGGAGAACCTCTTGCTGTGAGGTAACAACGCTACCGCCATACCACCGCGGCACTATTGGGAGGACAGTGTTTTATCTAATATTCAGAAGCCTAGAGGGAAGAGGTGCAGACTATCCCTGACAAAGAAAGGTGGTCTGTTGACAATCTCCTTTACTAGAAAGGCTTACCCAGACTGTGCTACACTTTGCTGTGAGGGAAAGGTTAGTTTGCTTTTTATTTGTTGTATTACTTTATTGCCTTTTTCTATTTTGAATACTGTGATTTGTTTTATTTACATTGTGTTTTACTTGTATTTTGCTTTTAACTGCTTATTAAAAGTTGAAAGGAGACCACAGCTATGTCTCTTGTGAGTCGGGCAGAAATCTTTCTCCCCACCTTTCCACCCGGTTACTGCAGTGTTCTTAAACACCACTGTCTTTCTAGTTGCCTTCTCCTTATGTTAATTTGATTGTATATCTCATTTCCTCTCTGTTGCTACTGGCTTGTGTAAGCACAAAATTATCATTTTGTGAAATCACTCCTCTTCGACTGTTTGTTTATTGGCCATCCTACTGTATTCCATAGTACCAGAATACAAAAGTGACCACCCCCTTTCAATCTATCTTGCTGTTTTAAAAATAGTAACTCTCCACTAAAACATAACTTTTTAAACAAGTAAAACTTAAGTTACCTACATTCACATCTAACTCCTCTAGTGCACACTGCAGTGTTTAGGATAAACCATTTCTTTTCATCTTACCTTTAAGCATCCTTGTGACTAGCACTTGCTTTAAAACCTGCTGGAAAGCACTTCTTAAACTGATACAAACACACAACTCTCCTTGTTAATAAGGAGAAATTAATTGTAGGCATTAAACAGCCTATAATTGCAAAGTACCTTGCTAAGGTAAGTGAAAACAGCTCTTGTACTTTACAAAAAAAAGCACCAAACCAAGCATGTCCAAGGGTCAGCTTCCAGTGATTTCTCCTGTCCACCTAGTGAATCTGGGCATACTGGGGCAATGCAGCAATTGCCTCATGTACACAGACAACCTTCTCCTCCTACCACCCAACACTACAACCGGCAAGAGATGCACTTATATAGCCAAACTGGAAGCAAAGCTCTCTCCACCCAAGATTGTGCTAGACAGTCAAGAGGAGAAGGTTAACACCTGCACTACACCTCAAGCAACACATAGCCCTTCTAAACCCACACCACCAACACCCACACATAGCAACACTAAACCCACATAGGTGTAAGCCCTTAACAGTAACCTGCCCAAGCAACAAGGACCTCTGAAGCTGAAACACAAACACCAGTCACAACCAAAGTGTCACACAGCTCACAACACCAGTGTGCCACCCAAAAACAGCCCCTAAGGCAAGACAACGTACCCAACACTTTAGTCATAGGTGACTCTATAGGCAGGCACACTGATGTCCCACTCCCCAGGCTGAACAAAGAGAAAATTACAGTCAGCTGCCTGTCAGGAGCCAGGATCCGCCACATAATGCATGCATTCAAGTCACTCCACAACGAGTACAAATATGACTCTGTCATTGTCCATGTTGGAGTGAATGACTTGAGACGTACCTCCCTGGACTACATAAAAAGGGACAAGGAAGAGCTCTTGGATCATGTGGCCCAGGCAGGTATGACCCTAGCCCTGAATAGCATCCTGCCTTCGCCCAGAGTGATACCACAGTATAAGGACAAAATGATTGACTTCAACAATTGGCTAAGCTTCTGGTGTCATTCAAGGGGATCCAGTATCTGTCTTCCTGGGATGATATGATCGACAGACCACGATGCTTTGCCAGACTGCTTATTAAAACTTGAAAAGAGACCACAGCCCTGTCTCTTGTGAGTCGGGCAGAAATGTTTTTCCCCACCCTGGGATTCAGGTTACTGGCTAAGGCTCTTGCCACCCCTATAGAGCATTTTTTAGGCAAAGTTAAACGGACAAAACCACCACCATAACAGGTACAAGCATGCAAAATCTGAAGGTAATGCTACTCAGCGCTAGAAGTCTAAACCTCAAAATGCACTCTCTCGAGGCACTCCTAAAAATTGAGAACATCAATATATGTGCAGTAACCGAGACCTGGTTCAAGACTCCAGAGAGCACCCCTGCAATACCAGGCTACAACTCTTACCACACTTTTCGGCCACCAAACCTGGACCGAAACACTAAAGGTAGAGGAGTGTCCATCACAACACCAAGTTAGTTGCCCAACACAATGCATCTGAAATTCTCCAGGTGCAACTAATACTAGGTAAGACAGCAATCCAAACTGTAATTTGCTACAGATCCCCCACCATGCCCCAAGATTCTTACTACACCTTTCTAAACATACTGGGAAATATTAAGATACAGCTAAACACCCTAATACTGGGTGATTTTAACTACTACGCCATTAACTAAGAAAACTACTCATGTACCAACACCTTTGCCCAACAGTTCTTGGAATTCATAAATTCCAATGACCTGGATCAACTAATCCTTAGTCCCACCAGGGGCTCCAAGATCCTAGACCTGGTCATTACCAACATTGGAAATCGATGCTCCACACCTATGGTCACCCCCCTCATTGGTCAGGTCTGACCATAAGCTAATCACGTTTGACATCCACATCCCACCCCCACCCCCCCAGTAAGGAAACCTCCGTAAAAAAATTCTCCAAAGGCAACGTCATGCTATTCAAGTCAGAAGTGACCAACTTCATGACACCCATGCAGACGGGAACTGAAATTTCAACTGCTGAATCCTACACTTAAGGCACTGTACGAGCACATCCACTCATGCATGAATTGTGCCATCCCCAATAGAACCAAGACACTTTCCTCCAAAAAAAGGAAGCCAATCTGGTGGCCCCTTGCCATAAACAAACTTTACAACAAAAGGAAGAATCTGCTGCAGAAGAGGAAAATCCCAGGTTGAAAAAACTCCCTTACCAGCTTCAATAAGAAGCTGAGATCCCTCATAAAATCCTCCAAAGCTAGTTACGAAAATAAAATTGCCAAAGATTACAAAGACAACCACAAGGCATTCTATAACTATGTCAAGAATCTAAATGGCAATGCTCATATCTGCCCTGAGCTACAACAGAATGGCATTAAATATACTGATCCCAAGGATATTGCCAGTATCCTGGCAGATTAAGTGCAAACGTCACCACCCCCCTCTCACCCCCTAAAGGGCCCATCTCAATACCGAAAGATTGCCAAATTTTGGTAATAATGGCCACACAGGTAAAAAAACACACTCTCCAAAGCTAAGAATACAGCATTCATGGGACCAGACGACATCCCAGGCTGTATACTACATGAACTACAAAATGAACTGACACCTCAACTAAGTGTCATGTTTAATCATAGCCTCACCTCAGGCTTTGTGCCCACTGAGCGGTGCACAGCTACAGTTATCTCACTCCACAAGGGGGGAATCCACCTTGTATCCCAGGAACTACAGCCCCATCAGTCTGACGAGCCTGATCTGCAAGGCCATGGAACTTATAAGCAAAAACACTGGCAACCTTCAAACACTGGACCCCATGCAGTTTGGTTCGTGAAGGACTGATTTTGTCTCCTGAACCTGATTGACTTCTTGGAATCAGTCTCCAGAGCCGTGGACAAGGGTAAGGTGGTCCAAGCAGCCTATCTGGAACTCGCCAAGGCCTTCAACACCATCCCCCACTCTGGAATCATAGATAAACTTACTAAGCTGGGCATTAATCCCTATGTCACTTGATGGGTTGCCAACTGGCTTACTGACAGAACCCACACTGTAAAAGTAGCTGACTCCAAATCCGGCTCCAGACAAGTGAAAAGTGGAGTACCTCAGGGTTCTGTCCTGGGACTGCTCTTGTTTGGCATCTACTTATTTGAAGTACAGGCCAACACTAAGGGACTCTGGCTAACAAAGTTTGCAGATGACTGCAAACTGGGAGCCATTATTGAATCCCCAAATGATATGGATATTCTACAAAAGGGCCTTACAGAAACAGATGCTTGGTGCCAGAGCCATGGGTTCAAGCTCAATGCCAAGAAATGTATAGATGTTCTTCATTCCACATTGCTGCAGTCCTAACTATTGGGTAGTCCGCTGTCCAGTCGGCCCGAATACCAAAGTATATGGCTGACGTCGGTCAGGGCGCATTAGACTGACGTCAGTACGTCAGGGTACTAATGCGCATGACCGACGTCATATCCTCAGTCTTTTTTGCCGCATGGTCCGATGCAGAAGCAGTTTTGCGAGTGCAGGTTGGCGTTCTGAAATTTTCTGAAGTCGGAGTTTCAGACCGAATCAAAGTTGGCTAAGTACCCCGTTGGGGAACATTTTGGTTTTTTCTTGCCTCAGTATTTAACCGGATGTCATAAAAAGTGAATAACTGTATTTCTTGTGGGAAACAGATACCTCATAGGGATTACCATACCTTGTGTATACCTTGTTTAGGGCCTGAGCACGACGTTGTTGGATGCCGCTCTTGTGCTAGATTTAACAAACGCACTATTAAGAGACGGTTAGACTGTGCCAGGTTAGTGTTTGGGAAGCGTTGTAATTATAAAATGCCGTCGGATGCTCCGACGCCCGCTTCGTCCAAAAAGCGCAAGGACAAAATAGTGAAGCCTAGGGTTGATGAACCGGCAGTCCCAGACGTCGGTTCTTTAGACGGCTCAGTGGAGCCAGAGGTTTTGCCAGGAGTTTCTTTGGAGTCTCAGGCAGAGACTTTACTGTTGCAGGATGTGCCTTCTCAGGAGGTAGGCCAGGCTGAAGGGGCTTCTCAGGTAACTGTTCTTCCCTCTCTTCCCAAGGTAGTTAGGGCCTCTCCTTCTGTTTCCAAAACTTCTTTGAGAGGTAGGCCAAGTTTAGCTTCAGTGGGGGCTTCTCCTAGCACTTTAGGTTCTGTGCCTAAGAAACATATGCTTAAAATGGCAGAAGATTTAATTACTCTGATTAGAGGTTCTATGCCCCCTCCTGATAAGAGGCCTAGGGTGGAACCTGAGTTTGAGAGTTTTGAACAGTGTTCAGAGGCTTCTGAGTCTTCTGCGGAAGACTTGCAGGAGTATCCTCCTTTTTCTGATTCTGATGTGGATGATTCCACTCCTACAGCTTCTCCTCCTGAGGATTTCTCATTTTCAGAAACTCTGCATTCCATGAGGGAGCACTTTAAATGGGAAGGCCAGGATTACTCTGATTCTAGGAAAAGGCTTAGGGAATTCTTGTTTTTACCCCAGCATAGGCCCTTAGCTATACCTCCTGTGTTGAATGTGGTAGAAGATGTTTTTGCAGAGACTTCCTTGAACCCTGATTCCTTGCCTCCTGCTCCTGTTAAACCTGATAGGTACTATAGGGTGCCTGAAGCTCATAAGTATCTTTTTAAGAGTCCTAGGGCAGACCCGGAGACTGTTTCTCAGGGACCTAAAGGTGTTAAGGCCTCTGTTGTTAAAAAACCCTGTTCCCACTGATAAAGAGGCAAGGGCTTTGGATAGATGGGGAAAGAAAGTGTATACTTCTTCCACTTTAGCCATGAGGGCGTTGAATTGTCAGTTTCACATGCTAAAATATCAAAATTATCTCCTTTCACAATTGAAATCTAAGGTGGATGCTTTGGCGGAAGGTATTGAGTGTAAAGAGTTGCTGGATTTAGTTCATGTGTCTGAACAAGTGGGTGAGCATTCTTTGCAATGTGGTTTTGATGCTGTACAGGCCTCCTCGAGGGTGGCTGCCACTAGTTCTGTTCTTCGCAGGCATGCCTGGTTGAGGGATCAGAATTTAGCTGAGCATGTTAAGACAAGGATTTTGGATGCTCCTTTACAGTCTGATGTGTTGTTTGGTTCGCCTGTGGAAGCAGTTTTAAAGAAAATGGAGGACAAAGCTAAGTCTATGCAAACTGTTAAAGATTTTTTGCAGGTGCAGCCACCGAAGTTTAGTAGAAATTGGCCTACTAAGGGATGGACATATCCTGCTTATGATTCCCAGTCTAGGGGTAGGTCTAGCCGTGGTAGAGGCAGAGCTCAAGGTGCTTTTAGGCCCAGAACAGGGAGTTCACCTGCTCAGACTTCTGGTGAGGGCAGGGGTCAGTCCTTTCGTAAACAGACCCAATGACCTGCCTTTTCAGCTGCCAGTAGATTCTCGTCTGGCAGCTCCTTTGGGAGGAAGACTGTCTCTTTTCAAAGGAAATTGGGATTTAATTACTCAAGACAGATGGGTGTTGGATATCATTCACCACGGTTACAGGTTTTATTTCCATACATTGCCCCCTTTCAAAAGCATGCCAGACGTTCCTCCTCCACAAAGGAAAGAGGCTCACAAGCAAATTTCTCAGTTACTCCAAATAGGGGCCATTCAGCCAGTCCCTGTATCAGAAAGGGGCCTAGGATTTTATTCTCGCCTGTTCCTAGTACCAAAGAAGGGGAACACGTGGAGACCAATTTTGGATTTATCTATCCTCAACACTTACCTGGACATTCCCAAGTTCAAGATGTTGACGTTACAACAGCTTTTACCTCTGCTGGGCAAAGATCACTGGATGGTAACTTTAGATCTCAAGGAAGCTTACCTTCATGTGCCTATAAGACTAAGTTGCAGGAAGTATCTGCGTTTCGAGCTGGAAATTCTCATTATCAGTTCTCTGCATTGCCCTTTGGCTTATCTACTGCGCCCAGAGTATTCACAAAGGTTCTGGCTCCAGTGATAGCTTACTTCAGGCTACAAGGAATTCAAATCTATCCTTACTTGGACGACTGCCTGATTCTGGCTCAAGAAAAGGAAGACCTTCTACAGCATCTGGAATATGTCATAGCAGTGCTAAGATGCCTAGGGTATTCTGTGAACGAAATAAAGTCCAGTCTAGTACCCTCTCAAGACATGTGCTTTCTGGGTGTGAGACTGAATACAGCAGCCCAGATGGCCTTTTTAACCCCGGACAAACAACAGAGTCTTTCACTTTACTTCCATCAACTATCTCATCAGTCCGTGCTGACTGCAAGGACAGTCCTTCAAGCATTAGGGTTCATGGCATCTTGTATTCTGGTGCTTCCCAATGCCAAACTGCATATGAGGAAGCTACAATGGTATCTCAAAATGTATGGACACAGCACTGCCAGGATTTGGACACTGTCATTCAAATAATACCTTGCCTTCAAAAGAATTCTTGTGGTGGGCTCAGGAATGTCACCTAAACAAGGGACTCTCTGTGACCCGGCCAGAGGCGAGTCAGATTTTAACGACAGATGCCTCGGACATTGCTTGGGAGCTCATCTGAATGGAAAGTGGATACAAGACAAGTGGCCTGCCAGACTACAGCATCTACATATCAACATGAAGGAGATGTTAGCAGTCCAGTTTGCATTAATGGCTTTCAAGGAGTTACTTCTTCCAGGGCAGGTGTTGATTCTAACAGACAACACAACTGTCATGTGGTACATCAACAAGCAAGGGGAACACATTCTTATCCTCTATGCAGGCAAGCAATGATTTTATGGGAGACTGCACTCAGCTTGCAACTAACTCTTCAGGCAAGGTTTCTGCCGGAGCACAGAACTCCTTAGCAGATGTGTTAAGCAGACAAATCATGGATCCCCACGAGTGGAAACTGGATCTTCATGTATTTCAGAAATTGACAGTGTCATGGGGAACTCCAGACATAGATCTGTTCGCTTCTCCACTAAACCACCAGCTGCCAAAGTTTTGCACAAAGGGGTTTCATCACACAGCTTGGAAAGTGGATGCTCTGTCTTTCAGTTGGAAACATCTTCATGTGTATGCCTTTCCACCTCTGCCTCTTCTTCCAAAGGTGCTCTTAAAGGTCAGACAAGACAAGCCAAGGATGATTTTAATAGCTCCAGATTGGCCTCGCAACACTGGTACCCACTACTAAGGAGTCTGGTAAGGAAGCCTCCATGGCCTTTACCTTTGATTCCACATCTGTTATCTCAGAAGGACGGTCATCTGCTCAATGTCAAGCTTCACTCTCTTCATCTAACAGCCTGGCATATTCTGTGTTGAAACACAGCAGGTCTCAACTTCCTCAACAAGTTTTAAATGTGATTATGGAAGCTAGAAGACCTAGTACAAGGAAAGTGTACGAGAAAAATGGAAGAGATTTTTGTTTTGGAGTACAGCAAAGAATTTGGAGATTTCTGAGCCTAATTTGAGTGTGGCTCTTCAATATCTTACTGAGTTATTGGACAAAGGTTTGTCCTTCTCTTCCATTAAGATTCATGCTGCAGCAATTTCAGCTCACTATGATTGTGACCCACCATTGTTTTCGCATCCTTTGTTCAAGCAGTTTCTTAGAGGGGCAAAGAATATAAGACCCCACGTAGAGCTCCTACTCCTGCTTGGGATCTCAATTTTGTGTTGGAAAAACTTACTCTACAACCTTTTGAGCCTGCGGCTACTGCTGAATTGAAATACTTGTCATGGAAGACTGCTTTTCTGTTGGCTATTACTTCTGCAAGGAGGGTGTCTGAGTTGCAGGCCCTTATGGCAGTAGAGCCCTTTTGATTTTCCATAAGGATAGGGTATCATTACGCACTAATCCTTCCTTTATGCCTAAAGTGGTTTCTAGTGTGGCTTTAAACCAAACTATTCATTTGCCTACTTTTTATGCAGACCCCCAAAATAAAGGGGAAAAGATTTTGCACACTTTAGATGTACACAGGCAATTGCGTTATTATTTAAGCAGAACTAAGGATTTTAGGCAGTCTCAGCAGTTGTTTGTTTCTTTTGCTTTGAGTTCAGGGCAAGCCTGTGTCAAAACAAACTATTTCTAGGTGGATTGGGTTTTGCATTGCTTTTGTTATTCCCATCATGGCAAGGAGATTCCAGCTGGGATTAGGCCTCATTCCACTAGGGCTACTGCCACTTCAACAGCATTCCTAAGGGGGGTGGCAACTAAGGATATTTTGGAGGCAGCTACTTGGAGTTCAGTGCATACTTTCTCTAAGCATTATCACCTTCCTCTCTACTCTAAGTCTAGGGCTGGTTTTGCCACAGCTATTTTGCAAGGCATGTTGTCAGCTCCTACTTCTTTATGATTTGCCAGCCTCCCTTACCTCTGCTTTGGGATTCTACCCAATAGTTAGGACTGCAGCAATGTGGAATGAAGAACATAGTACAGTTTTGTACCTACCATAAATGTAGATGTTCGAGGATCCACATTGCTGCAGTCCAATTTACCCTCCCTCCTTCCCCTCTCTGTTTAGGGGTGGTTGTGTAGGTGAGGTTATATGCTGATTATTTTGTATATATTGTACATATTTTTGGTGCAGGTATATTGGGCCTTGTCTTTTTAGGGTCTTCTGACATCTGGGGCAAGAAAAGACTGAGGATATGACGTCGGTCATGCGCATTAGTACCCTGACGTACTGACGTCAGTCTAATGCGCCCTGACCGACGTCAGCCATATACTTTGGTATTCGGGCCGACTGGACAGCGGACTACCCAATAGTTAGGACTGCAGCAATGTGGATCCTCGAACATCTACATTTATGGTAGGTACAAAACTGTACTTTATCCCCTGTGGGGAAAGAACATGTACCCGTGAATTACCGCATAGGTGGCAGTACACTAAACACTGAAAGTGTGATAAGAGACTTAGTGACACAGGTGGGCAGTGGTCTCACCTTCGATAACCACATCGACAAAACAGTCATGAAATCCTTCTATGTGGCACACCTCATCACTAAAGGCTTTTCACCCAGAAAAAAAGGAGGTCATTGTCCCACTGTACTCATCCCTCATTAGGCTCATTATAGAATACAACACCCCGTTTGGTATGTACCTCTCAAGACATCTGCAACAACTGGAAAGGCCACAGAAATACCTCACTAAAAGAATCACAGGCCTAAAGTAGATGCCTATGCTGACCATCTAAAAAAAATTCCACCTAAACTCTGTCACATATCATTTACTCAGAGGCGATTTCTGCTTAACATTCAAGGCCATGTCAAACCCAGAGCTGTTGGACAAGCTACACTTAAAGAAATCCCAATCCCTCAGAGACACACGCTCCAGGGATCTAAACCTTGTCATCACAATGAACAAAACATGCTAGAGGGATAGGCTCCTGACCCACAGACTCCCCAGACTCTGGAATAGACTGTCCATACATGTCAAGCAGAACGCTTCTTTGGCCCTCTTCAAGAGGAACCTTGATTGGATGGGAGATAGGAAATTCACCCTGGGGATCACGTCAGTCGTTGTTCTAGACGAGAGGTCCAGGAAAGTGAATACTGTGGGAAGAAATAGCCAGGAATTGTTATGGCCAGGCTTGAATAGGCCCTAGGGCCGATAGCCTAGTACTAACCTATGAACCTTTCATGCTGACTTATATTGTACCCCTCATACCTCTTAACTGACCAGATTTTCACAGAATGTCCAGATTTTTGCCTCATATTTTTTTATATATTCCTCATAAAATTTGTTTTCTGGCAACTCATTGAGTATTGAAATCACTGAATAATGACACACATTTGAGTTTCAGATGTCATATCCCTCAGAAAATGCATGGGAACACAAATTATTTTATTTTAGCAAGGCCCCCCCCCCATTGTTTGAATTTTCTAAAGATTTCTTATGCTAAGAGTTTGAGAGGTATGCATACCCTTAGAAAGACACACGAAACTAAGACAGTTATTAAAGTCAGTCATCTTCAGTTTGTATTGTGGCATCATTTTTGAAGAAGGTAAAATGCAGCTTGCTACTAAGGTCATACCAGCCTGGGGGGAGCACATTCTGAAAGTTCCATGATGTCTTTCTTCATATAGTCTAGGGAGGTATTGTCTCAGGTCATTTACATCCATATGGACAATGACTGAGTCATACTGATGCTTGTGGTCCAACGATCTGAACGCATGCATAATGTGGCGGATCCTGGCCCCTGATAAGCAAGTGACCATGACTTTCTCTTTAGCCTGGTGAGAGGGATATCAGTATGTCTCACAGTGGAGACCCTCTGTATGTCTTACAGTGGAGTCTGCAATGAGTAGAATGTTGGATTTGGTGGTGGCTTGTCTTATGCCGTAGAAGTATAGGCTCCAGTAGGTGTGGCTTTGTGTTGATGTGGGTGCTGTTTGGAAAGAGTGCATTCAAGGCTGCTGAGAACACTTATGTGTACTTCATCTAAAAGGTCTTTGAGGTTTAGGAAATATACATTGAAGTTCCTGAACATGTGTAGTTCTACATGTCTGCTTTGTAGTGTGTGTGATGGCTGTACTGTGCTTACTGCTGACAACCTGAGAGGCATCGAGTGCTGTATGTGAGAACTTTGCTTCCATTGGCACTGTGTAAATACATGTCTTACATACTTTCAGTTTGTTTGAGAATTAGCTGGTTGTGAGTACACATGAGGCAATTTCTGTATTGCCTCAGGATGTCCATATCCACCAAGCTCCAAACACAGATAGTGGGAAAGTTCATATCCATTGCAACAGGCCCTTTTTATTGATTAGACCATTACAATGAGAATATAAAGTAATGTCAGGAGTATCTGGATGTTCTTCGTGTTTCACTGTTGCAGTTCTCACATTGGGGTTATCTGCTTGCAGTAGCCCTCAGTCGGCCTGATTAGCAAAGCCTTGGGTCCTGCGTCGGTTGCTGTCTCTTCTTCCGTGACACCAGGTAGTCAGGGGTATAAAACATGCAGCTGATGCCATTACATCAGTCTTTCTTGCAGTGTGGTGCCCGAAGCAGAAGCAGTTCGCAAGTGCCGGTCAGCCAACTCCTGAAATTTTCATTTTCGAGTTTCAGAACCAAAGTCTTCAACTTAAAGCTAAGTACCCTATTGGAGAAACTTTTTCTTGCTCTAAACCGATGTCAGTAAAAGTAAATAATTGCATTTCTTTTGGAAAACAAATACCTCATAAAGATTTTCACTCGTACTGTACTCTTTGCCTCGGCCCTGACCACAACGTACCTCGCTGTCGGTTTTGTGCCTTATTTAAACAACAAACTATCCGTCGTCGATATATTTTCGCTTCTAAATATTTTGGTGCTCGGTTCAATTATCCAGATATGGCTTCGGTAAGCCACCAGCCTACCGACATTCCGAACAAATGCAAAGATAAAGACAGAGACAGACCGCCTAGGTCTAAAGCTGCCGACAGTCGCCAGTTCGCCGGTACTCAGTGAGGTGCTTTCGCAGCCCCTGATACCCGCTACTTCAGATTCACAGGCATCTACTGAGACCCATTCAGAGTCCGGTATGCCACGAGATGCTTCAACTGTGGAACTTGTGGATGTCTCTACCTTGGATGGGTCTGGAGCCGCTGTGCAGGCACCGGCTTCTGAGGGTGTATTCAGGCCTACTGACTTGCATATTAAACCAACGCCATCTTCTTCTTCAAGGCCTAAATCTCGAACCATGCCTAGAAAACCGACACCCAGACTGCATGGTCAGGCCTCTATGCCTAAAAAACAAATGATAAGAATGGATGAAGACCTTATTACTTTAATCAGGGGAAGCCAACTTTCCCCCTATAAGAGACCTAGGACTGAGTTTGCTTATGATACTTCTGACCAGGATTCTGAAATTTGTTTCCTCTGATGACCAGGATTTACCCTTATCTACCAGTGAGGATTCTGATGCTTAGGACTCTATTCCCTTTGCCCCCCCCCCCCAGAGGATTTCTCTTTTGGTGAAAGCTTGCATACTCTTAGGGAGCATTTTTTGTTTGGGAAAGTCAGGATTTCTCTGATTCTAAAAAGAGACTTAGGGATTTCTTACTCCTGCCCCAGCACAGGCCTTTAGCTGTCCCTCCTGTACTAGACATTTGTTGATGATGACTTTTTGGAATTTAGCTTGGCCCCTGACTCTTTACCTCCTGCTCCCAGTAAACCTGATAGATATTACAGGGTTCCTGACTCTCACAAGTTCCTTTTCACAAATCCTACTGTGGATCCTGAGACCATTTCACAGGGACCCAAGGGCATTAAAGCTACTACTGCCAAAAATCCTACCCCCTCTGGTAGAGACGCTAGGGCGCTGGATAGATCGGGTAAGAAAGTATACACTTCTGCAACCTTGGCCATTAAGGCCTTAAACTGCCAGCTTCATATGTTAAAGTATCAGCAGCATATTATTGGATTGCTTAAACAGAAAATGATGTTGAGTCCTGATTGTGCTGAAAATAAGGATTTACAGGATTTAATGCATTCTGCTGAACAGGTTGGAAAACCTACTTTGCAATGTGGTTTTGATTCACTAGAGGGATCTTGCAGGGCTGCTGTCACTGGGTCTGTACTTAGAAGGCATGCTTGGCTTAAGGAGCAATCCTTGCCAGATTATGTTAAAGCTAAATTACTGGATGTTCCCTTAAATCAGGACCACCTGTTTGGCAACAAGGCTGAAGAAGTTCTTAAAAAGATGGAGGAAAAAGCTAAATCTATGCAAACTGTTAAAGATTTCTTACAAGTACAACCTCCAAGATTTAGTAGGCATTGGCCCTCTAAGAATTGGTCCTTTCCTGCCTCTTCTAGGCCTTCTCAGTCCAAACCCAGATCCAGCAGAGCACCCTGGCTTCAGTCCCAGGGTACGCACAGGACTAAGCAGTGGGGGGCCCCCACTTCCAAATCTGGGAGTAGTAAAACTCCCCCCTATGGTAAACTGACTTCACTTTAAAACTTCCAAGCACTTCTTAACTGACTGCCCCTTTGGGAGGAAAGATTGCTCTACATGCAAAAAACTGGGAACTCATTACCCAGTACAAGTGGGTTTTAAATATAGTTTCCCAAGGATACAGATTTCACTTCCACATGTTACTAACCCCAAACGGTTGGCCAGATCTAACCCCAAATCTGTGGGCAGAGGCTCAAAAGCAAGTACTCTCTCTCTCTCTCGTAAGCATAAAGGCTATTCAAACTGTACCAGAAGAGGTCAAGACTTTTCCTGGTACCCAGAAAAGACAATTCATGGTGTCCTATCCTGGACCTGTCTACTTTAAACACCTTTTTGGTGATTCCAAAATTCAAGATGCTAACTCTTCACCAGTTGCTTTCCTATGCTAGGCAAAGATGCCTGGTTGGCAACACTCAATTTAAAGGAAGCCTACCTGCACATCCAAATCAGGGAAACCTGCAGAAGATACCTATGCTTCAAAGCAGGCTACATGCACTACCAGTTCTCTGCACTGCCCTTTAGCTTATCTACTGTGCCCAGAGTATTCACAAAGTGACTAGCTCCAGTCATTGCATTTTGCAGGCAAAGAAATATTCAAATATACCCATACCTGGATGATTGTCTAATTCAGACAGAAAGCCAGGACATACTTTTGAATCTGGCTTTTGTACAAAGGGTGCTAACTTGTTTGGGGTACACCATAAACAAAAAGAAATCTCACCTGGTACCCTGTCAACAAATTATATTCCTGGGAGCAAGCTTGAATACAACTTCCCAGATGGCTTTCCTCATGCCACAGAAACAAATTCATTTGACAACCTACTTCAAGCTAGTGGCCACAAAAACCCTGCTATCTGCAAGGCAAATACTGCAAGCCTTGGGGTTCATGGCCTCCTGCATTCTTCTAATTCCATATGCAAGACTGCATATGAGGAAACTACAATGGTATCTAAAAAGCTTATGGTGTCAGCATTCTCAGGATCTAGAAGCAATGATTCCTATCATACCTTGTCTACGGTTAGAGTTTCTTTGGTGGGCAGAGGCCTGCCACCAAAACAAGGGGCTACCATTCACTCTATCCCCTGCTGCCCAAACCCTAACAGACACATCAGACTATGCATGGGGGGCTCACCTGGAATGGAAGTGCATTCAGGGCAAATGGAACTCAAGTCAAATGCAGCTGCATATCAATCAAAAAGAAATGTTAGCTGTACAGAATGCTTTGACAACCTTCAAGGACCACATTCTTCCAGGACAATTAATGGTAAAGACAGACAACAACACTGTTATGTGGTATATAAACAAGCAGGGGGGCTACCCATTCTTACCCCCTCTGCAGACTAGCCATGGCACTGTGGAACACAGCCTTGAGATGCCAAGTGCATCTACAAGCTCATTTCCTACCAGGAAAATAAAATACACTGGCAGACGGACTAAGCAGAAACCTCATGGACCCACACGAGTGGAAACTGGAACCAAAGACTTTCAACATGTTGACAAACAAATGGGGGAGCCCAGATATAGACCTGTTTGGCTCCTCCCAGAACTACCAATTAGACAAGTTTTGCACAAGGACTCCCCACAATCAAGCTTGGAAAGTGGGTGTTCTGTCCTTCAGTTGGAAAAACTTATCAGGTTTATGCCTTTCCTCCTCTGTCTCTCCTCTCCAAAGTACTACGAAAGATCAAACAGGACAAACCAAGGACGATATTGATTGCACCAGACTGGCCAAACCAACACTGGTACCCTCACTTGCGCAGTGTGTCACTGTTGGCCCCATGGCACCTGCGTCAGACCCTCTCAGCAGGAGAACCAGATTCTGCACCCTCAGCTTCAAACCTTGAACCTAGCAGCCTGGCTAATTACCTAATCTTTCCTTTACGATCCCTCAGTAAACCAGTGATGGATATCATTTTAGAGGCAAGGAGGCCTAGTACTAGAAAATCTCATGCTGAAAAATGGAAAAGATTCTGTGCCTGGAACCATCTCAAGGGATGAGCACAGCAGCGCCCAACTTACCTCAGATTCTACAATACTTAACTGAGATGCTTCACATGGTCCTTTCTTTTTCCTCCATCAAAATTCACACCTCAGCCATTTCAGCTCATTATAACACAGAACCTCCCCTCTTCTCTTATCCACTGCTCAAGCAGTTCCTCAGAGAGGCCAAAAATTTAAGACCACCCAGAAGATCCCCAACTCCAGCCTGGGACCCTAACTTTGTATTGGAGAAACTCACTCTTCCTCCTTTTGAGCCAACAGCTAGTGCAAATTTAAAATTCCTTTCTTGGAAAAAAGCCTTCCTTTTAGCAATCACTTCAGCAAGAAGGGCATCTGAATTACAGGCCCTTATGGCAGTGGAGTCTTTCATCATCTTTCATGTGGACAGGGTGCCCCTCAGAACCAATCCCTCCTTCATGCCCAAGGTAGTATCCAGTGTGGCTCTTAATCAGTCCATTCATTTGCCAACCTTCTTTCCTTATCCACAGAACGAGGGGGAACGGATACTGCACTCCTTAGATGTGCACAGACAACTTAGATTTTAATTGGACAGGACTAAACCTCGAAGGCAATCTGAACAACTGCTGGTGGCATTTGCTGCAGGGGCAGAGGGGAAGGCTATTTCAAAGCAAACCATTTGTAAATGGATAGGCCATTGCATTAATTTCTGCTATAAGCACCATGGAAAACCTGTCCGACAGGGGATTCAGACCCCATTCAACCAGGGCTGCATCTACCTCTACAGCCTTTCTCAGATGTGTCCCTACCAGGGACATCATAGAAGCTGCTACCTGGAGTTCTGTACATACTTTCACCAAGCATTACCATTTGCCAATTTTCTCTAAATCCAGAGCTGGCTTTGCCACTGCAGACTTGCAGGGCCTTATAGCTGGTCCTAATGCTATCTAAATTCCTCCTCCCGTCCTTAACTTTGGGAATCTACCCAAATGTGATGACTGCAACAGTGATGCATGAAGAACATAGTACTGTTGTGTACACTTACCATAAATGTAGATGTTCGAGTGTATTCACTTTTGCAGTCCTGGTTACCCTCCCTCTGGCCCCCTGACTTTTTTTGGCTATACCTCTACTCTCTTTTACTATGCTTAAAAGCCTTTTGGTGTATTTGCTTTTTTATTGGAGGTATATCCTTGTATATATTTATATTTATTTTATTGCTTCCCATTATGGGGGCACCGGACATCTGGGGCAAGAAAAACTGATGTAATGGCGTCGGCTGCATGTTTTATAACCCTGACTACCTGACATCACGGAAGAAGAGACAGCAACCGACGCAGGACCCAAGACTTTGTTAATCAGGCCGACTGAGGGCTACTGCAAGCAGATAACCCAAATGTGATTACTGCAACAGTGAATACACACGAACATCTACATTTATGGTAAGTGTACACAACTGTACTTTTGCCATTCTAGGAGCAGTGCTCGTCAGTGTAAACTAATTGCCCTGTGTGCAACTAGCTATTGGTGAAATTTCAAGTTTGCTTTTAGAGGACAAATGTTAACTCAGGGTGCATGCATCTGTACAGGGCATTGCCACACATTTGAGGGGAACTACTAAAGTGAGACCTTGATGATTTATTTATAAAGTATTTCTGAAGATATTCTGAAGTTAGGCTTGACAGCAGCTAATCAATTAGTACTTACTAATAAGAATTGGTTTTGTCAAGAATGATGCATACTGGGGATTCACCTGATTGGCTACTATCTGGCTACTACTAGTGCTGGTCTCACCACAGCTTCACGCTGCTGTGACATAATGCCTCTTTGCTTCTTCTCTCACCAGAAGCAAAACAGTATCACCAGTCCCAAGATGAATAGCAGACCTCAGTCTCTCTGGTGTTCAGCAGTCTTGTCCCAGATGATGCAGGGGGTCTGTGTGCCTGTTGTAGCTTTTTCCTGGTAGATGCCTTGAACAGTAATCAGACCAATCAGGAAGGTCCAACACAGATACTCACTGCCCAATCAAATACAGTCAGTAATCCATGCTCTCTTCTCCTTCTGTGTCAACAGGAGGAACGAAATAAGCAGGAACTCCAAGCTGCCACCTATGAAGCAGTTATCAGGCTTTCTGGTGATCAGCAGTCCCCAGGATATAATGTCCCTATACACTTTCTGTCATGAGAATCAGAACAGAAGCTCTAATCCTAAGGTAACTAATGAGACACTGAAGGCTTTTAGAAGTGTGTATTCCTGGCAATATAATTTAGTAGGTTAGTCAACAAGCTCCGAACATTCTACACAATGCAAACTTGGGTTTCATTTTCCTGCTTCCATTTTCACACTTTGTGACTGAGCAGGTCACTTAACCCAGTGAAAGTACCTAGGTCTTCCTTGAATGCAAACCCATTCACCTTATGGTCTTGTCTTGTTAACAAGTTCTAAGTAACATGAAATAAGAAAAGGCAGTCATATATGCTAGGTGGCCCTGCAATGTGTTTATTCTGCAGCATGGAGTGGCAATGGTAGCCCTGTGTAAGTCGCTGGTGTCAGCATTTTTATAGACTGGCTGAAGTTCCTCTCTGTCTCTATAAGTTATAGCTATGGTGAGTGGGACTGAAAAATGGATTGGTGCATGGTTGAAAGGTGAATCGTAGAGGATTTCTTTGAGAGAGAGATGATGTCAAGTGATTAGTAAATACTGTAAGGGTCATTTCTGTTTCCACTAGACTCCCTGTATTTGCTTTGTTGATATCTGTGGAAAGAAAGGAGAGGATCAGCTTCTTCACTGATGAGACAAAAACAGAGTCAGCAGTGGAGGATGGGAAATAGTCTAATGAATGGTTTGAAAGGACCAAGTGGTAGAGAGGTGGCAGTCAGGTGTAAGTGCACTTCTTGGACCACAGCATCTGTTGTGTATCAGCCAGGGGGTAGAACTGATGACACTATAAAAAGGAAAGGGATGCAGGGACATTGATCATACCAGGACTGGACCCTAGGCACCGAGTGAGAACAGAAGTGGTAGGAAACAGAATACTGTGGTGTAACCTGAGGAAAATAGACTCCAAATGCAAGGAGGTTATGATCCTGCTCTAGTGAGGCTGGGGTGAGGTCACCCACTAAGTACAACCATAAAATGAGGAGGGAAGT
This sequence comes from Protopterus annectens, assembly GCF_019279795.1. Lineage (NCBI taxonomy): Eukaryota > Metazoa > Chordata > Ceratodontiformes > Protopteridae > Protopterus > Protopterus annectens. The sequence continues at coordinate 931,647,219 of NC_056734.1, forward strand.
TATTCTGTTAGAAGTGGTCCAGAGAAAAGACACAAGAAAAAATACCTAGGAAAGGTAAGAATTGAAATGATAACCTAGAAAAGCTGGAGCTCCTTTCCGTAGGGACCAAAAGCAATAGGTGTACAAGATCATGTTGAAGATCAGCCTGCCAAGGAAGGACAGTGACAGGAGGACGGGGTCACAGGTAGCAGATTATAGAGATTAACTACTTCCATTTATCTCTACAACTGCTTCTTTATGGAGATGATTGTGGATAGGTAGAATGGACTACTGTAATGGGAGGTGAGAGTTCAAGAGTATGGGACAAGTAGAGACAGGCTGATTGGAAAGGCAGGTATAATGTTAAATGTGCTTAAAGAGAAGATTAGAAAGCCTTGTCTCCTTATGTCATCCAGCAGCTGCAGTGTAATATTACAGAGCAAGTCATTTAACTTTTGCCTGGGAGAACTGATACTTTTATCTGGTGGGTCTTACCCAGTGAAAAAGACAGATAAGAGAATATAAACAAAAAATAAAAACTAGTAAGGGTGCAAATCCATTTATGTACCCGTATTAGGACACAATTCTATAGAAATGTAGAAAGAGACTGGAAGCCTGACTACAAAACATTTTGAGCTATGTTATATCAAATGCAGTTTTCAAGCATTACATGATAGATCATCTGCTGGTACCACATGATATTGAACTAACTAGCACTTGTTGAGTTTACAAATTCATGGACTTTATGTGCATTGTAGCAGAAGAGGGTTATACAAAGAGTAGGAAGGACTGCAACTGCAAATTGTTAGGGCAAATAAGCTACCAGTATGTGCAATACGGCCCGTTTACACTTCACATCAGACTTGTGCCTATTACTGCCATGGGCATTTATGCTAAAATGACAAGTCTGGACCGTCTGTGGGATCAGCTGATACTGTATACGTACTTTTCTTGGTTTTAGTTCCCCTGTATATGTTTTGCACTCTGAACTGGTATACAAACCTAAGACGTGATGGTTTCCTTGCTCAATGCTGCCTACAGTTACTAGTAGAAGTAACTGTAAAAATAGAAGCAGCTTGTGAATGAGTGCTTTTGGGTTTTGAGGCTGCCTTCTGCAGTGTAGCCATGTTCTTCTTGAACATTTTATTGTCTTATTTACCATGTGTGTCTCATCTAGACTCTTTGTGGGAAATTAATACCTGTAATTCAGCAAGATTCATTCAAATTTCAAACTGTGCTGAATAACTGTGGTGCATTTATTTTCTAAGAATTACCATTTTCTGTAAGGTTCATATGAAGCAGTTAGTTCAGACAATCTTATTTTATTCCTTTCAGCTTCTCATTAAATATTGAAATACAAGCAGGACTGTCATTTAGTTCTTAGGCTTCACTACATTTTTTTATTTGTGCATTAAAAACATTGTGAGTCTATTAGGAAGAAAATAACGTGATGTAAAAATCCTACTGAAGGAATTTTGACCCAAACAAGGCTAAAATCAAAATACTTTAATATGTGGCTTAAAATAAAAAGAAATGGTAAGCCACATATTAAAGTATTTTGATTTTAGCCTTGTTTGGTTCGGTATTTCTTTTTTCTTTTTGTTAGTTTATATTGTTATACCGACCTTCATTCTGTCTCCAGTTTTTGTGTTTAGATTTGAAGGAATTATTTACCTGAAAGCTTTTTTTTTTTCACCCCACCTCATCTGCCAGTTGCCATGCTCGGGTGTGTCAAGCCCCAGGTACACCTCCATTCTTATAGCACTGGGAGCATAACTCTCAACCACTCAACACAACACATCTGGACAAAACCAAATTTAATGGGGGGACAGAGGCCCAAAAATAGGCACACATTTTAAGCATTGCTCTTATAAACCTAGAAAGGTGTTAGGATAACAGGATTTATATTATGTATTTTATGAATGATATGAAGTCTCAAACTCAAATGTTTATCATTATTTAGTAAATTCAAACCTCAATGATTTGCCAGAAAAATCACAAATTTTATGAGGAACAGGCCAAAAATATGTCACAAAACTCTGGACAGTCTTTGCAAATCTGGACAGTTGAAAGGTTTGGATGGGGGGGGGGGGGGGGTTGTTTGATTTTTATGTATTGACCTCAGTTTATCCCCTGCACACCGTTATGCACTGACATCACCTCTTATCTTTTTTTCTGCGGGATGGTCTGCCAATGGATTTCTCCAAGGTTTTTTTTTTTTGTTTTTGTTTTTGGTAGCAGAGGTAGTCTCATCTATCTATGGTGGCTGTAGACATAGAAGGAAAATATCCCCCTCTCCCAGTGAAAGTGAGTTGACAACATTCTGCTTGTGTCTACCCCTAAGCTGACTACAGAGGGGCTGGGCCTGCTGAATGATCTCCAGTCACATGGATTGCAGTCAGAACCTCATTACTGCACTGGAGAGCTAGCACCAGCCTCATATCTTTCGGTTTTTGTTGCGTATATTCATTCTAAAAAATTCTTGCTACAGAAATAAATACAGTGAATGAAAATTTTTAACATTCAGATGTCCCAGGGAATGCATTACTGAAGTTTCAGTCTACTGTTGGTTGGAACACAAATGTAAAAAGAGTGTGCATGCTGACTGCATTTTGGGAACCCAGATGTAAAAAGAGTGTACACTGACTACATTTGGCACTCAGTTTTGTTTTTCTGATATAAATGGTCAATCTGCTATGTTTCACTAATTAGTCACTTGCAGACATATACCCCTTTGTTTGACACTGCTAAGTATAGACTTATTTTAGGTTCATAAGTTCATAGGTTCATACTAGGCTATCTGCCCTGGGGCAATTATAAGCCTAGCCCGATTCTGTATGGCTTACGCCACCCCTTGATTTGAGTATACTGTGCCCTTTTTAAGGTTTAGTTTACTGTGCCTCTGTCTAATAGTGACACGGGAGTAATCCCTGGGACAAACCAACGATCCCCCATCCACCTATCGAGATTCTTCTTGAAGAGATTCAGTGAGGTGCTCTGTCTCACATGAACTGGAATTCTATTCCAGAGCGAAGGGAGCCTCTGGGTTATGAACCTGTCCCTCCAGCAAGTTCTATTTATTTCTGTGCTGAGGTTCAAGTCCCTCGAGCGTGTGGCTCTAAGGGATTTAGATTTATTGAGGTGGAGCATGTCCATTAATTCTGGATTTGACATAGCTTTGTATGTCAGGCATAGATCGCCTCGAAGTAGGCGGTATGCAACTGAGTAGAGCTGGAGTTTTTTTAACCGAGCAGCATATGGCATCTGTTTGAGACCCTTGATCCTCTTGGTGAGATACTTTTGAGGTCTTTCTAATTGCTGCAGGTGTCGGGTAAGGTACATCCCTAAAGGGGCATTGTATTCTATGATGGGCCTGATGAGGGATGAATAAAGGGCACGATTACCTCTCTTGATCTAGATGTGAAACCCTTCATGATAAGGTGGGCTATGTAGAAGGTCTTTCTAACCACTTTGGCAATGTGGTTTTCAAAGGAGAGATTGCTATCAACTTGGGTCCCCAGGTCCCTAATAACTTTCTCTGTACTTAATGGGTTTCTGCCTATGTGGTAATTTGTGGGCACATTGTTTTTGCCAAAGGGTATGACTATACATTTTTGGCATTTAGCTTTAAACCATGGCGCTGGCACCAGTTATCTGTCTCTGTGAGACCTTTTTGAAGGATGTTTGTGTCAGCTGGAGAGTTGATTATGGCGCCCAGTTTACAGTCGTCTGCAAACTTGGTGAGCCATAGTCCTCCCACGTTTGCCTGTACCTCGGAAAAGTATATACCGAACAAGAGTGGTCCCAGGACAGAACCCTGTGGGATGCCACTTGTGACTGGTTTCGAGTCTGACATGGCTCCAGCAACTCTCACTCTGTGGGTTCTGTCTTTGAGCCAGTTTGCGACCCATCTTGTGACATAGGGGTTTATATTTAAGCTGGATAGCTTATCTATGATGCCAGAGTGGGGTATTGTGTCACATGCCTTTGCAAGGTCCAGATAGGCTGTGTGGACTACCTTCCCTTCATCTATGGCTTTGGTGACTGTTTCGAAGAAGTCAACCAGGTTCAAAAGGCAGGATCTGCCCTTGACAAAGCCGAACTGGGTAGGATCTAGTGTCTGTAGGTCCCCAATGTCTTTGTTTATGAGCTCCATGATGATCCTCTCCATAGCCTTGCAGACTAAGCTAGTCAGGCTTATGGGGCGATAGTTTCCAGGGTCCGTAGAGGCTCCACCTTTGTGGAGTGGGACCACTGTTGCTGTACGCCATTCTGTGGGCACATATCCTGTAGTGAGGCTGAGATTGTATAGCTGTTTTATTTGAGGGATTAGTTCCTCTTGGAGTTCATGTAGGACGCAACCTGGGACGCCATCTGGTCCCATGGAAGCAGTGTTTTTTTGCTTTGGAGAGGGCAGCCTTCACCTGAGCATCAGAGATGTTTGGGAGGCAGCCCTCTGCCGGGATAGATACTTGCTCTTTTGGGGGGAAGGGGGTGGAGAAGTTTGCACTTAACCTGTCTGCCAGGATATTGGCGATGTCTGTGGGTTCAGTGTATTTTTTGTCGTTTAGAATCAACTCAGAACAAGTCTGGGAGTTGCATCCCAGGTTCCTAACATAACTGAAAAAAGCCTTATGATTGCCTTTGGTGTCCTGTGCAATTTTTCTCTCGAAGCTGGCCTTGGAGGATTTTATGAGTGATCGTAATTTGTTGCTAGTACTGATCAGAGATGCCTTCCCTATTAAGGATTTTGCTCTATCATGTAGTAGCTTCCTCCTTCTCTTGTACAGTTTATTTATGGCAGGGGTCCACCAGACTGCATGCCTGCCTTTGGATGATTGGGTCTTGGTTTTGTTTGGGATAGCATGATCCATGCATTCCTGGAGATGTCCGTAGAATGCGTTTATATAGGATTCTGCAGTTTGGGCCATAGTTTCCACTGGCCCTGGGGCCTTGAAGGATTCCACTTCGGTTTTGAGAAGTGAGAAGTTCACTTTTGAAAAGTTTTTCACTGTGGTTTTCTGGGCTGGGGGTGGGGTCGGGATGTGGACATCCAGTGAAATTAATTTATGGTCTGATCTTACCAATGAGGGATATACTTCTGGTGTGGAGCATAGAGTCCCCATGTTGGTAATGATCAGGTCTAGTATGTTGTCCCCTCTTGTGGGAGTGGTGACTAGTTGTTCCATAGCATTTGAGTTTATAATTTCCAGGAACCTTTGAGCTAAGGTACTGGGGCTTGAGTAGTGCTCCCAGTCAATGTTTGGGTAGTTGAAGTCGCCCAATATAATGGTGTTCGGAGAGATCTTCATGATGTCCTTCAAGGATGCATCTGCAGTCCTAACATATGGGTTGTCCTGCCTCAGGCAGCCCTTCGGTCGGCCAGATTCCAAAGTCTGGGTCTGGCCTCGGCTGATGTCGCACTTCACCCGACGTCATAGCTGCTGTCAATTGGGTATAAAGGCATCAGCCGACGCCATTTTCCCCTTTCTTGCCGCGCGGTGCCCGAAGCAGAAGCTGTTCGCAAGTGCCGGTCAGTCAGATCCAGAGATTTCTACTACCGAAGACTTCTAAAAAGCTAAGTACCCAGTTGGGGACTCTTTCTTGCCTCAGCCGATGTCAGAAAAAGTAAATAATTGTTTAACTTGTGGGAAACAAATACCTCATAAGGATTTCCACTCTTACTGCCTTCCTTGCTTAGGCCCAGACCACGACGTAGCAGCTTGTCTAGCCTGTGCTTCCTTCAACCGACGGACACTTAGACGTCGGTCGGACGTTGCGGAGGAGTTTTTTGGTCCCGCTTTTGCTTACAAAATGCCGTCGGAGACTCCGACTTCGCAATTAGCTAAAAAGCGTAAGGAAAAGGACCAACACTCACGGTCCGCGGTTTCGGCCGAAACCACGGTTAAGCCAACCGCGAGTGTCTCGGTTTCGGCTGAAACCGAGTCCTCGGTTCTTCCTTCGGCCGAAAGCATACCTCCTACAGCCGAGGCCTCACACAGCATGGCTGAATCTGCTACCGAAATTTCTCCTGATGTAGCAGGCTCCCAGGATTTATCAGATACTATTCCTTTAGACATATCTACTCCTGCACGTGGAGCTGCTAGGGCCCCTGCATCCATGTCTATCAAGGCTTTCTCTAGGGCTAAAGCAGCTAAATCTTCTACGGCCTTGCCTGCTAAAACCCCCTCACACAGGCCTAGCTCTAGTTCCCAAATGCTCAGCCTGGCAGAGGATCTCATTTCTTTGATTAGGGGATCCCAACCTCACCCTGACAGGGCCTCTCATCCCCCTCCAGAGAAGAGGCCTAGAGCAGAGCCCCCTTGAGTCAGTTTCTACGGATTATTCCTCTGATGATTCAGAAAACTCAAATCCTCCAGAAGGCCCTTATTCTCCATATGAGGACTCTGACGCAGAAGACTCCATTCCTTCTGCCTCTCCTCCTGAGGAATTTTCTTTTGGGGAAACCTTGCATGCTATGAGAGAGCAATTTCAATGGCAAGGCCAGGATTTTTCAGATTCTAGGAAACGGCTAAGGACCTTTTTACATTTGCCACAGCATAGGCCTTTAGCCATTCCTCCAGTACTAACAGTTGTGGATGATGCATTTAATGATGCTTGTACTGCCCCTGACTCTCTTCCTCCGGCCCCTGCTAAGCCCGACAGATACTACAGGGTCCCGGACACACATTATCACTTGTATAAAGCTCCTATTGCAGATCCTGAAACTATTTCTCTGGGCCCCAAAGCTGTAGCAGCTACCAAAAACCCCCTCCCCTCTGAAAGAGAATCTAGAGCATTAGAGAGATGGGGTAAAAAAGTTTATACTTCTGCTACTCTTTCGGCTAGGGCCTTAAACTGTCAATTCCACATGATTCAGTATCAGGAATTTCTGTTAGATCAGCTAAATAAAAAACTATCCTCTCCTGAACCTATAGACCGTAAGTCCCTTCAGGATTTGGTACATAACACTCAGCAGGTCAGTAATCATTCCTTAAAATGCGGCTATGATGCACTGGAGGCTTCCTTTAGATCAGCTATGACTGGTACAGTGATCAGAAGGCATGCATGGTTAAAAGAGCAATCCTTACCAGACCATGTAAAGTCAAAGCTCCTAGATGCTCCCATGGAGAAACTCAGTTTGTTTGGCTCCCCTGCACAGCAAGTGTTAAAGAAGGTGGAAGAAAAAGCAAAATCTGTCCAAACAGTCAAGGATTTCTTACAAGTCCAGCCTCCTAGGTTTAGTAGAAATTGGCCTTCGAAGAATTGGTCCTTTCCAGACACCACCAGAGCACAGAGAGGCAGAAATAGGCGCCCAAGAGGCAGAGGTCAATCCAGAGGTGCCTACAGGGGACGTCAGTGGCAGCCTAACAACCAGAGGAGTACTGCCACAGATCCCAGCTACTACCACTTCCACAGGACAGTCACAGTGACTTGGCTCTGATACCGCCTACCAGGGAACAACTGGAAGCACCCTTAGGCGGAAAGCTAGCCTTATTTTCAGTAAACTGGCATTACATTACAGGAGACAAATGGATTTTACAGACAATAGACAAAGGTTACAGGTTTCACTTCCATACTCTACCAAGGAAGAGAGGAATGCCAAACCTACCACCAAACCAAAAAATAAACGCTCTAGGACAAATCAACCACCTACTAAGGATGAGAGCTATAGAAAAGGTACCGTCTATGGAACAAGGACAAGGATTTTATTCCAGACTTTTCCTGGTGCCAAGAAAAGAAAACCAATGGAGACCTATTCTCGACCTGTCCACTCTGAACACTTATCTCATTGTTCCAAAATTCAAAATGCTGACCCTACAGCAACTTCTTCCCATGCTGGGCAAGGAGTCTTGGCTGGTGACTCTAGATCTCAAGGAGGCATACCTGCACGTCCCTATACGACCAGATTGCAGAAGATACCTCAGATTTCCTGCAGGATCAGAGCATTATCAATTCTCAGCATTGCCCTTTGGCTTATCTACTGCGCCCAGAGTATTCACTAAATGCCTGGCATCAGTAATTGCTCATTGCAGGCTTCAGGGAATTCAAATTTATCCATACCTGGACGACTGCCTGATACAAGCGGACAACAAGATCAAATTAACAAAAGATTTGGAAAAGGTTATTCACCTACTGCAAGCCCTGGGATACACAGTCAACTTAAAAAAGTCAAGACTGGTACCATCCCAAAGGATTACATTCTTGGGTGCAGAACTGGACACATCAAATCAGATGGCATTTCTCACAGCAGAAAAGCAAAAACAACTACCACTCTATTTCATGGCATTAACAACGCAGAACCAGCTTACAGCAAGGAGAGTCCTGCAAGCCCTGGGTTACATGGCATCCTGCATAATATTGATTCCACATGCCAGACTACATATGAGGAAGTTGCAATGGTACCTAAGGAATTTATGGTCTCAGCACAAGCACAGCCTAGAAACCCAAATTCCAATAATTCCATGCCTGAAGCAAGAATTCCTGTGGTGGGCTCAGGCCTGTCAGTTGAACAAAGGACTGCCTTTCCACAGCCCTCACCCAAGCCAGACTATCACCACGGACGCCTCAGACCTCGGTTGGGGGGCACACATGGTAGACAAGTGTATACAAGGCCTATGGACACAAGACCAGCTGAATCTACACATAAATCAAAAAGAGATGCTGGCAGTGAAACAGGCAATTCAGACATTCAGACCGTTTCTTCAACAAGGTCATTTGCTGATAAGGACGGACAACACCACAGTTATGTGGTATATCAACAAGCAGGGAGGCACACATTCATATCCTCTATGCCGGATGGCGATGGACCTGTGGAATGTGGCCCTGAACCTCAACATTCAGCTCCAGGCCATATTTGTGCCAGGAAAAGAAAATATACTAGCAGATACCTTAAGCAGAACTACCACGGATGCCCACGAATGGATGCTGCATCCAGACATCTTCAAATCCATTACAAAGAAATGGGGGCTACCAGAAATAGACCTGTTCGCATCCCCACACAACCACCAATTGAGAAAATTCTGCACAAGGGCATACCACCCACTTGCTTGGAAGGTGGACTCCCTATCCTTCAGTTGGGAAAACCTAACAGCATATGCATTCCCACCTCTTCCTTTGATGCACAAAGTGCTACTGAAGATCAAAGAAGATCAACCAAGAATCATACTGATAGCTCCAGACTGGCCGAGGCAGCATTGGTACCCACTTCTGAGGAGTATGTCTCGGACACACGCATGGCCTCTACCTCTAGTTCCTTTGCTGCTAACACAGAGCAACTTCAAGATCCTGCATCCAAACTTGAAAACACTGCAGCTAGCTGCTTGGAATCTTACATAAAACAAAATAACCCAGAATTATCTCAGAGGGTTAAAGACATTATCCTGGAGGCTCGCAGACCCTCCACAAGGAAGACTTATTCAGCAAAATGGAAAAGATACCTCATTTGGAGTACAGCAAAAGGAGAAAATGTATCATTGGCAAACATAGCTAGCATCCTGGAATATTTAGCAGAACTTTTCCACAGTGGCCTGTCCTACTCTTCCATCAAGATTCATGCATCAGCAATTTCAGCAGAATATAACATGGATCCTCCAGTCTTCTCTCATCCTCTACTCAGGCAGTTTCTGAGAGGAATTAAAAATGTAAAGCCTCCAAGGAAGCCACCTTTGCCTACATGGGACCTGAACTTTGTGCTGGAAAAGTTAACACTTCCCCCTTTTGAACCAGCAGCAACAGCAGAATTACAGTTCTTATCTTGGAAAACTGCTTTCCTGCTTGCAATCACTTCAGAAAGAAGGGTTTCTGAATTACAGGCATTAATGGCAGTACAGCCCTTCCTTATCTTCCATCAGGATAGAGTGACCTTGAGAACTAACCCTACTTTTATGCCAAAGGTGGTCTCCAGGGTATCATTGAACCAAGCAATCCACCTACCAACATTCTTCCCCAACCCACAGAACAGGGGGGAAAGACTACTGCATACCTTGGATGTTCACAGGCAATTGCGCTACTACCTGGACAGAACCAAGAACAATAGAAAAACTGACCAGCTTCTGGTAGCATATGCAGCAGGAATGGAAGGAAAAGCAATTTCAAGACAGACAATCTCAAAATGGATAGGAAATTGCATTAGATTCTGTTACTCTTTTCATGGAAAGACAACTCCAGAAAACATCAGACCTCACTCCACAAGGGCTACAGCCACTACTATAGCTTTCTTACGAGGAGTGGCTACCAAAGACATTTTAGAGGCTGCTACTTGGAGCTCCGTGCATACATTTGCCAAGCATTATAATCTGCCTTTATACTCCAGATCCCGAGCAGGTTTTGCCACTGCTGTTTTGCAAGGGATCTTAACTGCACCATAATCTTCTTAGTGCCTCCTCCCCCAGTTTGGCTATGGTATTCTACCCATTTGTTAGGACTGCAGATGCATCCTTGAAGGACATAGTACAGTTTGGTACCTACCATAAATGTAGATGTCCGAGAGGTATGCATCTGCAGTCAGGATTACCCACCCTCCTTCCCCTCTGTGGTATTCCTAGGGTATTTGCCCATCTTGTAGCTAGCTGGGGGAATCTATTATGGTGTATTTGTTTGCATATATCTACATACATGTTTATTTTTGTTTACTCTCTACTGTTTGGAATCATTTGCATTTATCCAAATTTAGCCTTCCTAGAGGGCACCTGACATCTGGGGCAAGAAACACTGAGGAAAATGGCGTCGGCTGATGCCTTTATACCCAATTGACAGCAGCTATGACGTCGGGTGAAGTGCGACATCAGCCGAGGCCAGACCCAGATTTTGGAATCCGGCCGACCGAAGGGCTGCCTGAGGCAGGACAACCCATTTGTTAGGACTGCAGATGCATACCTCTCGGACATCTACATTTATGGTATGTACAAAACTGTACTTTCTCCAATGTTTTCAGGAAAGCCGAGTGGGATTCCTGACTTTGAGAGGGTGGTCTGTAGGATGCTATAAACTGAAAAGCAGTCTTGCCCACTGTTGGTTGCACATGGATGGTCTCCGATACTTTGTGCAATGCCACTAACCTGGAGGTGTGGATATCCTTGATGAATATGGAAACTCCCCCTCCTTTTGTGGTTTGGTCCGGGTTTTGGGGCCGAAAACCATGATATGAGGTATAGCCTGGTAGTGCTGGGGTGCTCTCTGGAGCCTTGGACCAGGTTTCTGTCACTGCACAGACATCGATGTTCTCCATACTGAGGAGAGCTTCGAGTGCGTGCATCTTGAGGTTAAGACTTCTGGCATTTAGCAGCATTACCCTTAGTTTCTTGTTCCTTGTGCTGTCTATGGGGTGGGTTTGACTTTTGAGCCTTGCCTAAAAAAGGCACTATGGGGGTGGCAAGAGCCTTTGCCAATATCCGAAAGCCCAGTGGTGACAGGCGCAAGCCATCCCTAGCGAAGCAACGTGGCTTGTCGAGCATGTCATCCCAGGCTGACAGACACTGGATCCCCTTTGAATGACCCAAAATTTTAGCCAATTGTTAAAATCGATCATTTTGTCTTTGTACTGTGGCATCATTCTAGGTGAGGGTAAGATGCTGCTCAAGGTCAGGGTCATACCAGCCTGGGCTACATGACCATAGATCTCCTCTATGTCTCTTTTCATGTAGTCCAGGGAGGTACGTCTCAGGTCATTCACACCAGCATGTACAATGACTGAGTCATATTTGTATTTGCTTTGGAGTGACCTGAGTGCTTGCGTTATGTGGCGGATCCTAGCACTCGACAGGCAGCTCACCGTGACCTTCTCTTTATTCAGCCTGGTGAGCGGGACGTCAGTGTGTCTGACAATAGAGTCCCCTATTACAAGAGTATCAGGTGTGTTATTCAGCCTTAAGGGCTGTGGCTGCTTGGCACACTGACTTTGTGGGCTATGTGTTGTGCGTGTTTTGTTTTGAGGTAGCGTTTGCTTGGATGTCTGCTTTGGAGGTCTCTGTTGCTTAGGTAGATTTTTATTTAGATCCTCCGAGTATGTTTTTGTGTATTTATGTGTTTGGTTCGCTGATGTGGTGGGACTATGTGATACTGGAATTGTGTTGTGTGAGGTTACCTTCTCCTCCTGACTGGTTACACCAGTTTTGAGATGAGAGAGCTCAGCCTCCAGTTTGGCTAAATAGTTGCATCTCTCACATATATTTGAACCTGTTTGGAGGAGGAGAGGGTTGTCCGTGTACATGAGACAGTTGTAACATTGCCTCAAAATTCCCAGATTCACCAGCTAGACTGGAGAGGAAACCATTGACTGACCTTTGGACATGCTAGAGTAATATAGGGAAACTGAATTTAAGACGGACCAATAGAGGACAGGGTAATCGTAGAGAGTATAAGAGTAAGTAGTGCTTATGGTTTAATAGTGATAACTTGTAGGATTACTTAATTGGACCAGTGAAGGGCCTTAGAATGAGAATATGGTGTTTAAATTGAGAGATAGAGCAGTTCTAAGGGAAAAAGTGAAGAGCAGACTTTGTGGAGCCAGGAATAGTTTAAACCCAATTAGGCGGCGCTGCCCGCTGTTGCGCTATGCACACAAACGCGCAAAACCGCGCAAAAGAGGGTTTTAAGAGAGGAAGATGAAGGAGTTTGGAATTGACCCAAAATGGCCAATAAAACTACAGTTTCAAGTCAGTAACCACTCCCACAAGGGCAGGCAGGCTGCTCAATGTTTTTCACTGCCACTGATCAACAGAGAGACTTCCCTTTAGCCCAAGCAAAAAATGGCCTCCAAGAAACTTACAAACAGTTCAAGAACAGCAAGCCTGTAACTGAACTTTTTTAAATCTTGAGAAAGATTTATTGAGTATGGATTTATACATTTTTCTAGTGATGTCCCGTGTAAAAAAATAAGTTCTTTGCTAGCATCAGTTTCCCCCAAGACCACCTTCATTTTCTGTTTAGGATGCAGTAATAAAAAATGCTTTGGGGTAAAATAGTGAGGAGTCTAGTCTGCAGGATTTTTAGAGCTTAACATTGATTTATGGCTTCTCTTCCATCTCCATTTAGAAATCTATAGCTACATCTAAATATTTAGGTAAACAAAATCCTAAGGAAGAGGAATGACACAGGCATTCTTCCTCTCATAACATTAAAAACACTGAAAGTTAAGGAGCCTACAGTACATGTTGTTTTTTTTTTTTTTGTTTGTTTTTAACAGAGATGGGCATCAGTGACTGATGGGTTCGGGGCTTTTTATATTGAGAGAGATCATGCTTTGCCAAACTGGTGGCATTAAGATTAATTCACCCACTCAGAAGGCTGGTGTCTAGTCTGTTTCCCCATTCTTTCTGCCACCACAGTGTCCCATTGAAATGATCCAGGAGAGGACTGGGACAGGCTGGTTTTAATCCTTATTTTGGTAGTCAAAATGGCAGCTATTACTGGAACATTCTGAACTAAGAGAATAACATTTCCCACCCTAGATGTTGTTCCGTGTATGTCTAGTGCAGGACTTGAGGCTGTTTTTGATCCACTCTGGAGATACCCCCCCCCCCCACAACACACATTTTTGCGTAGACTAATCACCTTCTGGACTGCTCTACACAGGGTGATTTCTTAGCTGCTGTTGTATGAATGAGTGTTAGGCTGTTTGGGGTGTCTCAGGCAGCATTGGTGAGCATACTTATTGGTAGTCAGTCTCTTGCATTTGATTCTGCCTCTGTTTTCCACATTTATGCAGAATTTTCATAAGAGCATTTTGTGTTACTTCAGAACGCTGCTGTATTGTGAACACTTCCCTCCAGAGGATGCAGAGTCCCTGATTTATACAGAAGACATTATGTTCTCCCTTTATTCTTGTCATTGACTCTGAGGACAAGGATTCATTCCCTTCTGACTGTCCACCCAAAGTGTTTCTTTTGGTGCTGTAATGTGATAAAGAACAAATTCAAGTGGGTTATAAAATAATTATCATTGTCAATCAAAACATATCTTGAGCTGTCAAACCTTGACTTAATAAAACCAGTAGATCTGAAGTAGATCTGAAGTAGTTAACTTCATTTGATCAGCAACCTGTGGGTATCGGATCCGATTTGGATCTGAGCCGGCAGCTTTCCTAGCAAATGATCCGAGTTCCAAGCTCCTCCCCTACCCATAATACCCTGCTATCTCCCTCTAGTCCCCAGATCTCGTTTGCTGCGGCTTCTTGAAGCATCTGAGAACGAGCTCCTAGCGTTGGGTTTGTGAGTTAAAGTAAAATATTCAAACTTTTTTTTCCTTAAAAATCTCTGTAAACTTGGTGTGTGTGGTACCCCTTTCTCCCTTAAACTTTTTTTGTAGTTTTTCGCGTTAGCTTTAGTTTAGATATTAATTTCCCCTCCCCCCTTCTGTCTGTGTGAAGGTGTGTGCGTGTGGGCCTGTTCTTTTCTAAAATGTCTGAAGGCCCAAAAGCAATTTTTTTAAATGCTCTGAGTGTGGCCATAAGCTGTCCTCAGCAGATGGCCACACTCGGTGCGTTATTTGCCTGGGCGTGGACCACCTTTCTTCAGGCTGCACTATCTGTGCAGCCTTCGACCCCAGGGGTTTGAGGGATAGGAGGACCACGTTAGTGCTTGCAGGCCTTTTGCCTCCTGATTCAGCTTCGTCCTCCTCCCCCTCTGTGGCGCCAGCTCCACCAATCATTCCCGCTCCCCTGGCCGGGATTCAAACTCCCTCTTCGGCTCAGGAGGAAAGGGACACCAGAAAAAAGCACAAGAAGGACAGGGAGCGTGATAGGGACAGGCATCGTAGCCACAAGAGGTGGGCCGATTCAGTCCCTTTGGCCCCACCATCTAAGCAGCTCGCCTCCCCCCTTAAGGTCTCCGGGTCTTCCCCTTCCGGGCTTCGTTCTCCACGTTTCTCCCTGGAGCCGGAAGAGGAGACCCAGTCACCTTCAAGGTCGTCCAGGCAGCCTTCCCGGCCAGCCTCGGCAGCCTCATCCAGGTCAACCAGAAGTTTATCCGACGCGGACATGGACTGGATGATGCATCGATTTCTTCAGGCCCAGCTGCAGATGGGAGTGCTCTTGCCTCCCCCCTCTCCGGGGGGGAGCTCAACCCTATTTTTTGCCCCCATTGCTCCTTCTCCGACCCACTATCGGGGTTCGGAGCTGTCGGATCTGGGTAGCTTCGGAGCCAGGGTGATGTCGGCACCGACAGTGTTTCCTACTTAGGCGCTGACTGCACCTTCGAGTTTGTCGGGTCCTTTTTTGGATCCGAGCTCTCGGGGCCGTGAGCTGAGCATCGGATCTGGAGGGGTCAGTGTGCCTTCGGCTCCATTGAGGTCGGAGCGCACTGTTCTTTCAGATATGATCGGGTCATCTCTGGCGCCGATCCACACACCTGATCCATGGGAGCTGCTTTCGGATCCTAGGGAAAGCAGCTCACCCTCGGCATTCGACGTCGTGGAGAGGGTCCTTTCGAGGGATTCGAGGCCCTAGGTTCTTGTTATGGATCCACCCGCCATTCCCCCTCAGACAGGCCTGTCTTTCATCATCCAGCCCCAGGGACAGCCTGCGCCTACGTCCCAGATGGTTCCTGTACAGGAACAGGACATTGTTGGTGAGACCCCCTTGGACAGCCCCCCGAGGAGGTTCCTCACAAACGAAAGTGTAAGAGGAGGCACTTGGACTCACCCGAGTCCCTCACAGAAGACACGGACTTGGAGGAAGGGGAAGGTTCCCCCAGCTCACCCCCCGAGGACGTCTCCTTTGGAGACATTAAGGAAATGCTTCGTATTAGAGGGGGGTGGTCAGCCTAAAAGCCTTCCTCGGATGAGTCCGTGTTTCTGGAGGCATTCGATGCAGGCCCATCTACCTCTTGGGTGTCCCCTCCCACCAATCTCCTGGTGGACCTCATACCTACCAGGGCATGGAAGGAGCCGGACACTGTGGAGCCAGTACCCAAGAGACCGGACAGGATTGTCAGCCCCCCCACAGACAGGACAGTTTGGAGCAAGGGTGCCCCGGTAGATGCCATGGTGGTGGCGGCTGCCACCAAGAAGGAATTGGCACAGGAGAGTTCCTCGGTACATCCTCCAGACAAGGAGTCTCAGACGATGGACCACCACGGAAAGTGGATGTTCGCTTCAGCGACCTTCTCTGTCAGGTCGCTGAACTATATGGCACATGTAATTTGGCTCCAGTGGGACCTAATCAAAGAGTACGCTGGGTCACCCGCAGAGTCCATCTCGGCCAAGGACAAACGGACCTTCTCGGCTCGAATGGCCACTCTTAAGTCTATCACAAACACCTCTATGCGGCTTCTCTCCCATGCCACGGAGGGAGCGGCTAGAGCCAGCGGAGCAGGCATTGTCTTACAGCGACAGGCCTGGCTCCATCTCTGTGACTTTGCGGAACCCTTCAAGGCATCCTTCGCTAACGCCCCTTTTGACGGTTCTATGCTTTTTGGCAAAACCGTCCACGATACGCTACTCCAGAGCGAGAAGGACGGGAAAACATTGTCTGCCATCGGGATCCGCTTCTCGGCTCCTCAGAGGTCCTTCTCCAGGAACCAAAGAGGACAGAAGAAGATGTGGTTTCGGAAATCCCAACAATCTCGTTTCGCTCCAGACCCCTCATCCTTCAGCAGAGGAGGGCAGGGTGGACGCCGGCCCAGAGGCAGAGGGGGGCCGAAGAATTTCGGGTTGAGGGAACCCTTTTCTGATCGACCCGTGCAGTAACCCTGAGGGGTTGCCTGACTGCTCCTCTCTGGAGGCAGTCAGGTGGCGCTTCTCGGAGCATCTAGTACATTGGGAGTCCATTACGACAGAGCGCTGGGTGCTCCGGATCATATCCAGAGGTTACTCAATCCCATTCCTAAGTTCTCCTCCCCGGTCGGGGTGCCTCCTTGATGTCCCACCCAATCAGACGGGAGATAGCAGCCTTCGAAATAAGAGCTACTAAGAAAAATAGCCATCCAGCATGTCCCCCCTGGTCAATCCGGATCAGGATTTTACTCCAGGTTCTTTTTGGTGTCAAAAAAGACGGGGGACTTGTGGCCAATTCTCGACCTGTCCACACTGATCCTGTCAGTCGCCAAAGAAAAGTTCCGGATGGTCACCATTCAGTCCATTCTCCCACATTTACAGGAGAATGACTGGATGTGCTCCATAGACCTCAAGGATGCGTACTACCACGTTCTAATGGACAGGTGATCCAGGAGGTTTCTCCGCTTTCGGCTGGGAGCCAGCCATTATCAGTGCAGGGTCCTACCCTTCGATCTCACCATAGCTCCCAGGGTGTTCACCAAGTTCATGGCAGTTGTAGCAGGCCCACCTGAGGCTTCAGGGAATACAGGTTTTTCCTTACCTGGACGACTGGCTCCTAGCTGCCCCCACCAAGCATCTACTATGTTCAGCAAGGGACTATTTCCTACATCTCGCCCGCCATCTAGGGATCACAATCAACCACAAGAAATCCTCCCTTCAGCCTACTCAGATCTTGGATTTCATAGGGGCCAGGATAGACACAATTCAGTCCCAAGTCTTTCTGACGACAGACAGACTCCGCAACCTAAACCTCCACATTTTGGCTCTTCTACAGTCCTTGCCCCCTCCAGCGGAATTAGTCCTGAGGGCTCTGGGGTCCATGGCAACGGCCATCAACCTGTCACCGCTCGCACGTTTGAATACAAGGATTCTTCAATGGACCTTACAGGTCCAGTGGTCCATCCTACAACATTCCTTGTCTTCCCCTATTCCCCTCAACAGGGTTTGCAGGGAATCTCTACTTTGGTGGCTCCATTCCAGGCACCTCCAGGAAGGGCGCCCCTTCTCCATGTCCCCACCCCAAGTCACAGTGACCACGGACGCGTCTCGCCTCGGGTGGGGGGGGGCATTACATGGGCAGAACCGTCCAAGGCACGTGGACTCACACAGAGACCTTTTTGCATATCAGTGTTCTGGAGATGAGGGCAGTGCTTCTAGCGTTGCAGGCTCTCCATGCCCTTCTTCCTCTAGGGACTATTGCAATTCAAACAGACAACATGTCAGTGGTCTGGCACATCAACAAGCAGGGGGGAACCAGATCTTACCCACTTTGCCGAGAGGCCATGAGAGTGTGGAAATGGGCGATATCCACCAACCGCTTTTTCATAGCAACGCACATACCGGGTCAGTCAAACATTCTAGCGGACAAGCTGAGTCGAACTATCCTCTCACCTATGAGTGGTCTCTGAACCCCTTAGTAGCGAAACAGATCTTCCTCAGATGGGGTCAACTTTGCTGCGATCTATTTGCGTCGCCTTCGAACGCAAAGTGCAGCGAGTTTTTTGCTCTAATTCCCCCATCAAGACGCTCTGGTGCATGCTTGGCCATCCAGTCTTCTTTATGCTTATCCTCCTCTTCCGTTGATGACAAAATTCTTGCAGAAAGCTTGTTGGTTGGGGAGCAGAGTTTTCCTCATAGCCCCATTCTGGCCTCATCAAACCTGGTTCCCATGCCTACGGTCTCATCTAGTGCTTCCTCCCTGGATCTTAGATCCCATTCCGGATCTGATTCCTCATTCCTTGAGATTGAAGACCCCCGACCTGGACAACCTCAAGCTCTCAGCTTGGTTGATCCAGTTCCATTAATGGCTAGGACTCCCGGTATCTCATCCTCAGTTAAGGCCATCCTGGTGGCCGCTCATAAGCCTTCTACCAGGAAAGTCTACAAGAGTAAATGGAAGCGTTTTTCTATCTGGGCGGAGCATAGGAATTTGGATCCTTTTACGGCTCCTATTCCAGCAGTCCTTGACTTTCTGTCCCACATTTTTCATCAGGGGGCTAGTTCTTCAACTGTTAAAGTTCAATTGGCAGCCATTTCCCACTTCCACATTGGAAACAATTTTGGCCCCCTAGCTTCCTCTAAGATCTGCAAGACCTTCCTGAAAGGTACCTTTCTTTTGAGACCCCCTGTTAAGGATGCAGTTCCTCCATGGGATTTATCCCTAGTTCTCCAAGCTCTGACTGGTCCCCCTTTTGAGCCTGCAGCTTTGGTCGACTTAAAGTATGTATCTTGGAAAACTGCCTTCCTGATTGCTATTACCTCAGCTAGAAGGATATCGGAGCTTCAGGCTCTTTGTAGTAAGCCTCCATACATCATTTTTCATAAAGACAGAGTTTCTCTCAGGACTAATCCCTGCTTTCTGCCTAAAGTGGCTTCCGAAGCCAACATCAACCAATCCATCAATCTGCCTGTCTTCTTTCCTAATTATCACAACAAAGGAGAGTATAGACTTCATTGTCTAGATGTACATAGACAGTTGCGATTTTACTTACACAGAACGACTGTTTTTCGAAAATCGGAACAACTCTTTGTCTCATTTGCTAAGTCCTGTTTGGGTAAACCAGTAACAAAGGTAACCTTAGCTAGGTGGATTTCCCAGTGCATTCTTCTCGCATGCAGAAGCTCTGGTCGACTTGAGCCCGTTCGGGTTCGGGCACAGTCTACCCGTTCTATGGCTACTTCTGTGGCCTTCTGGTCGAGGGTCCCTTTGGATAACATTTGTTCAGCAGCTACTTGGGCTTCCTCTCATACTTTCATTACACATTATAAATTGGATCTGATATCCAGAGGAAGGGTATCTTTTGGCTCTGCAGTGCTCCGGAATATCCTTCCATGAGGACCTCCCAAGTTGTTGGTAGCTAGGGACTCTGTCCCACAGGTTGCTGATCAAATGAAGTTAACTACTTCAGATAAAGAAGTTATGTACTCACCATAACGTTCCATCTGAGTAGGTAACTTCATGTGTCAGCAACCAACCCTCCCTCCATCCCCCTGACCTGTAGTTCGTCCTTGAAGGATCATTGTGTTTCACTTCCCAGATGACATCAGATTAGGATGTTCAGGTGGTTTTTCCTTTTATTATTGTAGTATTCTGTGATACTATGGCAAACTCGATCTGAGGACTAGAGGGAGGTAGCAGGGTATTATGGGTAGGGGATGGAGCTTGGAGCTCGGATCTTTTGCTAGGAAAGCTGCCGGCTCGGATCCAATACTCACAAGTTGCTGACAAATGAAGTTACCTACTTAGATGGAACGTTATGGTGAGTTCATAACTTCTTTTAATTGTCCTGTTAGTCCTACTTTTGATGGCATATACTTTATTCCTCCCCAAGTGACTAATTTATAGTTATCTGCTTTGAAAATGGAGACATAGCCTTCAGGTACTGGCAAATTCAAATTCTTATGCAAAGACCCTAACTAACCATGCTGTGATTGACCTAGCCACTAGAGAAAGGTCCAAAAAGACCATAATTTTTAATATGTTCTAAACTGAAAGAGTGTTAGGTATTTTAGCTATAAACTACTAAACCCATGTAGTGCATTACCAGAGAGAAATGTTGAAACAGATTGATAACATGTTTCAAGACATTACTGAATTTTCTGTTGGGAGAACACTTTCCAAACTGGCAGAAACCATTGATAAGGCTAGCATGTAGACTGTAAAATGTGGTTATTATCCAACTGATCTGAATTACTTTGCAGCTGCTGCTTATGGTGATGTTTTAAAAAGATGCATGACTCAGCCATTCCCTGATAAGTATTAACTTGTTGAAGCTCCATTAAACCAAACATATTGTTTTTCTTCCCTCCCAAAAGCATTAAGAGAATTAGAGAAAAGGTAGAGCATGAAAAAAATATGAAACAAATATTTTCATTCTCCTCAAAATACTCGAGGAATTTTACTTCTAAATTTTGTCCAAATTACAGAATTCAAACCAGAAAGCAGCACAGAAAAAAATCAGTACCAAAAGGAAGCTAAGGCCTAATTGTAGCAGCTGCAACAACAAACAGACTCACAAAAGGACAGTCCCTAATAAGCTGGCAGTCCTCTCCATCATCTGTTTCACCAAGTCCGTCCTGCCAAAGTCTAGAATTAAGATTTAACCATGTTTCAATTCAATACTTTTGTGTAGCATCAGACTATTGGCTCAGAGTCATTAAGGTATACCATATAGTTTTGTGCAGTCACAGTTTCTAGGGCATATCCACCTAACTAAATAATATCTACTTGGTTGGGAGGCCCTGTACTACAGCCAGAACCTTTAGCAGAACAAGGAATTTTTATTATTTAAGATTCTTCCTATTGCCAAGGAAAGAAGGCCAGTGAAGGCCCAGATTCAGTCTTAACACAAAAAATTAATGATGTTGCACTACAAGTAATGCAGTATCGTTCTTGATGTCTGATATATGGACAAGCAAGATGCTTACCTTTATAAAACTAACAAGGAATTTCACAGATTTGAAGAAGCCCCATTCTTCTTCAGGTTAGGCAATTATAACAGTACCCTCCTTAAGTGTTCTTTCCTGGATGGAATTTCCATCGGATGTTTTCCTATCGCTGTGAATGCCTGTACCATACCTCTGAATTGTACCAAATTCCTCGGTAAATACCAGTTTTGAGGACAAAATATTGGGGTGTCACCAATTCCCAAATGGCCCCTTTAATTTCTGAATTTCCCTTTTATTTTTATTTATTTATTTATTTATTTTGGGGGGTGGGCGAATTTGTTCCTAACGTCATCACATGCAGGACATGCACAATGATATCATCTTCACGAGGCAGGCAGACAGCCTGTCAGAATGCCGAGCCATTCGTTATTACTTTTAATTTAACTTGCTGCAGAGATGGTAGTCATCACTTAATTCGTGTGTGTGTGTGTGTGTGTGTGTGTGTGTGTGTGTGTGTGTGTGTGTGTGTGTGTGTGTGTGTGTGTGTGTGTGTGTGTGTAAAATGTCCCAGTTGCGTATAACTGGTGTTTAGGGTTACTTGGACTCTAATCCTGTACATATTAAGTACAAGGAGCAAGAGCCTAAATTTTCTACCCATACCACCACCACTTGTGATTTAAGCAGTTAAGTTCATAGTTTTCATGTCTGGAATGTTTGGCTCAATACTTTTGGTCTGTTCCTCTTAAAATTTGTGGTTTTCTGGCAAATCAGTGAGAACTGAATTCACTATAATGATAGCCATTTAAGGTTTCAGTCTTTCTGTCTTACAGGAAATGCATGGTAACACAAAATCGTTTATTCTAGCAACTTTTCTAATATTATACAAGCAATGTTTAAAATGTGTCCCTGTTTTTGGGCCTTTGTCTCCCCCAATAAATTTTGCCTTTTTCCAGATTTCTTGTGCTGCATAGTTCTTCATGGGGAGAGACGTTTAGTGCTGCTTATGTCAAGTCTGTTTGTGTTAGTAGCCCAACAGGTAGAATATTTGCTTTTGATGCCGATGGCTGTAGGCTCTACTCCCACAGTATGTAGATTGATTGATGATACTTTACTATGTTGTACTTTTAAAGGGGGTGGATGCCGCAGTCCTGAGAATATCCTCTTTGGCTGAGGTACCTAGTAACTATGAACCTGTTATCAGTTTGCCATCCATTCCCTATTACAGTATTACTAGCTTATCATTTTTAATGTAACATAGGCAATTTATTATTCATGGGCAACAGGAACTTTATTTGTAGGTGAAACAATGAAATATAAAGTTGTCTGCTAGCAGCAACCTCTTCATTTGTTACAGATCTCTTTAATGTGGAATTATTAGATGACTTTTACTTCTGCAGAGATTGTGCATATTTACTGATACTGGTGGATTGTAGAAATTTGAATAGACTTATGATGGAAATGTTTTGAATTGGGCAGTTTTGTCAGTAGTGGTTCATGCATTTTGTTTCATTGCTTACTGAAAAAATGTTCAAAACAATAAATTTAAAACACGCTCTAACAACTGTGCTGTATTACACAAGAAATATAATTTAATACAATTAGGAAGGTGTATCAAAGAACACATGTATGTTTCATGTGCAAGGGGCCTATGATTTGAAAACAGCCCAAAGGTAATCTTTATCCAGCACTGACCAGATGCGTATTCTTTGAATGTGAGTTTCAGTGTTGTTTCAATCAATGTGAGTTTCAAGGGCAGAGAAGTTTTAATGCTAAATCTATTTTCATTGTGAGACTGTATTGCTTTGTTTAGCAGATGTCTAATAGAGTTTGTGCTATAAAATGTAAAATAAAAGTTTAAATGAAATCCAAGTAATCATTGTAGAAGTAAAGCAGTATGCACATTACAGTGTTTATGGTAAATGGGGTGAAATAGCCAAGTAATGGGACATTGGAATGGCTGCAGGGGGGAGGGCTGTGTATGGGTGGGGGCATTTGACCATGATTTTGTGAGGGGGGAAGGCAGCAGAAACTCTAGCTACACCACTGATCAGTAGGCCATGGAGAATGACTTTTGGAGGTCCTAGAAAATAATATTCTTTGCTAAGATTAGACTATTGCCTACCATTAAATGCCCTACTTTTACCACAAAACCCACATACTGCAAGTCACCAAAAACAAAATCCTAAGGTTCCTCATCTTCTCGCTTCCCAATGAACATCATTGCTACATGTTTAAAAAAAATGGTTACCATTTACTATAGGGTCTATGGCCATATGTTGGTTGTTCTTCAGTTTGCTTTTGAAAGTTGGTATCCCAGAATTCCATTGGAGTTGGTGGGGCTACATAATTATGTACGTAAATTTTATATTAATCAACGTACAGAGTTGTACCTATTTTTCATGGGCCTTTGTCCAGATTTTTGATGTTTCCAGGTTGAGAGGTATGGCCTGTACTGGTCTCATACTAGCATTCTGTGAACCTTGATTGTTGTATTGTATGTAGTCAGCATTTCCAGGAGCATCCTTAATTTTTTTCTTTTTTTTTTTTGCCATTATCGGTATTAAATTTCCACTATCAGACACGGAAAAATTTAATCTGTGTAGTGGCTTGCATTCATAGGCCATTTGTTGTTTTTATTTAGAGCTTCACATTTTAATGAAATATTAAATTGATTTTGTGGGTAGACAGTTGACTCTTTTGAATCTTACAAACAACTATATTTAACTGTTTTATCTTTCAACTTCTTTGTTTTTAAGACAAATATTAGGGAGTTTGATAAGAAGCAAGAGAAAAAGGGTAAGATGAATGTTGACAAAGGTGAATCATTAAATAAGTAGCAAGTGTCATGAGAAAACACATATCCTATAGTTTCACTGTTAATTCTGAGGGGACTGCTAATAGCCATGTGACTCAGAAAACAGGTATGCAGTTATTAACAGAAGCAGTATAATTCTTCTCACCAACATTGGTACAACTGAAGGGTAAAACTATGGCAGCACTTTCAATCTGTGCCTCCACAGGCATTTCTTGGTATCATACTGGATCCAGGGGTCTCAAACTTGAGTAGCAAATTAATACTAATTATTCTTTTCTTATTATTGTATTAAGAGCTTGAATAGTGGTGAAAAGGGTTCTGTTTGAGACTATGAAGGGCTGACCTGGTCCTGCCAAGTGATCAGTTCTTCACTCTCACAGACAGGTAGTGGGAGGAGTTCTGAGAATTGACAGACTGCCAGAGGGAGGGACAGAGCACTACTACCCATATGCCAGTAGGGTAGTGTGTTCTACGAACATCTGCTGTTACAGGTATTTTAGGAGAGAGTCGTAGAATGTAGTTGCAAGAAAGAACTTTCTTGCAAAATTTCCACCAAGCTCATCCTACAGCAATGATTCATTGTCTGTGTTTAGCACAGTGTTTCACAAGGGAGCAGTAGAAATGGTAAATTCCCCATACATATTGCTATCCGAAATTTTCCTTATCCTAAAGTAAATGGATCCCTGGAGATGCAGCACAGACACTTCAGCATTAAACCTTCAAAACTTTTAAAACTGAAGATTACCATCCTGAAGATAATGATTGACATATGCTTATCTTATAGAGCTCTTAAAAAGATCTCTCAGGTTTCATTTGGAGGAAGAGCATCATTTGCAGTGACAGGGCTTTTCTTCCTCTTCTAAAGTATTTTTTAGATATCAGTTTGATGTTTTAGTAGCTTTAAGGAGTCAGGGCATTAATTTGCAAACATCTGGCTGATTATTGCATTTGGGCTCAGTGTCAGTATTCCCCATTAAAATACTTTGCTTTAGTAATTCTCTTTAGCCGTGGCCAAGCATGAGTAAGATATTGTACCCTAGCAACAGAATTTTTTTCCGAGAACTTTGTTGGGCACAGTTTATAGAAGATTTTCCTAACTCCGGAAAAGATTCATGATTCACTTCAGTTTCACCTTGCTTCCCACTTTCTCACCTGCAGGAATGTTTCACATAGTCTTGGGCATCTTGTCTGACACCATATTGATGGTTCATAATGCCAAATTTCATATGAGAACAATACATTTCTGTGTAATGACTCTCTGGCTCAGGCCTTACCTTCTTTATTCCTTTGTTCCAGCACTGATGTCAGTGACCGGCCTGCCTGTCAGTGGAAGAAAGTTATTCCTACCCCAAGTTTGTGTCTTGAGAACAGATGCATTGACTGTGGATGCAGTAGTTAACATGGATGGTTTGAGTACCAAGTGGCTGGTGTGTTCACACATTTCCCATTATGGCAGCATGAGAGATTATGGATGAGGAGTTATCCATCAGAACATTCTCAAAGTGTTTGTGCTAGTTGAGGTTTGAAGATTGATACAGGCTTCACTGCTATTATAGTGAAAACAAGTAAAAGAAAATTCAGTTTTGCCATTTGTATGCAAGGACTATGTAAGATGGCCTTCTCAATTAATATTCTTATGAAGAAATCCCATCTTCAAGGAGACCAAACCTTGCTAAGAAGCAGTTTGTTAAACATGTATTTAGGTCACAAACAGCAGCTGCACTCACAGGTTTAATTGAGAACGGCTTTGTGTACATCTGATGGATATATTTACCTCCTTACTTAAGTCTGTCCTTCCTTGGTTCTGTTGACAGAGTGAGAAGCTGTTCTTCAACACAGGTGAGGGGACCTTCTGCAAAATTACCTTCCAATTTCTTTGGTTCGACAACATCTGGAAAAAGTAAGAAAAAATGCATTTTTTTCTGACTAGTAATGTCCCTTTTGCTTAGGCTGTTGTTTCCGATCCTGTAATCCAGTTTCGCCAAAGAAAATGCTCAGTTACTTAGGAGCACAGTCTGCTTTCCTGAATACCTACATCTCACAGTATACAGGTTGATGTGTTGATTCCAGGCTTCTCTCCTTTCCCACATACTCTTGTAGAAATTTTGGTTTGATTCTAATGCAAGTCTAAGAATGCATTATGACTGCAAATGAATGTTGGTGTGTAAGAATAATACTAGGTAAACAATTAACAGGGGCCATAAGATGCTTAGCCATGTATAAATTTAAGACACAACATTCTTGCTTCCCTTGCCAAGCATTTAATACTGCTTACCTCCTAAATCAAGCAGGGCCTTATATGATAAGCCTGGTGTAAATGTGTATCTACTCATCCAGTTATAAACACCAACCTTAAAGGTAGCCAATGTCGTACTTAGTTTGGCCAATTGTGACAACTTATTTCATTGATTGGGAATATGCTGTGCCAGGAACACATCCCTGCACTCAGTAAGTCTTGTTTATATTTTGGTTTAGATTTAGTTCTCTAATGAGGGTGTGTGTAGAGGCACTGGTTTTGCGAAGTAATGAGGTCAAATAGGATTGGGAGTTTCAAGGTTTGAAAAGCAAGACACAGATCACCTAAGAGCAGCCAGTAAATACTGAGTAAAAGGAATGTTTTGCTAGTATTTTGATTATGGTGTAGTTGAAAGATGTAAGACTTAATTTACTTGGTTATAAATCTTTGGAGCCTTTCCAGTTAATTGACTTGCTTGGATTTGTCCATAGAAAAAGTGGCATTGTATTAAATGATGGGTCTGATAAGGGAAGAATTTGGGGCTAGGATTAATTCTTTTGTCCCTTGAAGATAGTCTCTTAGTAATTAATTGGGCTAGATATAAAGATTCCTGTCCTTCATGGAACTATGATAATCTAATGAAAGAGCGCTCTCCACATACGTATCCATATCTCTTTTGGCAAAGCTATGTATGGCACTTAGTAAGAGGCAGCCAGGTACATTTTGTTGTCCATAGTCATGGAAAGAATAATCAGAGTCTTAAATAGTACAGACTGGACTTTATCAAGAGAAATATTTTTAGGAGTAGTAGTTGCTTTGCAGTATGGAGACTGAAGGATGAAGTAGGTAGGATGAAATTAGAGCTGAACTTGTTGGCCAGGATGTTGGCAATGGCCTCAAGATAAGAATAAGTGGAAACATAGGATGCTAACTCAGAGCAGTATTGATTAGTTTGTGTTTCTTGATACTGTTAAAGAAGATTTTGTGGCTGACTTTGGTGGAGGTGGCAGTTTTAGCTTCAAAGATAGCCTTATACTTTCTAGTGGAGTACCTGAGAATTTTGCAGAAATGGATGATTTCTTATTGAAAGAATGTATGCTTTTCCTGATGTTATAGAATTTGCTTATTTGAAGCTTCCACACTTAGGGTTTAATCTGAATGTCCCATTATATTTGTGGCATGCTGGAAGAGGGGCCTCTATGGAGTTAAGATGATATTAAAAATCAAAAGTATGCACTCCAGCTTTGGCAAAGGGTTGACCAGTGTGGCATCTGTAAATTTATTTAGGACTTCAGAAAACAGTCGGAATTGGTCTCCAAATGTAGTATGGGTCAGGGTGGGAGAGATAATGGTTCTAAAGAAGCAGATAGCCTAGAGGTCAGGTTTTACCAAGGAGGAGGAGAAAACACTCAGAGGAGTACAGACAGGAACAGTATTAGTTCTGATGAGGTGAGTAAGATTTGCAACTGTAGAGGGGAAGTGGACAGTTTGGTCTAGGAAACTGGAATTCACAAAATCTAAGAAATGCTGTGGATATTTGTCGTATAACTAGGATTGCCAGTTGATGGATGATTATTCAGTCACCTAAAACAGAATAGTAGGTTTAATAGCTATCTTTTTTTCAAATGATTGGGGTGTATATCATGATAAATAGGAGGCACAAAAGGGAACTTATAATTCATAAAAATATAATAACTGGCTTTGTTTACAGTGAGCAGGACTTTCAGAAGTTCTTAGTCAATGTAATGCTGGATTTGATGCAAGATGATGGGGGTCACAGATAATTAGAGACACCCCTGCAGTTCCCATTTGGTCTGTATAAATGGTAGACACTGAACCCACATATAGAGGGAGTGTAGGCTGTCCTGCAGTCCCTTGAGGGAGGCATGATAGCACATCAGTATGTTACTCACCCATTCTAGCAAACATGCCACTTCATTCTCCTGTTTGTTTATTGTGCAAACTTAGAAAATTCCAAATTCATCAAATAAATGGTTCTTTTAGAACAAAAAAAATCTTTGTTAGTGATGGTCACTGTAACAGTAATTCATAATGTTTGGGTTTACCAAACTTATTTGCTTTTTAATTTTAATTTAATTAAAATTTGTTATCCGGGGAAGTCCGACTTGGAACAAAGCCAATTTTCAGCAGAGGCCCTGTGAGAAGCACTCCAGATGCATGTCTTTATAATGTGGGAGGAAACCGGAGCACCCGGTGGAAACCCACACGAACGCAGGGTGGACATGCAGACTCCACACAGAAGGCACCCCAGGCGAAACTCAATCTGGAGAACCTCTTGCTGTGAGGCAACAATGCTACCACTACACCATTGTGCTGTCCTTTTCTTTGCCAGCTGTAGTTGTCAGCTGTGCTCATATCTCTGTCAGGGCCTGCACAGGTCTTGTGCTATCAGTGCATGCATGACATGTGATGTACACCTATAAAATCATCACTGATAGGAACCATATTTGGTTCTTCTCATTATTCTCAGTGATTCACATTTTGCATGTTTGTCTGCATAGTTGCTTGCACTCATTAATGTTTTATTAATATTTTCATTCAGAACTCTCTTAAATTGTGTTTGGGGTGGTGACTGTCCCTTTTAATACAGCAACTAATTGTGTTTCTTTAACCGTTTTTGGCTATAACTGAAAAAAGGGTGGATATTTGGGCATTTGATAAGAAATAGTTAAAAATAAAAAAGTAAATATGAAAAATCAAATGGATTTCAAAACACTTAAAAAAAATTAAATGCTATGTATTTTCACTCTTAATTTTAAAAGGGTACTGATATTCATATGACTTCCAAAACTGAGGATATGAAGTCATTTAAAAGAAAAAAGTATATACCATTTATGCATCGCCACTTAGCTAGGGTTAAACTATTCCGGCGCCATAAAATCTGCTCTTCAAATAGGACTAAAATCTGTTTCTTTGAGCTTAACACTTGTTCAGAACATGTTGTAAGCACTAAATAAGCTACAGATTACTTCAGCACTCAACTTTCCTCACTTGTCTAGAGGAAAACAGTTTGTAGTAGTTAATAAATAAGCACCTATCCAGGCATGTCTAAGGGTCAACTCCCGTTTTTTTTTCCTTTCTACCTGACGAATCTGGGCATCTTGGGGCAATGCAGCAATTGCCTCGTGTACACAGACAACCCTCTCCTCCTACCACCCAACATTACAACCTGTGAGAGATGCACTTATATAGCCAAACTGGAAGCAAAGCTTTCTTCACCAAAGACTTGACTAGACAGTCAAGAGGAGAAGGTAATCACTTGCACCATACCACACTCATCACATAGTCCCTCAAAACCTACACCACCAAAACACACAGAAACACAAAACACACACCTAAATTCGCGGAGGCTCTCAATAAAAATTTGCTCAAGCAACAGAGACCTCCAAAGCAGAAACGCAAGCAACCTCCACCCCCCAGCACAATCCAAATGACACATAGCCCACAAACTCAACAGTGCCACTCAACCACAGCCCATAAGGCATAACAACGTACCCAACACTCTATTCATAGGTGACTCTATAGTCAGACACACTGATGTTCCACTCACCAGGCTAAACAAGGAGAAAGTTACTGTCAGCTGCCTGTCAGGTGCTAGGATCTGACACATAATGCACGCACTCAGGTCACTCCACAACAAGTACAAATATGACTCTGTCATTGTTCATGTTGGTGTGAATGACCTGAGACGTACCTCCCTGGACTACATGAAGAGAGACATGGAGGTGCTCTCCGATCTTGTAGCCCAGGCAGGTATGACCCTAGCCCTGAGTAGCATCCTGCCATCACCCAGTATGATACCACAGTAGAAGGACAAAATTATTGACTTCAACAATTAGCTAAGCTTCTGGTGTCATTCTGAGGGGATCCTGTATCTGTCTGCCTGGGATGACATGATTGACAGACCACGATGTTGTGCCAGAGATGGCCTGCACCTGTCGCCCTTGGGATTCTAGATACTGGCTAAGGCTTTTGCCAGCCCTGTAGTGCATTTTTTAGGCAAGGTTCAAATGACAAATTCACCACCTTAACAGGTACAAGCAAGCAAAATCTGAGGATAATGCTACTCAATGCTAGAAGTCTAAACCTCAAAATGCATTCACTCAAGGCACTTTATAAAATGGAGAACATCGACATCTGTGCAGTGACAGAGACCTGGTTCACGGCTCCAAAGAGCACCCCTGCATTACCAGGCTATAATTCATGCCACACCTTTCGCCCACCTTATCTGGACTGAAACACTAAAGGTGGAGGCGTGTCCCTATTCATTAAGGATATCCACACCTCCAGTCTAGTTGCTCAGCATAATGCATACGAGATTATCCAAGTGCAACTAACTCTGGACAAGACTGCAATCCAAATTGTAACTTGCTACAGATCCCCCACCATGCCCCAGGATTCCCTCTCCTCATTTCTTGATACACTGGAAAATATTAGAGTACAACCCAACACCCTAATAATGGGCGATTTCAACTATCCCACCATTAACTGGGAAAACTACTCATGTACCAACACTTTTGCTCAGCGTTTTCTGGAATTCATAAATTCCAATGCATTGGATTAACTTATCCACACCCCCACTAGGGGCAGCAGTATCCTAGACTTGGTCATTACTAATATGGATGAGCAGTGTTCCACACCAGAGGTCAATTCCTCGTTGGTCAGATCTGACCACAAGCTAATCGGCCTAGACATCCACATCCTGCCGCCACCACCCATTAGGGAAACCACCGTAAAAAATTTCTCCAAAGCCAACTTCACGCTTCATAAGACAGAAGTGGCAAACTTCACAACACCCATGCAGACGGACAATGGAGGTACAACTGCTGAATCCTACACAAATGCACTTTATAAGCACTTACACAAGTACATGGATCGTGCTATCCCTAACAGAACCAAGATGCTATCCTCCAAAAAAGGAAGCCAATCTGGTGGTCCCCTGCCGTAAACAAACTCTGTAACAGAAGAAAGAAACTGTTGCAAAAAAGGGTAAAATCATATGATTGGAGGAACTCCTTGGTCAGCCTCAGTAGGAAGGTGAGATCCCTCATAAAATCTTTCAAAGCTAGTTACGAAAACAAAATCGCCACTGATTCTAAAGACAACCACAAAGCATTCTATAGCTATGTCAAGAATCTCAATGGCAGCACTCAGATCTGCTCTGAGTTACAGCACAATGGCACTAAATATGCAAAACCAACTGATATTGCCAACATCCTGGCAGTGCTAACTTTACCCTCCTCTCACCCCCTAAAGGGCCCATCTCTGTACCAGAAGAATGCAAAGTTCCTGTAATTACGGCTGCACAGGTAAAAAAACACACTTTCCAAAGCCAATAACACAGCATCCATGGGACCTGACAACATCCCAGGCTGCGTTCTACACAAACTGCAGAATGAACTGCCACCCCACCTAAGCACCATGTTCAGTCATAGCCTCACCTCAGGCTTTGTGCCCACTGAATGGCGCACAGCGATGGTTATCCCACTCCACAAAGGGGGAGCCACCACAGACCCCATGAACTAATGCCCCCATTAGCCTAACGAGCCCGGTCTGCAAGGCCATGGAATGTATCATCATGGATCTTATACAAAAAGACATTGGTAATCTCCAAACTCTGGACCCGACCCAGTTCGGGTTTGTAAATGGCAGATCATGTCTCCTAAACCTGATAGACTTCTCTGAAGCAGTCACCAAAGCTGTAGACGAGGGTAAGGTGGTTCACACAGCCTATCTAGAGCTCACCAAGGCTTTTGACACCATCCCCCACTCTGGAATTATAGACAAACTCACTAAGCTAGGTATAAATCTCTGTCACAAGATGGGTTGCCAACTGGCTCACTGACAGAACCCACACTGTGAAAGTAGCAGACTCCAAATCCGACTTCAGACCAGTGACAAGTGGAGTACCACAGGGTTCAGTCCTGGGTCCTATCCTGTTTGGTATCTACTTTTCTGAAGTACAGGTTAATACAGAAGGTCTTTGGCTAACGAAGTTCACAGAGGACTGCAAACTAGGAGCCATAATTGAAATTCCTAACAATGTGGACATCCTACAAAAGGGCCTCACGGAGGCAGATGCCTGGTGTCAAAGCCATGGCCTCAAGTTCAATGCCAAGAAGTGCATTGTCATCCCCTTTGGTAAAAACTCTGTACCCATGAGATATCACATAAGTGGTAGTCTACTTATCACCAAAACTGTGATGAGACCTTGGGACACAGGTGGACAGCAGTCTCTCCTTTGATAATCACATCACCACAGTAGTCAGGAAATCCTTCTACGTGGCACACATCATCACAAAAGGTTTCTCATCCAGGAAAAAAGAGGTAATTGTTCCCCTCTACTCATCACTCATTAGACCCATTATAGTGTACAACACTCCTTTTGGTATGTACCTCATAAGACATCTACAACAACTGGAAAGGTGAAATACCTCACAAAGAGGATTACCGGCCTCAAACATATGCCCTACGCAGATCGCCTCAAAAAACTCCAGCTTTACTCCGTTGCATATCGCCTGCTCAGAGGTGATCTCTGCCTAACATACAAAGCTTTGTCAAACCCAGAGCTGTTGGACATGCTCCACTTAAAGAAATCCCAATCCCTCCAAGCTACACGCTCTAGGAACCTAAACCCTGTCACTGCAATAAACAGAACATGCCGGAGGGATAGATTCCTGTCTCAGAGGCTTCCCATACTCTGGAACAAACTACCTGTCTATATCAAACAAAGCTCCTCATTAGCACTCCAAGAAAAATCTTGATGATTGGATGGGAAATAGGAAATTCACCCTGGAGATCACCTCTGTGGCTCTGCTCGACAGGGGCACAGGAAAATAATTTTCTTCGGTGGTGAAAGCCAGGGTACCTTTATGGCTAGGCTTATATAGGCCCTAGGGCAAGTAGCCTAGTACCTACCTATGAACAACAGTACTAAAATCTTCCTCCCACCAAAGTGGTAAAGGGGAGCAGTGCAAAAGATGGGGAATTTTCATACAAGATATGTCCAAAGGCAGTGGTTTTATTTGGTAATAGGAACCCAACTAATTCATTTTTCTTTTTGTTTGTTTTTTTCCCTATTGATCTTTAGCAGCTGCAGCAGAGATGTTTGGTGATGCAACAGAGATGTTTGGTGACAACACTGATGTGAAGTTTATCTTGAGTAACCAAGTTAGGTCTCAATGTAAATAGGCTGTTGTGTATTTTTTTTTTTACACTTGTTTAGTCAATTACATTTTGTCATCTATACAGGTAGTCAGCATGCAGACAGATTGCACAATTGTTTGATTTTTGTGGTCTTGGAATTTATATATATATAATTAACAGGGGGTGTGGGGGGGGTTCGCAACATTATAAAAAATCATGTCTTTTTTTCTGCCTTTAAATTTTGCATATGCAAAGGTTGTTTTTTGGTGTATGTGTAGTAGTGTGTCAACAGCTGCATTGTTAATGCTTTGTGGTCAGCGTTTCGAACTTTGACATTTTGCCGTTTCAGCAAACTGTAGTAATCCTGTAGATATATATAAAGACACACACACACACACACACACACACACACACACACGCATACATATGTAGATTGTTTTTGCTTTTTCCTTTAATGTTTTTATGCAGCATTGTTTTTTGAAATTTACTGTTAGAGAGTGTATAGTTATAGTTTATGCTCTGCTAAGGCGTTCTGTCAATAAAGTTTTTATATAATTAAAAAAAAAGCTCTAAAATTTTCCTCAATTGTTACACTGCTGCCAAAAATAAATTTTCCTCATTGACCACAATGTTGTAAAAAGAGCATATTAGCATTTTCATCAATACCTCTGTTGGTATCCATTGAGTCAGAATGGTGGATGAACCTAAGACATACATCAGTTTTAATCAAACTAGACCTACCACAGTTGCATCTGATTTGGTGTATATTTTTCTTCACCTTTCTTTTGGCAATAACTTGAGTATTTTAATTTAGTGCAGGAGCTTAGAATGACGCATCATTGATCTAGATTGGTACCTTTAATGGGCTGATGTCAGTTTGTTGACAGACAACATAGATGCAAATGTTTGCATATACTTACAAAGGTTCAAGGAAGTTTACAGGTTTATAGCAAGTGCTAGACTAGCTGTCCTTGTGGGCCATTTTACGTCTAGCCAGTTTCCCTTTTTGTGCTCAAATGAATCTGTCCAATTTGGTTAGAGTTTGGTCTGAACCATTCCATGGTTGATAATTAAATATTACCTCTAGCGAGAATAACTGGAATCATGCCATAAATAATTTGAGAGGACCAATGCAGTGGATAAAGCATTTAGGAACTGCTTTTGACCATTAGTTGTACAGGGTGCATTCCTGGATTACATTTTTTTTAAACATTATGTTTTTTCTATAAGTAAAAAAGAAATGGAAGGTAATTCCTCCCACTGGTTCATCTGGTGAAGGGAAAGACTTTTAAGTGATACAGATTCATTCTTCCACCTATCAGGATTTTGATAAGTAGAATTCTCTCGCTTAGTCTACAGTCTCTGCACCAGCAGGGATGGATTAAGGCAGGTGCTGATCCTTCATGTTTTAAAAAGGCCCCAGTTTTTCGTGAAAGACTGTTGCTGCCTGGTTATATTGTTCATGATGTCATCCTCAATGATGGCTGTATCTGTAGCCTGGGTATCCCCATCCCCTCTTGAGGTTCCTTTAATATGGTGGAAAATGTAATCAACGCAAGCAAATTCTGTGCAGTTCAATTGCTCAGCTCTTGTTGGCAGTTCTTTTTAGTATGTGTATTAAATGTGCAACACACTAGTTCTTAATTTTTAGTAGTAGATAATGTACTGAAATTGTAACGTTATTGTAAAGCTCGAGAGATTAAACTTTCCAGAGGTTATTCCACTGTCTTTAATAATACGAATGTACTGTTAAAAGACAAGAAGGATGCTGTCATACTGCCTATCTCTACAGCTAGTTGAATCCAATGGAGGGAAGTGGCGAGGACCCCTTTAGTATGGCAGAAAACTTCAGTGTGTGATGGATCAAGAAATCTGAAATAGTATAGAAGTGTTTTCCTCTATTTTTAATGGAGAAAGATGAAGCACAATGCATTTTAGAAACTGCAGTCTTGATCCTAAGCCTTCACAACAGTAGCTAGAATGGAGCAGACTACTCTTCCCAAAATGTATTTTACTATTAGATTATAAATATTAAAGCATGTTGCTGTACTTGTGCTATTTTTTTTTTT
Source organism: Protopterus annectens (assembly GCF_019279795.1). Taxonomy (NCBI): domain Eukaryota; kingdom Metazoa; phylum Chordata; order Ceratodontiformes; family Protopteridae; genus Protopterus; species Protopterus annectens. The sequence continues at coordinate 931,682,647 of NC_056734.1, forward strand.
GTGTGATTTTCAAAATACTAAGCAAAACTTATCTTGCTGGGGTTTGTAATTATCCATTAACTATCTCAACTGTTCAGTATCTTCTGTAAAATACTGATTATAAAGTTAAAATCACAGGGTGCTATGAAGTGCTGTGTGTCCACTTTGTATTACGATTTCTGGAATTTGCCAGCTATGGCATGAACTTTCTACAGTACCAACATCTGAAATGTGATGGCATCTCTGCACCCACAACTGCAACTGTATTCGTGTGGAATTTAGTGATATATGCAGTGGGAGCCCCTGCTTGTGACAGTACAAGTGGAAGAGCCAGAGAGGAGTTCCATGATGTTAACTTCTGTTTGAGGCATGCAGAAGGGTGTGACCATGCTGCCTGCATGTGCTACAACAAAGTGTACTTCATATCACTTGTGCATTTTATGACTGCTTTTGGTCGACTATTTGAAGGATTTTGAAAACATTTCACAGAGTTGATTCGATTCACATGTTAACAGTAGTTAACTTGTACACAATGTGGGAAACGAGACAAGTTATTATCATTATTTTCTTTGTTATTCGTTACAAAAAGAGACTAGTGAAACCATATGCAGACTTCTGTTGATTTCATTATCTGGAAACATAAAATCTGGCAACAACCCTCCCTGCTTTCTGCATCTCCTTGAACAGATGTTGGATCTACAAGATATATACCATAACTCTTTCCAAAACATTATCTCAAGAAGACGGTAATCATTCCTTCTTGCTCCCTTAGCACATTTCAGATGCCTGGGTGACATGATTGTGAGGCGGTAACTCATACATTGTGTAGACTTAATTATGTCGTTAGTGACTGGTGAAGGTCTCCCCTACCCAGCCAAGTGTTCTCTGGCATAATGATCCTGGTAGGAAACCCCTAATGTCCAACAGTAGCTGTGTTTCTGCAGCTGTTCCTGTAGAATCTCTATCCTTCTCATAGTTGTTTATTATACTAAAACTGTATCTCATCCCTTGTAGGGGGTAGATTATTGGGCTCTGAGTTCATTTCCAGCCTACTGTTTAGTGCATGCACTTTGCATAATCATCATCTTCAGTATGTCTAATTCGGTATGGTTTTATCCCTTTTGCAGAGTAAATCAGAATGCTAAATTTCGGACTACCCGTAATTCTCTGAAAAGACCGTGTACAGGACCTTGGCAATACAGCTTTTCTTAAATATACTAACTTCATGGTTGTGCATGTGTGGAAAAAACGCATACATCACAACACTGCAGAAGCACCAAAAGTGATTTTCTGTAGGAGACACTGATCACTAAGGTGAATTTTGGCAAGTTAAAACCAATATGTTGAAGCCCCATGCACTTTAGAATCATTGAGCAGTAGGGCAATGGTTTGTACCATACACTTGATGCACAGAGGCAGGAAAAATGACTGCAGTTTTTGTATATATAAAATGGATAACATCTGGTAATGCTGGATGAAAGGACTAAATATCCAGAAACAGTTTCTGGCAAAATATAACAGTAGGTCACCATACCTTAGGTGTGGTGAGTGATCTGGTTACATACTGGAAGCTTGGGATTAGAGAAGTGAATAAGTGTGGTAATATAACTGAAAGTATAGGAGTATATATTAAAGCAGTCGTGCAGCTAGGTTCCGGAGGACATTTGTGAATTGCTTTTTTACTAGGAAATCTGTGTAAATATGAGAGTCTCTGATGTGATCCACATTAAAAAAAAAAAAAAATATATATATATATATATATATATATATATATATATATATATATATATATGGTAGAGATTTTACTTCCAGTCATATAAGTAAGTCAGTATATAAAATCATCAGGAGACACAAGAGGGGTTTGTAAATATGACTTTTTTTTCGTTATTTCCATAGTATCACAATATCTCTTCAGTGATGTACTGTATTAACTGCACTGTCTTGCCTATTCCCGTTTTTTGAGTTAGTAGCCATGACCTTGTACTGTGATGAATGGATGAACAACTTTGCTCTGTTGCCTTGTGGCAGCAACTACGTGAAACTTGCTATAATTGTATTTTTCCTAATAGAACAATTTGTGTAACGTTTTACAAATGTCCAGCTGGACAAAGCCAGTTAACAAATACATTTGCTAGAGTTGTTTTACTTGACTTCAGGAACAGGCTCCTGCATTAATTTTAGAGCCGGAGGTGGGAGGAGTCAGTTTGAGTGATACCAAGACTGGAGTCTTGTATGTGCCATGTATCGTGGATCTGCAAGGAGAAATAGAATGAGGAAGAACCACTAATCCTTTTGCATTGATGTTAAATCTATTCTTGTACTCCTTTACTCATTTTATTCACTTTCTCAGAAAGCAGCTCAGGAAAGCCCTCAGTGCATGAAATTAGTAAACCTTATGATGTTCATCGTGTTACACTGCTGCAGTCATCACACTTGGATTATCCTGCCGTCAGGCGGTCCCGCAGTCGGCCAGAGTTACAAAGTCTTGGTCCAGCGTCTGTTGCTGTCACCTCCTCCCTGACGTCAGTGCGACAGGGGTATAAAAGATGCAGCCGACGCCATTTTCTTCAGTCTTTCTTGCTGCGCGGTGCCCGAAGCTGAAGCAGTTCGCAAGTGCCGGTCGGCCGACTCCTGAGATTTTCATTCCGAATCCAGAACTGAAGTCTTCTAAAAAAGCTAAGTACTCCGTTGGGGAAACTTTTTCTTGCCTCAGACCGATGTCAGTAAAAGTTAATAACTGTATTTCTTGTGGGAAGCAAATACCTCATAAGGATTTCCACTCCTACTGTATTCCATGCCTAGGCCCTGACCACAACGTCACTGGTTGTTGGTTTTGTGCTAGGTTCAACAAGCGCACTATTAAACGTCTGTTTGATTTTGCCCGACATTATTTTGGTAGAAAATTCAATTACACCATGCCGTCGGAAATTCTGACGACCGCAATGCATAAAAAGCGCAAGGACAAGGACAGGCATTCGAGGCCCAAAACTGATGACGAGGCCTCTTCTAGGCCGGTCGTCGGTTCTCCGGTTTGCAGCGAGGCGCCTACGCAGCCCCTGATGACCGCTTCCACAGAACCACAGACCTCCTCCGACTCCCACGTGGCGCTGGCTGGGCCTTCGGACACACTAGGTCTTCAGCTTACCGATCCTAAACCTACAGAGGGGACAGAAGTAGCTGAGCAATCCACAGTTATAGAGGGTGTTTTTTGGCCTTCCCAGTTAACCATTAAACCCTCTGCTAAGTCTAAGCCCGTAAAAGCAAAGAAACAGACACAACTCTCTCCAGGGCAGGCTTCCATGCCTAAGAAACAAATGCTAAAAATGGCCGAGGATCTAATCACCCTGATCAAGGGGTCCCATCCCCCTCCTGATAAAAGGCCCAGACAGGATGCAGACTATGAATCTTCTGACCAGGTGGCCATTTCCTCAGACTCTTCCTCGGACCTAGGTTATTCTTTACCCCCTTATGAGGATTCCGATGCTGAGGAATCAATCCCATCAGCCTCTCCGCCTGAGGATTACTCCTTTGGGGAGACCTTACATACCATGAGGGAGCATTTCCATTGGGAAGGCCAGGATTACTCAGAATCCAAGAAAAGGCTCAGAGACTTCCTTTTATTGCCTCAACACCGACCCCTTGCTATCCCGCCAGTTTTAGACATAGTGGATGATGTGTACACTGAATCCAGTTTGAACCCTGACTCCTTACCCCCAGCCCCAGTTAAATCTGATAGATATTACAGAGTCCCTGACTCTCACAAATTTCTGTACAAAAGCCCTGTTGCTGACCCTAAAACTATTTCTCAGGGACCCAAAGGGATTAAGGCCTCATCAGCAAAAAACCCAGTTCCCTCTGACAGAGATTCCAGGGCATTAGACAGATGGGGAAAGAAGGTATATACGTCTGCAACTTTAGCAATGAGAGCCTTGAACTGCCAGTTTCACATGCTAAAATATCAGCAATTTCTGATGTCTCAGTTGAAACAAAAGATGCTTCCAGATTCAGATCCTCCTAACTTAAAAGAAATGCAGGATTTATTGCATGCAGCTGAACAAGTGGTAAAACATACTTTGCAATGTGGGTTTGATTCCTTAGAGGCCTCCTGTAGAGCAGCAGTTACAGGCTCTGTCATTAGAAGGCATGCTTGGTTAAAAGAACATACGTTACCAGATCATGTTAAGGTCAAATTATTGGATGCACCCTTGCAGCGGGATGTGCTGTTTGGAGTTAAGGCAGAGGAGGTATTAAAGAAGATGGAGGACAAGGCAAAATCTATGCAAATGGTGAAAGATTTCTTACAGGTTCAGCCTCCTCGTTTTAGCAGAAATTGGCCAACAAAGAATTGGTCCTTTCCCGTCACAGATAGACCTCAAAGGGGCAGATACAGACGTCCAAGAGGTAGAGGTCAGACACAAGGCCCTTACAGGCCTCAACAATGGGGCACACCAGGCCAGAAAGAAGGGGAAGACAGGCCTCAACCTTATAAAAAATAGCCACAATGACTTTCCACTGCAGCTGCCAAACAGCTCTCTCTTGGCAGCCCCCTTAGGAGGAAAACTGGCACTTTTCTATCACAACTGGCATTACATCACCAAAGACAAAAGGGTTCTCAGCATTGTATCTCAAGGTTACAGGTTCCATTTTCACACCCTGCCAAGGCTAAAAGGAATGTCAAACTGCCACCAAATCAATGGGCAGAGGCTCAAAAACAAATTACAGCACTCATGGACATGAGAGCTATTCAAAAGGTACCACCACAGGAACAAGGACAATGATTTTACTCAAGACTCTTTCTGGTTCCCAGAAAGGACAAAGCCTGGAGACCCATTCTGGACCTTTCTACACTAAACACTTACCTGGATGTTCCGAAATTCAAAATGTTGACACTACAGCAGCTTCTTCCCATGCTGGGCAAGAAAGCTTGGCTCGTGACTTTGGACCTCAAAGAGGCATACCTGCATGTCCCTATCAGACAAAACTGCAGAAGATACCTCAGATTTCTAGCAGGTTCAATGCACTATCAATTCTCTGCACTGCCCTTTGGCTTATCTACTGTGCCCAGGGTCTTCACAAAGTGCCTGGCACCAGTAATTGCATTTTGCAGGCAAAAAGGAATTCAAATTTATCCATACCTGGACGACTGCCTGATTCAAGCAGAGAGCAAGGACATTCTACTAAAGCATCTGGCGTACGTAAAACAGTTATTAAGTTGCCTGGGGTACACAGAAAACGAAAAGAAATCAAAACTAGTGCCCTCACAACAGATAATATTCCTGGGTGCCAGCTTGAACACAACGGCCCAGATCGCTTATCTCACGCCAGACAAGCAAACACAACTGACTCAATATTTTCAATTAATGGCAACAAAGTCCCAACTCCCTGCAAGAAAAATTCTGCAGGCCTTGGGCTACATGGCATCTTGCATACTACTAATTCCATATGCCAGACTGCATATGAGGAAACTACAATGGTACCTAAAGCCAGCTAAAGACCTTAAATCTAGCTGCATGGAAAATTCCTTAGCCAAGCAAGCAATGCCTCTCTCCAAAGCTGTTATGGATGTCATTCTGGTGGCCAGAAGGGCTAGCACCAGGAAAGCATACTCGGATAAATGGAAGAGATTCTGTGCCTGGAACCAAGTGCACAGCCTTGACCCTCTTGTCCCAAACATTCCTCAGATACTGCAATACTTAACTGAGATGCTTGACAAGGGCCTCTCTTTTTCATCCATCAAGATCCACACCTCAGCCATCTCTGCTCATTACAACACGGATCCACCAATTTTTTCTAATCCTTTGCTCAAACAATACATCAGAGGGGCTAAAAACATAAGACTTTGTTTTGGAAAAATTAACTTTACCTCCTTTTGAGCCAGCTAACACAGCAGAATTAAAATACATCTCTTGTAAAACTGCTCTGCTACTGGAAATAACATCAGCACGAAGAGTTTCAGAATTACAGGCACTAATGGTAGTGGAACCTTTCCTCATCTTCCACCAGGACAGGGTGTCTTTACGAACTAACCCTACATATATGCCAAAGGTGGTATCAAGTGTGGCTCTAAACCAGACTATTCACTTGCCAAATTTTTATCCAAAACCACAGAACAAAGGGGGGAGAGACTACTACATTCTTTGGACATTCACAGACAGTTACGCTTCTACTTGGACAAAACCAAAGCTTTCAGAAAAACTGAGCAATTATTGGTAGCATATGCTGCAGGAGCACAGGGAAAAGCCATTTCAAAGCAGACTCTTTCAAAATGGATAGGACACTGTATACATTTCTGCTATACCCACCATGGGAAACCTGTACCTAGCAGCATTAGATCTCACTCCACCAGGGCAACAGCCACTTCAACTGCCTACCTCAGAGGAGTACCTACCAAGGATATTTTGGAAGCAGCAACATGGAGTTCTGTGCATACCTTCACCAAACATTACCATTTGCCTTTATACTCCAAATCCGGAGCTGGCTTTGCCACTTCTGAAGGATATCTGTGTTTGCAACCCATCTTGTGATGTATTAGAGTTTGTTTATGGCTGGGGTCCACCAGACTGGACGCTTGCCTTTGGTACTACAGGGCTGTACTGCAGGGCCTTAAAGCCACCCCCTAATGCCTTATAGATCCAACCACCCTACCTTAGCTTTGGGACTCCACCCAAGTGTAATGACTGCAGCAGTGTAACACGATAAACATAGTATAGTTTTGTACCTACCATAAATGTAGATGTTCGAGTGTAAACACTTCTGCAGTCCAGGTTACCGTCCCTCCTTCCCCTCTTACTTTCTGGTACTTACCTAGGGCATCTACCCTTTATTACCTATGGGGAGTATTTGCTGATAACTAAAAATGGTTGTTTGCTTTTCTTTTGTATTTTTTACTAGCAATTTGAATTGCCTACCTATTTGGGGGCACCTGACATCTGGGGCAAGAAAAACTGAAGAAAATGGCGTCGGCTGCATCTTTTATACCCCTGTTGCACTGACGTCAGGGAGGAGGTGACAGCAACTGACGCCGGACCAAGACTTTGGAACTCTGGCCAACTGCGGGACCACCTGACGGCAGGATAACCCAAGTGTGATGACTGCAGCGGTGTTTACACTCGAACATCTACATTTATGGTAGGTACAAAACTGTACTTTACCATACAAGACTATGTGTGTTTTTTGTCTTTTTATATTACTTTGTACTTGTTTTGTAAGTATTTGAATCTGTAATTTAGATTTTGAAAAGTTTGTGAGGCATGTCAGGGTAGTGGAGAGCTCCTTGGAAAGGATGACCTTGCTCGTATTTCTGAGTGTTGATATCCAAGAGTCTTGCGAGAAGTGAGAGGAGGTATTCCATTAGTTATGTAAATTTCAAGCTGATTAGGTCTCCAGATTTTTGACCAGATGTACCTACTTTTCAAGAGCTTTTGTCTAGATTTTCAGTGTCTATAGGTTGAAAGATAACCCGCATACTGTTTATGAATAAAGACTTCTGAGATAATTCAATCTTCTTCTTCTTTCGGCTTTTCCCGGTTAGGGGTTGCCACAGCGGATCACTTGTCCGCTCATGATTGGCAGTGGAGTTTTTTTTTTTTACGGTGTCAAGTTGTCAACACAGCGCCCTACCTTCCACAGAAGGCGCACACACGCATGCACTCATGCCTAGGGCCACTTTAGAGTATCCAGTCCACCTACAGCATGTCTTTGGGATGTGGGAGGAAACCGGAGCACCCGGAGGCAACCCACGCGACCACAGGAGGACATGCAGACTCCACACCCCAGCCTAGGATCGAACCAGAGAACCTCTTGATGTGAGGTGGCAATGCTAACTGATGCACCACCACGGCAATACTTCTGAGAAACAGTAGTAAATGTAGAAATAGATGAACACTGAATACTTGTACAACCAAAGCTAGTCTTTCTTGTCAAAGTGTTCTTTCAAAATGTCTTTGTAAGCAGTAATCTTTAAAGTTTACATACTCGACATTAAATCAGAACAAACAGATTAATTTGATCTCTGTGCTTGTGTTTTATGACTACAGAATGGTTTATTTTGGTGATGATGCTTTATGAGTTCAATTTGTGCAACATATTTCAGATGAACACATTTATTTCGGACAAAGTCAGGAAATGTACTGGACCATTGCAGATGCTCTCCCTAGTTATTATATGTCAGCTACAGTAAAAGTAGTTGCACCGGTCTCTATTTGCAACTTCTGTATTAAGCTGTGGTACAGTTTCCACAAATGTTAGACATGCAAGTATCATGAATTCTTAACTTGCTCTTAATGGTTCTTCAGTCTCCTTAGTAAACAGGGAAGCTCTGCTCCTGGACGTGGAAGTTATTATAATATTAATGAATGCCCTTCTTTGCAAGGAAATAGTGCAGTATGTCTGTGTAGTATAACGTTTAGATTAGCAAAGAAATTTTGCAGAGGCTGGCATTTAAGAATAAGTGACTGGCCTATATGTTTTTGCTATTTTATATTTTCCTGTTAGTAGTCTGTACTTTTTCTCTGTATGCACTACTAAACATGGGTAGATTCCAAATAAGTTACCATCCCAAAAGTTTTTCATTTTTGATACCAGATAAAGTTTTTTCATGAACATTTTCCTGTTCTTCTTATTCTAAGTTGTTTTGCAGTTAGCATAAAGTATATGAGTTGTTAGAGTCAATTCTTGTTGTCCAGGGTTTGAGTTCATCAAGCCCAACTTGCTTACTGTCTGACTCTGCAAAAGTGACTTAATCAGAAAGTGCTCTGGGCCACTTGGTAAAATTGGCTAGTCAACAAAGACAGCATGCCTAGTAACTACTTACAAAACTATACAACAGTATTGTGCAGTGATTAGACTTCAGACCTGGGAACAGGAACCCCTGCTTTAACAAACAGCATAGATCATAACCATTAAAATCTCTAGTAATTATTTTACCATATCTTGGTGTAACATCTGGCTTGCTTTCACCATGACTGAGATGTCTTTATCATTAATTTTACTTCTTTGCCATGTAAATTACAGCAAAGACATTAATCCAAGAACATTTAAACAGATCGCATTGAATGTCAGCGACTGGAGCAGTGGTACATACATAGTCTGCATCCTTTTATTGTGATTGATGCTTTTTACTCCTTATCTGATTACAAAGTCATTGTGTATTTGGTTATTGAACAGTATTAGGACATTTACACAGCTAGTACTATGAAAAATATATATTGCTTGTTACTGCTAAGCTCTGACAAAGGCAAAAGCACCCATCTCTACTTTTAACGTAATAAACCGTGGTTTATTTGAGCAACTCCAGCTTAAACCCTGTATTCTTTATTTCTAATAAGAATAGAATGATCTTTGACACTCCTCTTATTGTAAGAAATTTTGACAATGGTCAATTTTAATAATTCGATTGTCGATGTCAAGAGTAATCATTACTGTACAACCTTTTTCCCTTTTACTGTTTTGCTCTTCCTTAATGAAAGTGTGCACTATTTTAAGTCTTGAAAACTATATTTCCTCGGTACTAGGTTACCTTGTCTTGTATTATGTTTTTTGTTTTGTCCTCTGAAAGACATCAAAAGTATCAGTAGCAGTCAGTGAGTGAAGGCAAAGAACAGTTAATCTGAAATGTTGGGGAGACCATATCTGTCAATCAGAAACATGTCCATCATACTTACACTGTTAACTGTTTTGTCAGTATTTATCACCTCAGAAGAGGCACATTCCACTGAAACAGTACATCTGTGTTTTAAACCCACGAATAGAATTAGAAATCCTTGAATTTCTACTGTAAAGTGCCTTAGGGGAACTGACATATGGTCTCGTATATACATATCACATATCCAATGTTTCAGAGGGTTTTTGCTGTCACAGACTAGCACTCGTCCACCTGGGGTCCTTTGACTGTTCTTTGCATGGCATGGTGAGCCTAATGTCAAGAACGTACGTGCACTAAATCTTCAGTAGACCAGAAGCAAAAAAATAATTTCCCCAGTGCAACAATTCTGTCACTTCATTCGCTTGAGGTGTACGTTCTGTCAACTGCCACAGCATTCTGCTAGCTCATGCATCAGTATCAAGGTGCACTGAATCCTTGGTGGCGAAATGGCATTTATGAATATTTTTCCTGTCTTAGGGTAACTGGCATGTGGCCGCTTACATGCAGCTAGGAAATCCAGATTTTCAGAAGACAT